>NW_008824031.1:5392747-5439383 GCF_000699105.1 Pygoscelis adeliae
TTGGTTCCTGTTCTGCAGGTCTTCAGGTTAACCTTTCTAGCTTTAATCAAAAAATATGATATCAACAAGAATCATACTGTAGTCTTTCCCGGTGCCGATTGTAACCTTTATTGTTGGTTAATTGACAAAAGTGCTGAAAGTCTGTTTCAGAATTTCTATTTCATAAAAATGTCTCCTTTGTTGAAGTATCAATTAGCAGTCTTGGTTCAAAGTTTATTTCTCTTTCATGCAGCCATTTATTCTGTAATAATTGTCTAGATTCTGACATGAAATACTGTAATTTCTCCTGCTATGTTTAAAATCACTTCCAAAGGCTTCTAAGTTTTATTTCCTTCCCATTTTCTACAGAAATAGCTGGAGTTTGTTCATGCTTGGGGAGATTAATAAAACTATAGAGTAGACTGTGAAATTCACCCCAAACCAAAATACAATGAGCTCCATTCCAAGACCTCCTGCAGGCTCCATTTCTTTAATTAAATATATACCAAGGTTCCTCTCCATGAAGTAAATATATAAAACAGCATATTTGAGGGCAATTATAAGCTAGTGTATTTTGACATTTCTTCACTGCAAATCTTTTAACCTTTATTAAGGGAATTCTGGTTGAACGGATTTCTACTTGAGATATATATAGCAAAAAAAGCTTAATGCCTACATGAAATTATAGACAAACTAAAGAAAAATCCTAGGAAGTGAGTAAATGAAACCCTGATTTTGGTCCTGCCAAAGGTTGTGGCCACCAAAGGCTCACCATTAGCAAGAGCTACATGCTTGTACTGAAGCCAGGGGAAGGTGTTTGCACTGGGGAAACTTTGCACTGGCAAAACTTCACCTTTCTCCATTCACAGTCTAGTTTTGCTGGTGCAGAGAACGACCTGTTTCCAGCCCTTGTTGCAGCAGTGCCATAGGAAAGGTAAAGAGATAGGGCTGGTTGCAAATGGTGCAAATGCTGAGTGTATGATCCCAGTTAGCCAAGACAAAAGCTCTCTGCTCCTGCACTGTTTTCTTTTGAATGGGAGCAAGACATTAGTTGGCTCTTTGTCTTTGGTTAATCTTCTTTATCTCAGTAGTTTCTTCTGACAGTGGGTAGTTGGGAGTGTGAGATGTGGGCATGCGGTGGCCCTTGGACAGATGAGCAGGGTAGGACGGGCTGCAAATGGGAGCTCTGAATTGGGAAACAACGCTCAGAGGAAGGGACATTATGCTGGCACTAAAAGGGTAGGACCCTGGGGAAATTCCTGGGGTGTATGGTCCCTCCACCCTCGGGGACAGGGCTGATGTGCTGCCAATGGCCACATTGTGAGTGGGATGGCCAAGGCAGCGGTAGGTGGTGGGTGCTGCAGGAGAGCCACCAAAGCCCTGGGGTGGGTCCAGGTTCCCACTCCTGGAGGAGGCCAGAGTCGTGCTGACCCTTGCATCTTTATCTCAGACCATCAGACGTGCTTGGTCTTTTCCCAAAACTGCTCTGGATGTCAGGGAAAAGGGATAGAAAACTTTTCTGGGGAGGCCGCAAGAGGAATTAAAGCAGAGGGCATAGGTGGGGTTCTGATTCAGGTGCAGCCTGGGGCGGTAGGAGCTCCTGCAGCCACCCCTGCAGATGCTGGCATACAGGTACATTAATGTGGGAAACCCCTGTGATACAGGAAACATCCTGGCAAAGAAGCCGCAGCTCCTGCTTGAGCCAGGAGACAGCAGTATGCCCGTATTTTGGCTATCATTTTGAGCAAACCCAGCAGTTTTTGGGAGTTGCTGGAGGCTAGTAGTTCTTTGCAAACTATCCGCATGGTTCTGCCTTGGGTATAACCTTGAACTTTACTTAAACTGGGGTTCTGTCCTAGAAACACAGACCGACACATGCTGCACTTTATGTACTAATAAACCCAGGCCTGTTCAAACCTGCTTACTTGACAGCAGGCTACTAGATGAAAGCAGGGTTGGTTCACTTATCATCCAGAAATAGAGAGCTTCAGAAGATTTTTCTTACACAGCATAGAAGTTTCCTTTTTTTTTTTTTTTAAATGGTAATCTTCCTACCATGGGAACGAAAGACAGCAGGATAAAACTTGAACTTGCCATTCTTAGCTGGTCAAAACAGAAGTTCTGTCTCCATAACTCCAACTTTCCCTTCAAATACATGTGTTGAAACTTTGCCATGGATATTTTTCTGCCTTCTAAGAAAAAACATTAGATGATCCATCTATAAGAGGATCTCTGACATCAATTGGTAATGGATACTGCACACTAAAAAGACTCATTCTGAACAGCTCCTGCCCGGCACAAACCCTAAGCCTGTTTGGCCTGACCTTCTGTGGCTTTTCTTGCCTGTGAAATAACTTACGAAATTTTTAGAAATTGTAACATCTGGGCCTCATTGTTCTATACCTTGGAAAAAAGGGGGGCAATGACAAACACACTTTGCATTCACATCCTCTTTCACCTGGTTTTCTACATGTTTCGAATCAAGATGCTCAAGCGTAAATTTCTGCTGGTCATTTCTGGATGCCCTCCTCAGAGGCAGCCCTCAGAGCGAAGTAGGGAGATAACCCCGCAGAGTGATTTTGTGCATACAGCACTGGGGTGCTGCTTTGTGCTGGGCAGGTAAACAGAAGAGTCGCTTATTCAAAATATGCCGGAAGATTTTTGGCACTCTATTAAAAATACCAAATTAGTGCTAGTATCTGAGTTGTGTTTTCTCTAGTCCCTTTCACAGATCTACAAGAGTTTCTCTCTTACACATCAGTAAACTGTAACCTGTGCACGTTAAGAGGCCTTGGGTGATTGGAAGAAGATCATCTTCCTGTGCTTGTTGCAAAGAGAAGTTCCATAGCTAAAAAAATTAAGATCCTTAGTATTTTACTCTTCTCCAATCATTGGCTTTTGCATCAGCTGCTGACTTTACTGTGTTACATAGTGTGTAGGAAATGCCATCAATAACTTGTAAAGTTTCAAAGGTCAGGGGTCATGATATCAATTCTGATGGACAAAAGCATCAGAGGAGCAGTGCTTGTGTCTTGGGGATGGAAAGGGTAAGACTGAAAGGTGCAGTCATAGACTCATTAACTTAAGGAGTACAGTGCGGCTTTGTTGTTATAATTTGGTAGAGTGCTTGGAAACAAGCAGAAGATCAGTTTGTGTTTGGGAAGGAATAATTCAGCCTCATGTGGACGCCTTTTATTTTTAGAGAAATGTGTCTCCCTTAGACCCTTGTAAAAATAAATCGTGTGGAGCAGAGGGACATTGCCTGCATGCAGAATCAACTATTTGCCAAATGTTTTCTTTGTTTAAAATATGCACTTGCTAGACTGGAGCCCAAACTGCAAAGTTCAAACCAACACTCAAATTCTAAACAGCGCAGACTTTAAAGTCGCTGAAGTCCAACTGGGAATCACGGCACTACAAGCAGTCCTGGAGTTAAATTTCTACACCAGCCTTTGCTTACAAAATATCAGAAGAGGTGCAAGTGCTACCACCTGTTTCCTTCCTCAGCACTCCCAGTTTTTACAACAGCTCAGCGGTTAGTGTGCACCATCAGGGTGGGGATGACCCAAGTTCAGTTTCCAGAGAGATGGAAAAGCATTTGAACCCACAGACTCTCAGGGTATCCTCAGGAGGGACTCCTTCAGTCAGTCCTGTTAGAGGTGTTTACACCTTTACGCTGTTTTGTAGAATAATCATCAGGAAAAAAAAAAAAAACAAAAAAAAAGAAGGGAATCTGAGCATGATTTTTTTATCCCAGGCAAGATTACCTGGAAAAAGGAGACAAGGGTACCAAGCCTTGCTCCAGGAAAAACTTCCTTAAGGCAAACTACTTAAGCAGGGGTTGGAGGTAAGAGCTGGAACCAATGGATATTTTTTCCTAGGTGAATACCTACATCCTTGCTAAGTTAGTGTCAAGCACATGCTTTGTGTCCCTGTCTGGCTCTGTTAGCATACAGGATTACTGCAGGCAGGGCAGGGCAGGGCAGGGCACAGCAGGGCAGGGCAGGGTAGTTACTGATGGCCTGGAGTTAGGAAGGGATGATGGGGCAGGGGAGCAGGGAAGGGATGCCTCCATCAGTGGAGGAGGGACCACTTTTTCACATCCTGGGTGAGGCACATTAAGCCACCAGATAGAAGAGGGCAATTAATGCCCTGATACTCTTTACACATCCCAGTTTGGTAGGCACATTTGAGGCCACTTACTAGATAACCTCATTGATCAGGGGCTGTAATCAATGACAGCCTTTGGGGAATTTTGGGTGGCCAGATACACATTATTAGTTCATTTGGTTTAATAACAAATGAAAATCTTTGCAGACAAGGAATTATTTGGTGAAGTGGAGGGTTTCTTTAAATCTAACTTTTATTGTGAATGAAGCATAACCCAGGACAACAGCTAGTGATAATAGCTCCAGTATATGAAAACAGAAGCTTTATCATTTAATCTCTCGCTGTGCATGGCTTGAATCCCCAGAGCGGCACAAAGAGCAATTTTAAGGTGATGTCAGTGGGTGTTGGGCACCTAAGTGACTGGGCTATCCTGTGAACCAGGTTCAGAGCTTTCAGTGGGGAAATGCCTGTGAAAGACTCGTGCTTCCTCTGTCATCCCTGGTAATCTTTCCCTAAGAGAAAAATCTGCATCACTGTGGCTTGATTTAAATATGCAAGCAGAGTTTGACTTCTTCCCTGACTTTGTAATTAATGCCTAAAGTACCCATCTCTTAGCAATATCTCTGGTGTGGTGTGTAACACACTAGGACTCAGCCCACCTGGGCTCCAGAGCTGGGATTTGCTCCTGCCACCAAAGTGGACAGTACCAGGGGAGAAAAAAGTGAACTGAAAGAAGGCTGCCATGCTCAACAATGAAGTGACCTGAAGAGAAAGGCCTGATGTGCCCAGCTGGGATGACAGCCACCAAGAGACCCCAGTGGACATCCTCAGGGAAGAAGCTCCATAGATGGAATCCCTGCCGAGAAGGTTCAAACAGCGAACCCGAGCACAGCAAAACTGTACAGTTAAAAAAAAAGAAAGAAAAAAGATATTTTTCATGTTCCATAAGGCTATGATTATGTGATATACATATTTTTATTCAAGATCAAAGCGTTGTTTTTAATAGTTAAATATTCACAGATGCAAATGAGCTTTGATTTGCATAAAGTGATAATTATGTTATTCATTAGGACTTGGTAAATGTTGTGTTCAAATTCCACGATCATTTTGCTTTAGGGTTACTGAGAAACAAGTTTATGAGTTTGAGGGGAAACCTATTGTGAAAGTAAATGGCGGAGTTTATTTCCACCAAGCTGGGATGATTTACCTACCTCCTACGTTCTCGGTATGGCATGTCCAGTCTAGCCCATTATATCAGCTAATGTCTGTGGGGAGGCCCAGGGCTGCTGTCCCTGCAAGGTCATCTGTCAATGCCAGACGGGGAGGGGGAGCTGTCAGTCTCCTCGTGTAATTGCGTCTTCCCAGCTGCACTGCCTGCCTGCCGCTGCCCGGGCCCCGGCTCCCGGTGCTGTGGGAGAGACCCATCTTCCCTCCCCGCCTCACACACACACACCTTCCCCTGGGTCAAGAGGAACAATGGAGCAGGGAGGACAGGGCAAGCCTGCGCCGAGCTGCAGACACTTGATAAATGGGTGGGCAGGCGGCAAGTGACAATATGCAGACAAGTGATATCATTTGCAAATGGATTCGGCAAGGGAAGCAAGAATATAGAAAGGGGGGGAGACAAAGTCAGGGGCACGGAAAAGGTTTCTCGTTAACCCTTGCAGGAGGGTGGGAAATATGATAGCTCGGCTCTCTGGGAAAAAGGTTGGGAATACTGCTTTTCAATCCCTCACCTACAAGCTCTGGGAGAGCGAAACACCCTATGAGGAAGTCACATGACACTAATTGCCTTCTTAAAAACCACATTTTTAATATCTGTACTGTGGGCCTTCTCTCCAGATCCATAGATATGGGCATCTTGGGATTTACCTGGGATTTACCTTACTTAACTCCTTCTTTGGAGACACTCCCACCCCCTTGTTCAGAAGCTGAGATCGGTGCCTCAGAGTAAGACCTGGTGCTCAGGCTGCACTGACCTCCCTCTTCAGACACCCCAGCGCTGGCATTGCCCCATGCAATGACGCAGCCCCATCACCCCGGTGAGTCAGCATCCCGGGAAGACACCCACGTCCCACTGGCAGGCCAGCAGAGACAGGGGAGGATCAGGACTGCTGCAGGTGGAAAGGGATCAGGAGGGGCTTACTGAGCCAGAAAAATTGGTAAACAGGAGTAGTGCTATGCACATTTTAATTATTTGTATATGTAAATACTTTGTAAAGGTTGGCCATGAGTTTAAACCACCTCCTTTCCCCCAAACCCTTTCTAAACAATGGTACAAGAAACACTCATCATCCAGTAGGTTAAATCCAAAAAGGACTGAACAGACTACTTAACCTGTAGGACCAATTTTTTTTTCATTACAGAACTATTTTATGTCTCTCCTAGTAGCTGACAACTTCCATCTTTCTTCTGTGTGTGCATTTTTTCTGGCCCCAGTCACACAAGAAATCTGGCCGCATTTTGTACCCATGCTGTTTGCTTCCAATGAACATGGGCTGTGTTCACACACCATGAGATTTGCCTTCCTGTCTCACAAGCCCTGTTGTGCCAGTGGAGTTAATCCTGCCCCACTGAGCTCAGACTATCTCGGTGCATGCCAAGGAGGTTGGGCCATCTGCTTGGAGAACATGGCTGGGGGTGGCTGCTGGGACAGAGCACTTTGGGACCATGGAGTTACTTGCAGTATGCTACTCAGGCAGTGACAGCATGCAAATGAGCCCCACACAGACTTTCTAAGACCATCAAGCATCAGGAGTGTTGTTAGCTTCTGTGTTTACAAAGGCTATAGGCTGTGTCACCTACAGTCACAGACTGTGTGTAGAGGCAATCCTATGACCAAGTTTTGGTTTTATATTTTGTTCTTTGCATTGAGGAGGTTTTTGAGAGCTTGTAAGAGCTGGACAGATCTGTAGCATGCTCCTTAACTGTCATGAATTTTTCTCTGCTTATGATACAACCACTGTGATGCAGGTTTGAGGGTGTTTCAGGCATAGAGTCCCCGACTCATTTGAACTACAGCAACCAGCAACCCCCTGTTCCATGAGAGATAGTGTTGGCTTGCAGTGAACCCTGGTAAAATGAACTAGATCAGGGCATGATTCTTTCCTGATGACATTCGCAACCAGGGTTGTGCTGCGATAGAGGTTCTGGGAGTGCAGTATTTCATGTGATACATCCTCTCCTCCGTGTTTCCTGCCACTCTTGAGCATAGTGTGAACTTTGAAGTAATGCTTCCAGCCCTTTTCCCTGCAAAGAAAATGTCATCTTCCTCTTTCTCTTGCTCTTTACTTGCTGGATATCAGCTGTAGTTACCGTACTATAGTTATTCTATTTAAATGCACTAAAAATACAGATCAAATAGCTGGATCATCCATTAACTACCTCATTATCCTATTGAATGAGGACTCTTTCTGACTTTTACTGTGGACATGGACAGGATATATTAGAACTTGTCTGTCATTAATAACTTCACACACACACACACACACACAAAAGTCTAAATGGCCAATTAATGTCCACATCTGTCTTAATGTTACTTATTAACTTGTATTACCTGTAACAGCCACTAATGCTTTTGGAACTTATTTAACTTAATTTTTCTTCTGTTCTTTGGCCCCACATTAATACTATATTTCTTTCAGAACCTCTCTCATTGTAAGGAGAATGGACAGGATGACCTGATAGCCTTTCCCATTTCTATATGCACACTTCCCTCATTACGACACTCCTGCACAATAAAAGGCAGAGGATCAGGCTTAGCATCTGAAAAAATGTTCTCTTTTTCCCTAGCCATCTTGCTGTGCTGTTGGCCCTGATTTAGCCTTACCAGCTATGCATCTGTTGCTCTTCAGGGCACTGAGAGCCCAAAAATGGGAGAAGGTCATTAAGGGTCGTACAGACTCCGTCATTAGAAACAAAATTGCACATCTCCTTTCTTATCTGTTGCTGGCCTTTTCCTTTTTTAGGAGACTTTTACATTGGTCAGAGAAACCAGAGGTATGGGTTTTACCCTTCCCAGGTCAAGCACTGGTTTTCTGGCAATCAATAGTGGGGTCTTTCACTTCGGTCTTTTTGTGCCAGAGCACTCAATTGCCCATGGAAATCCTCACTTCTTATGCACATGGCTTCAATGCTGAGGACATGCATTTGGAGTTGCTTCTTCTACATGTCAATGACTGGCAACAGTAAAAAAATAAAAAAGGAGGTTGGTCTCATGGTTAAAGTTTTGGAATTGCATTTCAGACATTTGGATTTCCTTTGTTATTTTGTGTGGTCACAGGAAAAAAATTGTAGATTTCTCTGTGCCTCAGTTTCCTCATCTGACAATCTAGGTTGCAAATTTTGTGGAATTAAAGTCTTTCTTCTTTGCAAGATATATGAAAATCACACTTGGCTGCTCCCTGTTTCACATTATCTGCATTAGGGGATGAATTTGGCCTTATTCTGAACCATCCTTGTTATGGCAGTTTTGCCTGATCTTGAATGGGACTGGCCTTTCATTTCACCTGAGGTGACCAAAAAGGAGCTGAAGAGCAGCTGAACAAACAAAAAACTATGTGGTAAGAAATCTGTAGTCAGAGCAAGACTGAAAATGTCATATTTGGAAAAACGATAACTACCAGTAAATTCTTATCCTGGCTGTTGCTTTCTGCACTGGTCCTTTGGAGAAGATCCTGGGCCAAGAGGACCAATGGACACCTTCTTTGGGTGTCCTTGAGGACCTGAACTACAAGTCACTAAGCAGTCCTGTGCAGCTCTACGTATGAGATAATTCTAGGTGTTGGTCCAGGACTCTGATTTTGAGGCTTGTCAAGTCCTTACAATGAGATGACTTCCAGTTACTCTAAAGTCACTCTTAACATAAGGCAAATGTTAAGGTAAATGCAAAGAAGATTGTTTTTATTGCAATCCAAATTTAACAGCATAGTTACTCAATTTCAAGACAGGTGGACAGAAATAGAAAAACATAATTATAACTATGTATATGTTAGATCACCCAAGAGGTGTCTCTCTCTGTTTCATCCAGCTAGCAAGCTGTCAGATGCTTAT
Organism: Pygoscelis adeliae; assembly: GCF_000699105.1. NCBI lineage: Eukaryota > Metazoa > Chordata > Aves > Sphenisciformes > Spheniscidae > Pygoscelis > Pygoscelis adeliae. The sequence goes on from NW_008824031.1 coordinate 5,401,889, forward strand.
GCAATTTCTTGGCACAGCCCTTCCTTACATAGAAGTGTAGTCTTGGGCTGAGCTTTCAGATTTAGGAACAGGTTTCTCTTTACAACCCCCAGCTTTCCCCGAGGATCCATTCTGAATATGATATCTATGCAGGATAAATGCTCCCTTCTGCCTTGCAGAGCAAGGGATCAGCCTTCAGTATATGACTCCTTTATACACCGAGACCAACATTTTGTGTAACCACCTACATATACTTTATTCAACCTTACTTCTACAAAGAGAGAAATGAGTATAGTGTGCATAGTGCTTTCCAATTTCTCATCAAGATTAGACAGGATGATAAGTAACCACTTCGGAGTGACAGGAGGTGTTAGCTGGGGTGAATAAACCTTGGGCTGGGCTCTGAGGCATTCTGGGGCAAGGAATTTCAGTGCTCTGGATATTACTGACTAATGATAAAGAGGTTTACATTCCTGAACTCATCCTTTTATTTTGTATCTGTTTAATTTTAATCTTAATTTATGATAAACAGGGGAAAAAGGCATATTCAAACCTCTACAAAGGCAGAAGATTCTGGTTTTAATATTAAAATATGTCATTTGCAATAACCTTTATATACTCTCAATAAATGACTTCTAAGATTGATTAAAGACCTTAGCTTTGCTTCACATGTTAATCAATCTCACCAGCCAATTAGAGCTTTGGAGCTAGAGAGCAACAGAGATCATCTCTTAGCTATGTAGGGCAGCATTTATTGTGCAAGCCAAACCTTTATGACCTACTACTGGTAGAGGAACCCATGACAGTTTGTGGGAAAAAAACATCAAAGAATTGCAAGATTATTCATGCTGATACTTAATGAATAGATATTTAGAAGTTGTATTTCAGAAGGGGTAAAAGCTAAATGCAGAATTAGCTTTCTTGGGCTGAAGCAGAATTAGTGCTTAAGAATAGCAGACTCCTTCTTCTAAGCCACTTCATGCTCTTCCTTCTTTTTATGACTTGGAGTACGTCAATTAAATTTGCTTCAATTTCACTACCTGTGAATGGGAATAAATAAAACTACCTGGTTTTCCATCTGGATGAGTTGAGGATGAATTAGCTCATGCTGGAAGTAAAGGAAAAGCAAGACATCCATTCCAGTGATACTACAGTTTCCCACCTGAACAATTTAACTGGAAATTAATTTGGAGCATCAAGAGCAGAACTACATCAAGCTTGCAGGTCAGTGCTTCCCAGTCCTGACTGCAGTGAGCGTGGTAGGCTATGGAAAATGAGCAGAGGGGGCTACAGTCCATTTTCTTCATGTCTCCACAGCTGACCTGCTTAGTAGCTCTTATAGCAGAGCGGCCACAAGCTAGACACGGAAAATCAACACTTGTTGTGTCAGTTCAGCTCAGTGCTGAGGCACAGTGATGTGCCTGAGTTGTACATGAATAAACAGATGATTTCAACCACCAGGGCTACAAGCCCCTGCATTTTTCAGAAGATCTTTAACTCACTCTAAACATAAAGAGAAATCCTGCACTGCGTAGGATGTAGTGATTAAGTGCCCAAGCAAGAACTACATTTTTAAGTGTGTGCGCCCTGGTCCTTTCACAACGGGTTGCTATGTCCTGATTGGAATCTCTGAGTATTAATGTAATTTGAATAAATAAGAGTACTAATAAGACAAGAGGCAAAGTAAAAACAAAAATTGGAAATAACTGTAAATGTCACAAAAGGTCTTTTGCATTTTCCGTGGTGAATATTTATTCCAAAACGCTTTGGTATTGCAAGGTATTGCAAAATACTTTATTTCACAGAATATATATTTGAAAGTGTTGAAAGATCAGATTCCTAGAATTCATCTATTCTTGAGGTGAATGCTAACAACATGTTAGTACTAGACTGAGGGCATTATCTGAGTTCCATATATAGCCTGAATTCCAGACAAGACTGAAGCCAATTTTATTTATGTTTCGTCTTGGTATAATATCTTTCCGTCATTCAATTGTCTCGGCCTAAACACTGCAGGAAAGTTACTTTGAAATGAATGTCTGGGTGTCAGGGGCTAGTGAGCTAATAGTATAATTACTTTTGTAGTCTTTATTAGTTGAAATGTTTATTAGAAAGGTTACTTTTTATCCAATGAAAGATGACAATCTGGGTTTGATTGAGCACTGTTTGTTGTTTTAATATTGTTAGCTGTGTGAATGGGTTAACACACTTCTCATCTTCCAGAAGCTGAAGGCTATGAGAAATCCCAGGGGTAGCCACTCCTCGGCCCACATTTGCTGCCTTTGCCAAGGAAGGATCCCATAAGATTTCCCCCCCTCCATCACTTAAGGGTTGTGATGATTTTTAATGTCACTGCCTAGATGGCCTGGAGATTTTTATCTATTGCACTTACAGGTCACCTTAATATTATCTCACTCAGAGGGGGGAAAAAGTTTCTAGCAGGATAATATTAAGTTATACAGCATGACACAAGGTCAGACTGCGAGAGACAAGAATATATGAATAAAGCCAGTGGCCATAAGAGTCACCAGTGTGAAAAAAAAAGAAAGAGGAAGAGAAAGAGGAACAAAGAGTAAGAGGGGAAAAGTGCTAGTGGAGGAGAAAAGAAGCAAGGAGGGGGGAAAGAAGAAGGAAATATTAAAAGGGAAAAAGAAAGGATCAGGGTCAGAGTGGGTAATGTAAAGTCATCCTTCTTATCCCAATCAGCTGCGCACTGTGTGCTCTCAGTGGCCATGTTCATACTGAATTAGCTCCAGACTGTTTCTTTTCTCTGGGTCTCCATCTTTTTGAAAATACATCATCAGTACAACTCCATCCTGAAGGCATATTACGCTAATGCATCATTATTGCGATGGCTGACTGATGATGTGCTAGTGTCATACATCACCAGAGCTGTGCCTTGCTCTGATGAAATGTTGGTGTGATACATAATCAGGGAGAAGCACACGGGTCCCGCTTCTAACGACTCCAGAGATGTAAACTACTCAGAATTAAAGCTAAAGCCTTGGGGAAGGGCAGCCAGGAAAAGTGAGCATCCCCAAGAGTCCGGCAGCATCCTGAACCTCCTGAGAAAACCTGCAGTAACTTTGAGTTACATTAGTGGAAGTGCCTGGAAGGCTGCCAAAATCCAGCTGCTAGGCTTGGACAAGAGTCACAAAAGCCTTAGCAACATGGCAGTAATGAGAGGCAGCTACCACAAACCGGAGAGGGCATACAACAACATCTCACTCCAGCTCTGCCCGTGAAGGCAAAATCACAGCTTGACTGACAAGCAGATCCACAGCAAGGGAAGGGAAGGAATGAGGAAGGTGGGGTGGAGGGGACACCTGTCATCGGGCGGCTGGCCTTGGCTCCCTTCCAGATGAACATCTCTCCTCCCCTCCCTAAAACACACTCACGCTGCCTCTATGGCCCCCTGTGGAAGCCAGTGGCTGCCTCGATGGACGGACTTGCAGATTCCAGCCCCGGCAAGTGGGAAGCTGCATCACCCTGTTGTTAATCTGGCTGTTTTGGGAGGGGAGTGGAAGAAGAATGGAAACTTGGCTGAATGGCAGCCTGAAACTTGGCATGAAACAATCATTCTTGACCACCACACACATATACTCTTCCTGTCCTGCAAAGAGTTTGCCCAACCGTATGCTAAAGCCCAACCAGTTGTTTTGTACACACCTACCTTTACCTCAGTGCTTCCTTCCGATACAGGCAATGCACCTGCCTCACCCTCCAAACCAGATTCTGGTCCTCCCTCTGCTCGTGGCTTCCCAGTGCCCTGGAGCAATTTCTGTCTCTGTGCCCCAGTTCCCCACCAGGCAGAGTGGGACTAGTGACACAAACCCCTGTTAGACACAGAGTCGTATGGCTCTGAGCAAGGTCTCTGTTTCAGATTGTTTCTTACAAAATGGGTCTGAAATAAGGCGCTTTCCTCTCAGAGGATGGGTGCCTCGCCTCACCAGTTGTAATTCCCCTGGGGATAAACACAAGCAATGCTCAAGCCATTGGTAATCACCATTTCATGAGCTGGATTCCTCTCTTAGTCTTTTTCCATCGTGTCACCTGTGTAACAGCGGGTCTAGAGTACATCTGAAGTAGCTCTGTTGTTCAGAATGGAATTACTCCAGATCTACACCCACATTGCTGAGAGTTGAATTTGCTCCAGTGGTGCTAACCAAAGAGGATTTTTACCAGATAGCTTGGAAATGTAAACTGTCAAAAATTAGAAAAGGCCTCAACTCAGCATATCAAGGTATTATTTTTTCCCTCAGTCTTGCAAAATTGCTGTGCACCTGCCATACTTCACATATCTTTTAATGGACTTAATATCCTGCTTTTTCACAAGGGAAATAATCCCATCACAAGGCTGCAACTATATTAAGGAGCATTGGTTTGCAGCGTTCATCATATAAATATCAAATTGGGCTGCATGCATGGAGTCTGACATTTAAGAATGAATGTGCTGCAGCAAGAAAATCTGAGACTTTGCAAGAATGAATGAATTTTGGCACCATTAGACAATAGTTTTGCTTTTAAGGCATGATTCCTTGCAAGTCATTGCTGGCTGTAAGATCTTCTAATGTATTCTTTTGTAAATTCTCTCCTAATACAGAAGGCCCCAGAGCAGGTTTCTGAAAGATTAGTTTCAGATCTTTGAGAGATTCATCGACAACCGGGGTTCATCGTCTGTAGGAATGATGGGCAGAGAAAGCCTTCACCTCAAAATCACAAGCTTGTGTGCGAACACATATTCGGGGAGCTGGCTCTTTGCAAAATAATCATTGTCTCTGGGTTTCCAACACCTAATTTATAATTTCTGTATGGCCATAACCGGGAGCTGGAGTCACTGTCAGAGGGTCAATGGTAACAGGACTAACAAATAACTGCCACAGGATACCTTCAGGCAAACCAGCCCCTGACAGGTTCATCCCTTCTGTTGAAGGTGGCGGGAGACAGACTCGGCCAACAGCTATGTCCTTGCCTTCCCTGCCTAGGCCTGACAAAGTTCTGTTCAAAGCTAATGATAAGCCTGAAATAAAATAGAAAACAATGACAGTTCAGTTCAGGTAAGCACACTGAAACGCAGATGGCTATGTGGGCTGTCCAAGTAGCTTTGGCCTGCAACAACAGGGACTGCAAAAATTAATCTGAAAATATCTATTTTTTCAGCTTTTTTTCCTGTCAGAAGCCCTGTAAGAACAGTCATTTCTCAGGTGATTTTTCCAGTACTGAGACTCACTTGGTTTACAACTCTGCCTCTCCAGCACTGGTCAGGATCAGGAGAGAGATTCAGAAAACAATAATTAAAAGACAGTTACAGAATGCCAGGCAAGGGGTGGCGATGCCCTCAGGGACAGACAAAGCAGCTGGCAGAAGATGGGGCAGGCAGAAAAGCGCTAAAAGTTTCAGTACTGCACTGGTATATTTGCTTGGATTTAAGGGGTTTTTTAGCCAGTGGTTCATGTTGCTATTTGCCAGAACACTTAGAGCTCCACAACTTTTTGGTATCTCCTTCATAGATTGCGTCTGTGTCCAGCAATACAAGAAGACGACACAGGGAAGGTGCCTGAAGTTAGCCTCTGAAGAGGTCAGAAGGCTTGTACCGGCTTTGTATCCGCCAGAAACATCTCTGGGGAAATCAATAATGCAACTTCTTTCCTTTGGATTTAATTAAAGAAACATTTCAGGCTGCAATTTGAAAGCAAACACACACAAAAAAAAAAACCACCCACTGGCTTTCTCTTACAGCTACGATCTCCCCAGTGCACTGGAAAGTGAGGGGGAGGAATCATTCTCACATAATATGTAGAGAACAATTTTTTAATGTCTTAATTATTTCCTGTGTGCATAAAGCATTTCAGTCCTATTGTTTCTTTTCACAATCTGTTTGGGGTCATTGGTAAGCAGATCACTTTGCCCACCCAGAGGACTGTGAAACTCCAGGCAAAGCTAGAGAACTGCATGTATGTTTGCTGGTCCAAGGTTACTACTCCTGATGTTTACAGTCTCCCCCATGTCCTTTGACAAATCGATTTATAATATGCAGCTTGAGTCTAGTTAAAAGCCCAGTCAGGACAACACAGTTGGTATGAAACTCTACAGTTTATCAAAAATACATCAAGTCCTCCATGATCTTTGGCTTTCTACCAGATAAACATCAAGGGAAATGTCAAGCCTCAGCTATTTTCTCAAATTGCTGCTCCCCAAAAAATCCAGACTATTCATAGAATCATAGAATCATTAAGGTTGGAAAAGACCTCTGAGATCATCCAAACCAACTGTCAGCCCAACACCACCATGCCCACTAAACCATGTCCCTAAGCGCCTCATCTACACATCTTTTAAATCCTTCCAGGGATGGTGACTCAACCACTTCCCTGGGCAGCCTGTTCCAATGTTTAACCACTCCTTCAGTAAAGAAATTTTTCCTCACATCCAATCTAAACCTCCCCTGGTGCAACTTGAGGCCATTTCCTCTCGTCCTATCACTAGTTACTTGGGAGAAGAGACCGACACCCACCTCACTACAGCCTCCTTTCAGGTAGTTGTAGAGAGCGATGAGGTCTCCCCTCAGCCTCCTTTTCTCCAGGCTAAACAACCCCAGTTCCCTCAGCCGCTCCTCATAAGACTTGTTCTCCAGATCCTTCACCAGCCTCGTTGCCCTTCTCTGGACACGCTCCAGCACCTCGACGTCCTTCTTGTAGTGAGGGGCCCAAAACTGAACACAGTATTCGAGGTGCGGCCTCACCAGTGCCGAGTACAGGGGCACGATCACTTCCCTGCTCCTGCTGGCCACACTATTTCTGATACAGGCCAGGATGCCCTTGGCCTTCTTGACCGCCTGGGCACACTGCCGGCTCATGTTCAGCCAGCTGTCGACCAACACCCCCAGGTCCTTTTCCGCCAGGCAGCTTTCCAGCCACTCTTCCCCAAGCCTGTAGCGCTGCATGGGGTTGTTGTGGCCCAAGGGCAGGAACCGGCACTTGGCCTTGTTGAATCTCATACAGTTGGCCTCGGCCCATCGATCCAGCCTGTCCAGGTCCCTCTGCAGAGCCTTCCTACCCTCGAGCAGATCAACACTGCCGCCCAACTTGGTGTCGTCTGCAAACTTACTGAGGGTGCACTCGATTCCCTCGTCCTCGATCATTGATAAAGATATTGAACAAGACCAGCCCCAAAACTGAGTCCTGGGGAACACTGCTCGTGACCAGCCGCCAACTGGATTTAACTCCATTCACCACAGGTTGTTTCAACCTCTTAGATAAAGACTGGCTGGCAACTCTGAGCCTTCATCTCCCTGGCTTGTGCTGTTGTAAGACTGAAACTGGACTGAGGAGGGGCTGAGCTCTTGCTCAGCCATGGAAGATAGAGCCAAAACCATCAAGAGCAAGATGGTACTCTGCTTCCAGGGCACCACGCACCTCTTTGCTGTCCTCTTAACAGCACTACGAAGGAAGAGATCCTTGAGTTAAAAAGCAATATAGCAGACTCAATATATTCTAGAACAAACTGTCCATGAGAGATGTTAGTCAGAACCTTAATGCACTTCTGCTTACTTCCATGGAAAGTAAGAGTGGGTAAAGCCTGAATTTCTCTGGATTGCAAAGACAAGAATTAAATTTGACTTAACACACTTCCAACACCAATGCCTCTCCATGTAGGTTCAAGCTAATTCTAGTCAAGTGCTTTGTGCTTGGGAGTGCGGAATTCCTTTCCACTTTCCATGGCATTTAACATGCTAATTGAGTTGTAGTCATCAAACCCAAATTATTACAATTAACATTCAGTCTGTCTCTGCTGGACAACCTTCTATGTAAGTTATGTTTGAAGATATTTCAAAGATACATTCATTCCAAATGGAGGTAAATAAGTGAGTGACACTATGGTGTAGGTGGGGTCTGTGAAAAGAGATATCAACTGCGGAGTATCTTTTGGAAAAAGAAACACATATTAATCTTCGAGGTGTTTATTTATAGTATACACACAGAGTTATATATATATCACCCAGGGTTATTCAATCACATGTAAGCTAACCTCCCTTTCAGTAAAAGACTTTCTCAAGGAACAGAATAAGCAATTGAACGCTTAAAAAATTTCCTGCTGCACTATGCAATGTCTCCTCATTTTCCAGTTTTACTACTTTGACAATTCTGAATTAGCATTTATTCATAGCAATTCCTAAAGTGTCACCAAATGAATTCTGCACTGAAAGTCTATGCAAATGAAAGTCTGTCCGTGTTACCTCCCACCCCTATTTGCAAACACATTGGGGCAAAGAGCTTTCTCCTGATGAAACTTCTGTCAGTCTGGAGCTGGGACAGAGAGTTTGTGCAATGGAGCATTTTTGTCAGTATTCTCACTCCTGCTCCTCAATGACAGGACCCTGAGCACCCAAAGCGTCCTGAGCACTGAAGTTCAGAATGAACAGTTTGCAGATAGATGTGGCAGTGACTCTACTGTGCTTGGAAAGCAGCTGCCTCTGGGGTGGATTAAAGACCAACCATTTTCCATTCTTAGTAGAGAAAGTAGAAATTTTTTTTTTTCCCCTGGGTGAAGAGCAGTAGGAGTTTGGTAGGAAGGCACAATGAATGAACTTGACAGCTATTTAAATTTTGTTTTCTTCACTGGAGGAAGGAATTTGTCCTGGTGTCAGAATTACTCTTGGAGATGAGAAAAAGCGAAGCAAAGTTGGGACTTGTTAGACATGTCACTGCATTCTCCTAGACAGCATCTGCTTCTGAACTGGCCCAGCCGAGACCTGTGGCCTCCATGGGCTCCTGGGTCTCTGTGCCACACAGGCTTTGTATGACTACATTCATCAGTGTTGTGCCAAGCTCGGTCACTGGTGGAGGCTGTAAGTGTGGAAGCTCTAACATGCGAGGTTGTACAGCTATTCCTTAGTCTTACAGGCCAGAGTTTGCATGTCTACAAACGAGAGCTGTAAATCACCAGAAGGTCTTGCCAGATTTCTTGAGGAAGGCTCAATATATTAATGCAATGGGCATAATTCAAAACATTTTGCAGTAAAAACTCATGAGGCTGGGGAAAAAACACCAACTTCTAACATACTTTTCTTCTAAAATCTTGGTTTCTTTTCTTTCACAGTCAATAAATGCAGGAGGTATCACAAAAGGTAAATTTCTTGGGCAAGTGGAGGCAAATTTTCAAGGGGGTCCTAGGGAATCTGAGCTTTCCTTGTCAAGCAAGAAGGCACCTTCTGAAGCTGGTGAGATCACTGCAAAACTGTCACTTTCATCCCTTAGCAGTATCATCTAATAACACAAAATCCTCCTCAAGGATTCTTGGGGCTAGGATTTGTAACATGGCAGAAACACCTTTCCTAACCAAAGACAATGTGGAAACCTGCTAAGGTATTTGGAAGGTCTTTCCAAACAGTGAAGCTGCGCAGAAAAGCTGCAGGCATCCCTGGGACGGGAAGGTACAGGTGTTTCAGGCAGAACTGCCAGTAGTTTAAGACAGGAAGAAGATGATACTATATTCTTTTGGAACATATAGAAAGCATGCAAATTTATAAAATATATTTACCCACCCTGGAATTTAGCCAGAGCTAAGGAGAGAGTATTTCTGACAGCCACATGCAGTCAGTATTTCAGCCTTATACCTCCTAAAGGCCCAGGTCAATGATCTCGCTGAACAGGCAAATGGACTGGGGAGCTCTCCTCTCCCTCGTCGTGTGCTTCTGAGATGAAATGCCTCCGCATCGTTTAACCACATACCGAGCACATACATCTAACATCCCAACAGCTCCTTGCGCACCTGTGCAGCCTGAGGTGACTACATAAAAGAAGCTAATAAAGCAGCGCTTGCACTTCATTCATTTTATTCACTAGCTCGCGATTTCAGGGATGGAACGGAGCACAGCTGGTCTTTGGATGTTAAATATGCTTCATAAGCCAACACCAGTTCAGCACACAGGCAGAAGCCTTCTTGTCTCGTGGCTCTCCACAGGCAATAGCAAGGAAGTATGTTGGCACTCTCACAGCTGGCAGTGGGGCTGGCACAGGAGAGCTGTAAATACTGTGTAGGCATGATGGTGCAAGCTGCCAGGGTGAGAGCAGGTCACCATGCCTCGAGGGGCTCCTAGCCACCCACAGGAAGGCACAATGAAGAGTGCTCTGCTCTTTTTTAACTGAAGGGAAGGGCAAAGGGTAGGGTGGGTAACTGAGATGTTGAATCAGGTTTGGCCTGACAGGGACAGATGCTGCTGGGAGTGGAGATGCATCTCAGGAGGCTTTGGGGCTTTGCTACATCACCGGAGCAAGGAGCTGCCTGCAGTTGTGACTGCGAAAAGCTCCACACTCAGGGGCACTGTCTGGCCTGGGGTTTCTCCCTGCCCTGACAGAAGTACCCTTGAGTACCTGCTTTCCTGTATCTGCTCTGGAGCCTGGTCTACCTACCTATTCACATGGCAAAGGGAATCTTCCATTTCCTCCCCATCTCACTTGGGAATATGCACCAGGGTGGGTATGAGAGTCCCACTGAAAGCCATATCATCTCTATGATTTGGGCAGCTGCTAGAGAGGAAAGGAGCACGTGGGAAAGAGCTATGTTATGTCCTTTGACTCCTACTGGTTTGCAGATACTTTGTCAACTTGTTCTTATTCCTCAGAACCAAAGAAATTAAAGGCAGAGACACGTCTCCTAGGGAAGTAGAGGAAGGCTCTCTGACCAGGTAATGTTTATATCTGTGATTCTTGACATGTAATTTGCTCCTTCTGACAATGTGCACAGTCCCAGAGAATTTCTGGGTTTATTAAATTATCCAAAGCAGTTCCCTTTTGGACACATGTTGAGCTCCAGGGGAAATTCCTTTAAATGGCTGTTTCCCAAAGCAGGATGACGGCTTGCAGAACGTGCTTGCCCTGGCCAGGTGCCTCTGCTGGCACGGTGTGATAGCAGGGGCTGCCTGGTGGGGCTTAGCCCCGCCAGGTACCAAAATCAGTGTCCAGATACCCAGACCTATGGGCTGAGTGCAGAGACCTCTCCAAAATCAGCTGCAAACATTGGGAACAGCTGGTGCTGAGCACAACTGAGAGATGGCAGCCAAAAACGTCCTACCATTGGACCTAAAGTTTCTTTCTCAAAACCTTTTTTATCCCCAGGCATATCCCCACATCTTCTCCTGAATGAAGCATGTGAATAGCCAGTCTTCCAACTTAGCACAGAGCCTTTCTTCAGGCAATCCTACCTGAGTAGGGTCCACGTGGAAGGACAAGGCAATCCAAAACCAGTTAATAAGCAAGGCAGTAGCCACAGCTCACTTAAAGTGGCCCATAATGTTTTTATTTCTCACCAATAACTACTAAATTTAAGAGAGCCCTGAATTTCCCTGATGGTAGATGAGAGGCTGATAGATAAATGAATAGGATTATATATCCAGCCTCTATGAGCAAACACTGCATTAAAAAAAACCCCAAAACACCACCAACAAAAAAGGCACTGGTATTCAAAAGGGCTCAAACTGCAGAATTTGGCTCCTCATTTCAAATGTCCCCAAGGCTGTGGATGATCAGAACTGAGATTCCAGCTTGGCCTCTTGTAAAGCTGAAGAGTCACATGAAAAATTTGAAACTGAATTGCTTAAATTCAAGGTTTTTCTCAGCCAGACATTTCATTTGCTCCTTTTTTCCGAAAGGGTAAGGTATGAGCCTTCCCTTAGAGCTTGCATTGTCAAATGGCATCCTAATCTCAGTATCACCTCCAGCTCATTAAGTCATGTTTCCACCCCATTTAGACATGGGCATTGCCCAGTGGTTTAGTAGAGTTGTCTGATATAGCTGTAGAGGAGCAAAGTAGGGTCTAACTTTGTAATAAGGAACATTTTTCAGGCAATGATGAAAGTGTTCTCATCTGCTTCTCTTAATGGTAACCTACCAATGTATCCATACTCCAAGTTTAGTCTTTCTTTATATACTTGTAAAAGGCATCCAAAGAACTTCATCATCTTTAAAAATGGTTAAAAAAGCCCTTGGTGCCTCCAAGTTCTAACACTGGAAGTATTTTCCCCAGGGCACTTGATTACAGTAGAAAATTGTCTTTTTAATTTGCAGAACTCCGAAAAGTCAGAAGATGGCAGCAGTTCATTCATGCATTAAACAATCCCTAAATCTCACGAACAGAACAGCTCTTCCTTAAAGTTGTGTTATGCAACCACCTAAGAATAAAGATTTATAATTTACTAAGCAAAATAATTTTGCTTATCCAGGTTCTACAGTCATCAAAACTATTATCATATTCTCTTGCTTTTTTTTTCATTGTCATCAGTGCAGTGGGGAAATTTTCAGGGAGCAGGGGAAAGTACATTGTCATGGGAAGAGTTTTTAGATGGATACTTTTAATTCCAGACATATGTTTTCAGGATCCCTAAAATTTTCTTCTTTATTTTTTCTTCTATTTCACAAATATCACATAAGGAAAAAAAGAAATAAGATGGTTTTGATTTTTCCAGATAACATGAGATGTTAATAGGAATTGTTGTTTTTTTCCCTGCTTTTACAGTTGAATGTTTTTATCTTACTCTATGCTAATCTACATACCTCATCATTTTCACACAATCAGCAGTGGGATCTCTTCTCTCCAAAGATTTAATAGTGTTAATGTTGCAGTAATGACCTATATTACTAAATTTTCTCTACCTTGAGAAAATATATCATAGTACATTTAAAGTATGGCATAAAGGGCTAGCATAAATAATTAAACTAAATTACAGCCATCAAAAAACAAGGCAGGCCAGATCCAAGCTGCCTCAGAAGAAATCTAGTGCAACTCCATTGCTGTCAGTGGAATTATTCCCAACTGACGCCGGCTTAAAGGATGCAGAATCTGGCATTCTAGTTTGCATCCATCCTTTGTGTTTGTAACACAACCTCCTTGTCATTGTGTGTTCACTTATTCACTTAATTCATAAAATTCAATCAATTGCAATGGGCCACCCAGCCACTAGAGTGAAGAAAAGAAAATCTATTGTATATGATATTTCTTTGATCAACTACATCTCAAAGTGCATTCCCCCCTCCCGCCCCCCAGCAAAAGAATGCATCAGAGACCAGGGCTGACATTGTGGTGCTGGGAGCTGATATTTCCCTCCAGCCTCATTTGTATTGCTTTATTGACATGTTAATGACAAAGTACTTCCCCAGGTCCTATGAAGTACAGAACAAGTCAGAGAAATTAGAATAATACCTAGTCCTAATTAGAGGCCAGGTATCTGCCTGACATGCTCTCTTGTTGTATTTAGCAGCTTCAGATACTTGTACGTTGATTGATTGCCTGCTTGCTTGATTGATTGAGAGGCTCCACCGAGCTCATAGACACACACATGAAGGGAAGCTTTTGATGTCAATATGAACAAAGATAATGATAGACTTACAAACAATGCCAAATGCTGAGTCTATGACTTAAGCATAATGCAAACAGAAAATGTGCCCGGCACTGTTCTAAGAGCAATGAGACTAGAAGGAAGATGTGTTGTGTATGACTGAACCTCATAGCTACAGGCAAAATTGTACTGTCAGGAAGATTTGCAGGTGATGTTTCTGATTGCCTGAAGATCTCTGCACATAAGCAGGGCAACAGAAATTAATCCAAATGCTTTCTTTGCAGCATCACAAGCACTGTTTTGGAAATAGGCTTCTAGAGCTTGCCTGCTCTGGGAGACAAAGGTTTATCCAGAAAGGAATCAGATTGATTTTCTGTATGTGAAGATCACAAATGTACTTCTATATGGGAGCTAGGGCATTAATTGATGAGAAGGCTCAGCGTGCAAAGGACAGAAATGATCAAGAAAACACAGAACTAGAGGGCTGCAGATTCCTCTCCACATGTGCCCCCCAGGTCCGCCCCCAAATAAAAATATTTAACAACAAGTAGAGAAACACAAAAACTTTAAGGGGCACCTTGATCCTCAGATGCTGCTGAGCCCATCTTTCTCTGCCACCTTTGATCTGTACTCCCCTCCTCTGTTCTGCATAGTGACAATGCACTGCACACAGGGCACAGAGTGCAGCACAGCAGGACAGATCCTGTTAGCTAGAGCTGTGCAAAATGTTCATAGCAGAGCCCCAAATCACAAGAAACTTGCCTGGCTTCAGGTTTCATCGCAAACTTGGAACTCAGACCACGTTTGTCAAAAGGTTACCGAGATTTGCTAGCCCTTTAAGAAATTTCTCTCTTTCTTTCCCTTGCGTGCTCCTTTTCTCTCCTTCTCTCTCTAATCTGCCTGAATTTCTAAAACTATTTCCACAGTGTTTAGGAGCTAGGAGGACTCACAGGTTTGGATTAAAAAACCTGCCAAAAGTACTCTCCCATGGTGTCAATTCAAAACCAGGTGAAAGTAGGTGATTCATTCCAAGAAAAAAACCAACCCCAACAGCCAACTAACATTATCTCAGTTCCTGCAAATTTGTGAGCCACAGACTCGGTTCATCAAGGGCTCGAACATCTTCTTTGAAAGAGTCTCAGTAACCCTACTGATTGTCAGAGTGTTAGGGCCAAAGCTGGATTTTTTGAACCCCAAAAGTCAAAACGAAACGTGGGTGTGTAATTCCTTTGCAGACCAAAGTGAAATGAATCCCTGTGAAATGAAATCATAGTTTCACACAGCTCTTTTTTTCAGTGCTGTGTTTAGTGACACCATGGATCAACAAAAGTTTGTATCACCTTGCTCTTACACCATCCCTCACTCAAAGATCTCACATCACTTTGCAAAGGTTATATGAGTAATTAATTGACATGTGGTCAAACAGAAAGTCAGTGCTAAGGTTTGAACCCAGGTCTCCTTAGAGCTTTAAACTCAAGCTCATCTGCCTTGCTGGCAGAAGTGCTGTCTGGTTCTGTTTGTGCCAATGACATTTCATGATTCAGTTTGCCTATTTAAAGAATAGGTGAGTGATCTCTCTCCGGACATACCTTATGTGCTCTGGTGCGCATAATATCAAGTGGCATATGAATTCAGCACAGTCATATGCACTTTTTCAGAGCTTTTTGCATGATATCTGAAGTATCTACCCTTTCAGTACCTAACAAAGAGGCTGGAACTTATGCACAGACTTAATGAACATCTTCAGTTCAAACCAGAGTTTTAAGCAATGTGTGAAGTTATCACACAGCAGTAGGGGATGCTTTTGGTTTTGATTGACCAGACCCATGAATTTCAGAGAACCTAATGCTTTCACAGGTGCTCCATGAACAAGATCACTATTAAGCTAACACCTCTTGTGTCCTGATACAGATGTCAAGCTTGCTTTACAAGCTTGGAGGGACAATTAAAACCAAAGAAGAGAAAATAGTGCCTTAAGCTAGTGCAGGTTCAGTTGAGTCATTATGTTTTAATGCCCAACCTTTGTTTGTTTTCTATTTCTCTTTGGAGATCTTTTGCCATGGAAGGTTAAAGATTACTGAGATAACTAACAATAAATGTATCTGGTATTGTGACTTTTGACCAATAATTATAACTTGGGTTGACTGGAATGAATCTGTATTCAATTTTATTTTACATCCTATTGCAGCAAAATTGACAAGGGTATGAATTAAAACCTTAGCCCTGTTGATTAATATCAAAATGGGGATGGCCGTTTCTCTGAGCTTTGACAACAACCTGAGCCCTTCTCTTTTATCTGCAGTGTGGACTGCAGTGCTGCAGTAATTGCTTAACTGCTCCTTTGCCCGTTAGGACTCAAATGACTTGGCTTTGGAGTGGACTTGAGAAATTACTCAGAGTTTCAACAGACACACCCTGTTGCTGGCTTTGTAGTACACTAAATGCTTTCCAATATAACATATTTTTTAAAGAAAGGCTGTGTATTGCTCTCTGTAGGCCTGAGGCCATGTATTCAGTCACAACATAGGTGCAGGTTGAATGATAACTGTGCAAACTGCTGTCTCACACCCTGCTTCAGTCCTATTCTGAAAGGGTGCCTGATGGGGGGAGAGGAGCCCCTCCCTGTGTAAGCCCCAGCCTGCCTGCTACAGCGTCTAGGGTTAGCGACAGGGATGCTTACGCAGGAGGTAGTGCCCTCGTGTCCTGTGTACATTAGAGGCTGCAGCTGCAGGTGGCCATCAGCACACTTCCTGGTGCAGAGGCCAAGATTAGGTGAGATTTGCATAGATGGTCAGTCATTAACAGTAGTCATGGCTTTGCTGATCTACACTGAAAATAAGCACCTTACAGCCATATCAGTTTGTGGAGCTTTAACTAAGCCAATCCTATTGTCGGTCATGTCTGAGATAGCAATCAGTTTATTGAGAGCAGCCATCAGAGGTGGGCAGTTACAAAACAGGGCTGTGTTGCAACCAGTAACTGAAGCAAAAAGCATCAGTAATTCTCATTACCAAAGCATCCTGTCACCCAAGCCACATAATCATCACTATCCAGCCCAGGAGCCAACACTCTGGTCCACCCTGGTCAGAGGCATACTGTAGGCACACTGCAAAATAAACATAAGTTCTTGAATATATGCTTTCTCCCATTCACAAATAATCAAACAACAGAGTTTGACAAAAATAAATGAACTTGATTTCCAAAAGTTCTTAGATTTCCCCTGTTGTTCTTTGTTTTTAATACTGATTAGGTGATTCTTCAACTAGAAAAGCTTTAGAAGCACTGTCTTTCACAATCAAACATGTTTATAAAACAGATTATTATCTTTCCTGCTTTAAGTAGTTTCTAGCATTTTGGTGCCACAGAGGAAGAACAGCAGCAGGTTTAGTTATTAATAATATGTTGTCATGACAATTTTTTTTGCAATGTTGGAAAAATGCTCTGAGTAGCATTCTAGGTATAGCCAACTTTCAAGGTAGTTACAATGGCTGATTTCTTTGGGGAAGGGTGATAAAGGGTAGGACTTGACCTCTGTTGAAGTTTGAAAGATTTTCTAGGGAACAAACTGTGGTCTTCTTGCTTGCGTTTGTAATTGTCCACTCATGTAAGTGGTCCCGTGAGACTTTCTAAGATTATTGAGTATGAAGGAAAACACAGCATTCATGATACAGTTGAGATTTTTCAAGTCCACAAATGCAGAGCAATTTCAGAAAGGTCTCTGAGAACTTCTTTTTTGTGCCAACCTTGGACTCAAAATTCAATGACAGAAATTCTCAGACAAAAAAAATGCAATTCCCTAGAAAGAGGTCTCTGTCAGAACCAAAAATGTGCTAGAAATTTGTCTGTTTTGAAGAGAGGCATTATCTAAACCAAGAGAGATAAGGAGGTGGTTGTGGCTTTGGGTTTTCATCATCCCTAAGCTCCATGCCATTTTTAAGGAAAAAGATTGGATAGTAGCCAAATGTTACTTCAGTCCCATCAGAGGAGTAACTTTTACATATACATCTGTAAAGTTTACATCTGCTCCTCTTTCGGAGGAGCAGAGTTACATCTGAAACTATTTAGATGCCCACGGTATTTGGGCCTGAGAAGACGGCTAAGACATACAGGTATCCCATTTTACGCCATGGCAACCACACCATTTCAAATGGGAAGTGGAGACCACCTTTTAAGCTCTTTGCCTGCTCGCTGCACGTCATCTCAGCATCATGCACTGCCCCCAGGTAATCAGATACTCCGGTCTTCCAGTTAGTCTACTTTATATGAAAAATAAATAACCATTGAACTGGAGGAGGAGAACACTTGCGCACGTGTGAGGGGGAGGAAGATTGCTGCCAGAGATTAGCGCACTAATGTGAAATAAGGAAGAGAGGTCCAAATCTCTGGGCAAATAAATATTTTATTATCTACAACAAGTGGAAGGGCTTCCGCAAAAGATGTCTTGCTGCTGAAAACAGCGTACGGTGGATTGGGCTTCTTCTCGGGGGAAACCTGGCCTTGAGCTCAGGTAGGATGGTAAGAAGAAAGCAAGCCTCCCCTTCTGGGTTGCATCACTATCCAGGGGATATGGGAAGAGACTTTTTTCTTTTCTCCACATAGTTTTTATGAGAAAAGTCTGACCTGCTTTAGGCTTCTAAAGCAGCCCCCAATTTCAAACAGAGATGGATCCTTATCTGCTTTTGTGGGGCAGGAGTTAGATCCATTTTCTCTTCCTAGCAGAAATACCTCTGTTTTCAGCAAAAATAACCCATCACATCATACATCACTTCTGGCAGCCAAGAGCTGAGCACGGACATGGCAACAAGCAGTGAGTGAACCCTCCCTAAGCAAAACTGACCCCAACAGGCATCTCATGTCCCCACTACCCAGAGCGGGAGATGCAGGAATAGGAGCAGGATCAAGAGGTGCTTTTGTGCTTGCTCAGTCACACTCCCACGACAAAACCTCTCAAATGCTTGTCCCAACCACCAGCCCGTCCAGCCCTGCTAGGGGTCTGACAGCAGCAAGGTGCCACAACAGGGCACCCTGGGCACGCTGAGTTGTTTTTTTTGTTGTCCAGATTGGTATTGCATTTATTTTTAAGCCAGGCTGGCAGTTTTTATCTGATCTAAGTGAACAGTTGATATGAAATATACATTTTGGTATCAAGTGGTGCGCCACCTCCTTACACCTGAGGACCTGGGGAGGTTGCTTTGGTTTCTTAATTTCCCTGTTCGCATGGGTGAGTACCCCCAGGAAGGACAGCACTGGGCTGCAGCCACACTTGAGCCTGGGGGAGACACAGGATCTCTATACAGAGGAGAGCTATGGGGGCAAAGAGCAGCAAAGAGGTACTGATAACCTGCCCAGGGAGGTTTGGTGTTGGGCTTAACAGAGGCCTTCCACTGTGTGGGACCGACACATGGCTTTTGCAGAAAAGGC
Source organism: Pygoscelis adeliae (assembly GCF_000699105.1). NCBI lineage: Eukaryota > Metazoa > Chordata > Aves > Sphenisciformes > Spheniscidae > Pygoscelis > Pygoscelis adeliae. Next base: position 5,420,619 of record NW_008824031.1, read on the forward strand.
CCCTTAGCCCTCTGGTAATCTCATAGATGAAGGAGGGAAACTTCTTAGCGTGGGACTTGGGAAAAACATTTCTTTGGGAGAGACAAAAAACTTTTTGTATATCTTCAGGATGTTTGTGGGGAGAAGAGGACAGGCTCTGTGTGAGGGATGGTGTTTATATTTTACAGCAGGGCCCTGTATGCTTGTGCTTTCTGGGTACATGTGAAGGGGAGACAGAGGTCTTGCTTATATGCTTTGTACCTGGAGGAGAACAATGCTCTACTGTCTTGGCAGAAGGGAGGACTACTGTTAGATATGTGAGGGTAGGGTTTATGAGTACTGATAAGGTAGCTCAGTTTAACCTGAGTAGCCCAAGGTGTTGTATGTTAAGACTATTTTGGTTTTAGCTCTGAGCTGTACGTCTGCAGATGGCTGTACACATTTCCTGCCACCCCAGAAAACTGGCTGCTTGTGCAGCAGTGCCCAGATATGCAGAGGTGGATATGAGGTGGCTTACAAGCTCCTCGGACTAGCCCTGAAACATCTGTCTCACAGGAGTTCAGGGACCTCAGCACCTAGCTATAGCCACACAACCCATGGCAGCAACAGTATTCACTGTACCCCAACACTGTGATGGCTGGTATCCCTTTGGGAAGAGAAGGTGATGGCCTTTTCCCACCAAAAACATCCTAAGTTGTGAAAAAATTGTAGATCATAGTTGTGGTCCTGACCCATGTCAGAAAGAAGAGATGATGGAAACATCTCTGGCAAACATGGACTGAAATGGCTTCAGAAGGGCTAGGTCTCTCCATCTAAGAAAAACTTGACAAAGACATGCATCCCATGTCTTTGCCTCTCAAACCTTGGGAAGGAGAGCAGCAGCAAGGACAATGCTTTCACATGTGGGTAGTGGATGCCTGAGTAATGGATGGCTGAGAGCATGCACGGTGGGTGGGCGCTATACATACAATGAAATCAGGTCTCATGTGAGGCACATGATGTCTAAGGTGTGCTGAAGAGTCCCAATCTGTGTAGCACAAAGAGCTACAACAAGGGGTGCTCCAGCGGGGATGTGGTTGCAAGTTCCAGTAGTATCTGGAAACCTGAAATGCCCATGGTGAATGCAGCCCAGGGAGTCTCTCATCTGATTTTTCCACCGCAATCGTTTCAGGATGGCGGAGGTCCTGGTCACAGTACCGACAGGCGTTTCTGTAGGGAGGATCAGGTTGCAGCACTGCAGCAGCTGACACACAGAGAAGATGGCTGAGATCAGCCTGTGTTTCCATAAGATATAGTTGGGCCATGAAGGATTGCAAACACAATCTCCACGGTGCAGAGCAACTGTAGACATTTAAACCACTGTTGAGCTTTTATTGCAGTGTGTTTTTACTGTTTTCCCAAGCCATACTAGCACCACGTATGTTTGGGGATTAAAGCATACCTTGGGTACCTGAACACTACCTGTTGTCTTGTGGCTATGGCGTGGGGAAATGTCCGCGACATATGGTTAACTTTATTCATAAACAACACTTAAGGCTCTAACACCTAGCTGTGCTGTGGCTAACCATGCATCAGGTGACATGAGGTTTGTAAGGATGGGTCACATTTTTATTAGAAATGTCCTGGTTTCGGCAGGGATAGAGTTAATTTCCTTCCTAGTAGCTGGTACAGTGCTGTGTTTTGGATTTAGGATGAGAACAAAGTTGATAACGCACCGATGTTTTAGTTGCTGCTGGGTAGTGCTTACACTAGTCAAGGACTTTCCAGCTTCCCATGCTCTACCAACTGAGAAGGCTGGAGGTGCACAGGAAGCTGGGAGGGGGCACAGCCAAACTGGCCAAAGGGACATTCCATACCATGTGACGTCATGCTCAGTACATAAACTGGGGGAAGCTGGCCGGGGGCGGGGCACTGCTCGGGGACTGGCTGGGCATCGGTCAGTGGGTGGTGAGCAATTGCACTGTGCATCACTTGCTTTGTGTATTATTATTATTATTATCATATTATTATGATTATCATTTTATTTCAATTATTAAACTGTTTTTATCTCAACCCATGAGTTTTTCTCACTTGTGCTCTTCCAATTCTCTCCCCCATCCCACCGGGTGGAGGGGGGGAGTGAGCGAGCGGCTGCGTGGTGCTCAGTTGCCGACTGAGGTTAAACCACGACAAGAAAGGTGATAGACTTGGAAAGAAATGGACAACCTCCCAGGCACACAACTCCTTCCTCCAGGCAGAAGCAAGAGCAACAAACAATAAGCATATCCCTTAAATCACATCATTTTCTCTAATGAAAGATTTTAGCTCTCCTTGCACAGCTTTCCTTTCTTATATTTTTATCAGGGATGCAAACCTACAAAATCCAGTTTGGCACTGCCATGATGTAATGGGATGGCCTTTGCAGGCACAGCAGGAACCCCAAACAGGAGGTGTCGATATGTCCCTGAACGCACTGTTCTTGGCGTCCTCACGGGCAGCGCTGTCTCAGAAAGGCTGCCCATCGCTGAAAGAGTTAAGAACATCTTGCCAAGGATATGCAGTTATCTGGAACTTTTGTTTATACAGAGAGGCAATAAAACATTCAGCGCCTTAGACCAGTGTAAGAAGGGTCAATACAAGCTCCAGCAGTTGTATATAAATTAACCTTTTAAGTATGGCCTAATCCATAATGATTCATTGACAGGAATTATTCCAGGAGGCTGAGCTGCAACAAATTGTAGCAGTTGTAGCTAACTACAGTACCTCACAGCTGCTGAAAGCTCGGCTGCCTCTTAAGATGAGGTATCTAAGGGAACATTTTAAAAGGCTTTGACAATGTATTTCCACAATACTTGTTAGAACTAGGACGTCTCCAATGATCTTATGTTCCTAAAGTGGAAAAAAGTATGAGGAATCTGAATATATACATGAAGGATGTTTTGAAAGATTTTTGCTTTTACTGTAGCGCTGACAGAATATGAAAAGGATGCTTCACTCCTACACACTGGAGTGGTCACCCAAGAGAGCTCATTTCTTCTCCTCACTAGGATTTAGCCAGGATAGTGCAATGAGCGTTTGAGCTGAGAAGCCTGCAGCGTATTTGCAATTGTCAGAATTAAAAGTGAAGGAAGACAAAACAACCTCTCCACTCCCACCCTCTGTCAAACATGCCTAATGAATAGCTCTACATGCGCTGTATCAGAAACCCCAAACGTTGACGGCGACGCAAGGCACTAATTTGTTAGTTATCATATCTGACAAATTGTCATCATGGTTCCACTCCTTCAGAGGGTGTTGTGCGTCTGACCCGGGGAAGGGCTCTCAGGCTTGAGCTAATGGGTGTACTACTTGGAACAGAAGATGATGTGCCAAGATGGGAACCACAGAGTGGGCTGCCAAAAAAGAACAGTATAATTATCTGTGCATAATTCACGGCCGGAGAATAAGCTTTCCTCCAAAGTTGTCTGCTGTAGAGCTGTACCAGATTCATGGCTTTTTCAGTGAGTATTCACAAAGTAGTGACAATCTGTGCAGAAATGTTCACTTCTCCAAACTTTTTTTTTCTATTGGACTAAAATAGACATTTCTATAGCACTCTTTGCTCTCAGGACTGGTCTGTTAAGACAAGTGATGACTCACAGATGTATATTCTTACTTTCTTGGATAGTTATCTCTCCCCTCACCCCACCTAATCCCTTCACTGATGGGATTTGAAAAAAAAAACCTCTGCAAGGAAAAGCACTAAAAATACAAACTACTGCAAGAGTATTGGCTCACTGAATCTTCAGAGTTGCTGCTATACTGTGACAACAGTGGTCCTAGTTCTCCGATTCTCAGGACAAACACGCAGACAACATGAGCCAAAGGAAAATTTCCTTTAATTCTTAGCACTTTAAGGCAACACAACTTGCCAGTTCAGGTTCTGTTCATCGGATGGCAAGGTATGAATGCACCTGTGAGAGTGCATGTGTATAGCCCACTGCTCTTTCTGTTATGATTGGACTGTATGAGGGTTATTTGGTTCTTTTACCATCATCAGAGATACTACCTTTTCATCACTGTTATGGAAGACAGATATTTTGTCTCAGCAATGAGTAAAAAGTCATTTTCCAAACTGTGTTCATTTTCTTGAAGGAGATTCAGCTTACAAAAGGGAAAGCTCGGGAAATTCCTTAGCTAGTAAGTCCTTCTGGAGGAGATCAGGGTGAAGGACTGAATGTCCTATAAAGGCTATTCTGAATGGGAGGGAGAAGGCTCCTACAGAAAGGCAAAGGAGATGGAAAATGTTCCTATAATTGCTGGCAAGAAAGATGCAGATTTTGCTTGGGCACATTTCTCTTTGAAAGCTGATCCTGTTTTGTAAGGGTAGACAAGGAAGAGTTGCCAAATTCATAGGACAACAAAGTTTGGAAAGCACTGGCAAAATATGTGGAATTGGATTAAATTTGACAAAATGTCATATTGCTTTAAGGCTCCTCAGGGTGTCCTGAACCATTTTTGCTCCATGTAGTGCAAATTTCCTGTAAAGCTTTGGCACCGCCGCCTCCATCCTGAGCTGCTCGAAAATGTTGCTGTGGCCATGCTGAAGCTGTAGGGACCTCGTCTCACAGGAATTTTCCCAAAGAATCGGTGCTTATCTCCCTCCGGTCTCTGTGTAGGAACCTCCCCCAGGGAAAGTCCTGGTGTTGTAGGGAGCTCGTGGGCACGTGCATGGGGTCTGTGCTGTCCAGGGGTGCTTGGGCAAAGCTCACTGGGTCCAGCCAGAGGCCGGAGGGGGCAGTGCTAAGCTGATGCGAGAGTTTGGATCTGGAAGCGATGTCAAGAACAAATGTGCTTTCCAGACCCCGACTAGCTGCTTCTAGGGTTGGTTGTGTGGGATGACGCCTGTGCACTTGTGGTGTAAGCCTAGCCTGTGTCACTGCCTTGTCTTCCATTACTTTGATAATTTATAGTCACAAAATTATTATCAATGATTTCTCCAGGACTGGAGAAAGATGTCCTGGTTCTGGCAGAGTGCTTCAGTCAGTGGGATAGTTTATAATTTTAAGCACATGCTTAATTGCTTTGCTGGATTGGGGTGCAACTTTCTTGGTAGATATTGCAAGACTTTCACTTTCTGGGAACGCTTTTGGAAGGAAGAAACAAAAACATTTCCTCTATAAATGTTTGTGGAAAATGAATAAAAATGTGTGAATATGCAATGAAAATGAATTTCCACTTCTTTATCATGTTCACCAAATAACTCAACATAGCAATAAGGACCTAAGCTTACATGAACAGTGAGGAATGAGCTTTGCAGCCCATTAACCTGAGTGAGGAAACCTTGAGGTACGGACGTGTCCTGCAGTTTGCACTCACATAAGTGTCTTTGTCAGACTGACCAATTGCCCAGAGGGCATCAGGCTGGAGGGGCGTCTCCTGGAAACACCCCAGGGACAGGCTGGTGCCACACCTGAGGCTGCTCTGCTGATAATCAGATGACTTCAGTTTCCGGAGATCTCAACCTGAGAGCTTTCATCAGCATTGCATTCACGGAGAGGAAATTACAAAAAAAAAAAAAAAAAAAATCATAAAAGAAAAGTACTGGAAAATCAGGTGCATACGTGTAACCAGCCCCAGCATTGATCTCACGTAAATGGTAGCACTTATGAGGCAGATAATCCAGCTTCTCATTGATCTTGGCAGTACTAGTAGGGGGCAATATTTACATTTGATTGAATTGCTCTTGGACAAATTTTCTCCACAGTATTAAATACAAAGAAGCCTTCCATTAACACCAGGAGAGCAGGGCTTTTCATTCATCTATTTTTTTCATCTATTTTTAAAAAAATACATGGCCTGGTTCTCTATTCTGTTGCTGGTCTTATACTGGGGCAGCTGCACTGAGTAAAGGAAAGTAGCAACTACATCAAAGGCTGCAGCAGAGAAGAGTTGGACCCTGAATATTTGCAGCAAACAGCATAGTTTTCTCCTTTTTTAAGTACAAAAGAACAAGGAATTATTATCCTTTTTTTCCCAGCAAAACAGAGCAAAATCAATATTCTTCCCTGGGTCATTTCTCTAAGCTTCCTTCTTTCCTAAACACTTTCACCTCATGCTTTCTCCATTCTGGAGATATTCTGCTCCTTTGACGAAGAAAGGAGGGAAACAAGCATTTTTTGGGGAGTAATTCTTTGGATGCATTTTAGGCTAAGATGAATTGCACCATAAAGTGCCTGTTTCTCTCCAGGTATGATAGAGTTCAAACCCTGCAAATGTGTGTGTGTGTGACTGTACAAGACCTGCCCATTGCATCTGGGCAGTCCCATCATGTCTGGCCAGTTCTATCCTGCTGTCTGGTAGAGATCTTGACCCCTTACTGTGTTCAAGCAGAGAATGAAAGCGCAAAGGAGTCAGTGTCCTTGCGTGTCACACCCCACCACTCTGGCAGCAGCTCAGGGTACTGTGACGGACAATGCCTTGCTGGACACTTCCAGCCTCCTCCTGGGAACATGACAGGGAAACAAGAATTGCAGGACAGAAGAGTTTATCGGCACCAGGAAGCCAGTGTCTGTGGCGTATCAGCATAAACAAAGAAATTGTCTTAATGGAGAGCCACACCTAGAAGTATTACAGTCCTCTCATGGGATCACACAGCATGTGGTACATGAACCAAGGTAGTGAACCCATAGCAAGCAAGGGTAAGAGCAACTTTATAGAGCAGCAGCTAGAAAGAGAGCAAAAAAGTAATGTGAAGGGAGACAAAAACCACCCGTGTAGTAACAGGGAAGCCAGAACCAAGTCTGTATGCAGAGCTGACCATGAGAGATAAAGATGAGAAAATGAAGGTAAAGATTTTTACTGTCTCACTGGGAATTAAAGGACAAGAAGCAAGTGAGATGCTGTTGCCAGGAATAATGCCTGAAACACTGGAACAGCTGATAAAGGTGTTTGATTAGAATCATGACCCTGCAGACAGAATAAGACTCTGGAGAAATATTGTATCTTTCACCCCACCTCAAAAAGCAGGAGCTCAGATAGACACCCACCTTGCAGAGCTGCAAAATCTATAGCTCTGGAGATGTTAAACACTCCCTAAATGGAGCCAAGATCATCTGTAGGACACATGAGTCCCTCTTACAGAAAAGTATTAAAAGAGGAGATCTAGCCCTAGAGAAACACCTCCAGATAGCAAGGGAACAGCTAGCTGTCCCAGGAAAAGGTCAAACCAATACAGCAAAGGAAGGCAGCGAGCGGGAAGGGACAGCCTACCAATAACGGAGGCAGCAGAGGCCAGTGTAGGAGCTCTGTAGTGAAACAACAAGAAAGGCTGAAAGAAAAATGCCTGGCAAGGGCAAAGATGCAAGAGAGGTGGAGAAACAAAACATTTGCCTCAATCCTGCAACTCCCTAAGGAATTAAAAATTGGAATGCCTTTCAGATACCCGCAGCATGGCTTCAGCAGCAGGAGAGGCTTTGAGGGTCCGCACACTCAGCAGAGCATGGCCACCAGCCTTCAGGACCCACATCTGCCCTTACATCAACAGGCAGGTCAGAGCCATCTGGGTCATGAAGCCGTGATGTTGTTGAAAGAAGCGATAAGCAGCAATTCTAACCTGGAGAAATGTGACCACATCATGGTGATGTACAATAAAACCACCTTGAGGTCAATGGGCAATGCAGGTTGTTGATAATAAATCCATGAAACAAGAGATGTTATTGCTCAGAGTTTATAACAGTTGACATTCAAGATCACCACCCAGGGCAGAGCACTGGGGCAGTGCACAGTCTTCCTCCGGTCACAGTACAAACCCTCAGTACCCTCTGCTTGCATGAGGAGACAGTCTCTGTGGGCCACGTCCAGAATTTAAACAGGACTAAAGGGCATAGCTCTGTTTCCTGTGCCACATCAGAAAAGGTAACATTGCCCAGAGAATCTGGCCCAGACACTGTCTGTGTTGTGATCAGAGACCTCCTGACTGTATGTCCCGTCGTGTATAAAGGGTAAAGGGGGGATAAAATATTCTAACCTGACCTGGTAGCTTTTGGCACTCATTTTTGGACATGTCTGAATGCCTACACAAGGTGCCAGACAGAGATGGATTAGGTCAAGAGCTCATGTGTTCCTGTTTCATTATATATATGCATTGTATACTTTATAATAGATCTTATGCTGCTAATTTATATAATAATCAAAAATTATTTCTTCAGCTTGTATTTTTAAGAGATGGCTAAATTTGTGGTTTGCCTACTGTGCCAAAAGGCTGGCACGTGGCCACATGCTTTCGCACATCTCCTTGCAGTCTGTGGGGTCGAATTCTAAAACCAGTGGTGCCATCCTACAGCTGAAGCAACTCCGTCTACACAAGCTCAAGTGCAATCACAGCGGGACCAACTGCCTCTTTGTTTGGCATCAGGGTGTATAAATATCTGACACTTCCTATGCAGGTATCTATATATTTCAAAGTAACTGACATGCTAGAATTATCAATAAAAGAAAGATAACTTACACAATAATCATCACTTCCTGACAGCTGAAATTTCAGAGGAATCAGCTGTGCCCTTCTTTTAATGAAAATGAGAAACAAAACCTTACCTATGTGAAGTTTGTCTCTCACTATCAAAATAGCTCAGCTGACCTGTGTTAAAGACTGTGTAAGAGTTGTTGAGAAATAACAGGAGAGGAATAGGCAGAGATTGTAAGCTCGACATTCTCTCCAATAGGTATAAGACAGCACAGATGACCTGGCTTTAAAACACAGCCTTGTTGAACATCTGCTTTTTTATTCCAATACATACTAGGTAAAGCATAAAACATATATTTAAACGTGTATTTCTTTTGTAAATACAATTTTTGAAGTACAACTTGGGATAAGACATCTGTGCAACAACTGTAGATAAAAATACAGTATTTAATTCTCTTTGAAAAATTATGCTTCACAATATTCTTCAACGGGGAATTGGGAATTTTTTGTGCTGGCAAGCGAGATCCAAGAAGACAATCCCTTGCAGAAAGTGCTTACACGGCACAAATCAATTTCTTGTGAACTGAGGAGAGTCACTTCATTCTGCTCTAAGTAATATTTAAGCTAGAGTCTGAGGGGGAAAAAAAAGAAGTTTGTTAAGCTGGGTGCTGATGCTGATAGTGGTTGTTACTAAGTGCACCTGCCTCTCATGAGTCCCAGCCTCATGCCCTGGCCAGCAGGATTTTGAAAGGTATAGGTGTCCCTTAAATATGTAATTAACACCTCAGTGGAGTCTTCAAAGGGCAGAAGTTCCTGGTTGATATCTGTTTCAGTAGAGACAGAAAAATACTGGGCATCCTGGTTTGAAGTGAGGTGGAGATAATAACCAAAGGAGAGGGAGGACAAGGGTAAATACAGCAAAACCACCAGGATGTGTGGAGACAGCAGTGATAAGGATATGGGGGCTCTGCTGTGATGTGGCAATTCCCTTAGCCTGTGGCAGGAATCTCTCTCACTGATTAGAGCTAATTGGGGAGGATGAGGCTTGAGCCTCTTTATACTCCTTGGTGAATCTGCCTTTAATGCAGACTGGTTATAGCACAGCTCTGGTCCTAAAACAGGTTTTGAATGTCCTTCCTTCACTGGTCCATTTAAATAAATACAACAAGCTCTCTAGGTCTGTTATGCACAATAAATCTATTTTGGTTCCTGATGACTGATTTCTTTGGCTCTGCAAATGAGGTGAGAACACCAGTTTTGTTTCTTTTTAGCACTGTAAAGGAAGTCTTGTGTAATTTTGTGAGTGCTGGAAAAAGTTTAGAAAAAAGGTAAGGAGGTGATTTGGATTCTAGATTCTGCACTTTTTATTGAGGGACCACAACAGATTTATTGGTGAGAAAGTTCAGAAATTTTGTGACCAGAAATTGGGAATGACCAGTATTGGGAAAAAGGTTCAGTTCTCTGTCCTAGCACAGACCAGTTGGTGAGATCAGTCAGTTGGAAGCTGAAGCTGGACAAACTCAGGTTGGCAATAAGGTGCATTGGCTTTTTAATAGGGGAAGCAATACATTATTGAAACAATTCACTTAGGGTTGTTGTGGCGTTGTCCTTAAGTCAAGACTGGGTGGCTTTCTACAATTCAAATGGGAACTGTGGGTTTGGTTGCTCAAAAGCCTGGGTGAGGTTCTGCTGCCTGCATTATGCAAGTGGCCTCTAGCCTTCAAACCCACTAATCCAAGAGCAATGGGCAGATCTCCAAAAGTTGAAAGGGTTGAATTGCACATGCCCTAGAGACATACAATTTGAATACCAAATGTCCCAAATGGCCACAAAATGAGCCTCCTTGGGGAATCCAAACGTTTCACCGTATTCATCAGAAACATTAAGACCTCAAGCATTTGGGAATGTGCCTGTGGTGACATACCGTTAAATCTGAGCGGTAGCCAGCAGTGTACAAGCACACGTACGCTGTGTCAGGGAGCAGCAGACACTTCTGCACAGCACCATGCAACGCAAGTGGCTGGAGAAGCCAAAGCCAGGTCAGTACCAGGCTAGCCTTGGGCCTCCCATCTGTTTTCCTGCACCAAAGCTCACATGCTAAACTCTGCAAGGTGAGAGTAGCTCAGCTGAAGTCTGACGTCTCACGCGACCCATCAGGCTTTTACTGCAGCTTCGTTACTGTGCTCTTAATTGCTGTGCCCCAGAAGATGGTTTCTGGTCAGCCAAAGTCCCCCCCAACTCTGCAGGTTTCTGTCTTGGTGGACGCTGGCCAGCTGGGGAATGGTTTCAGGGTTCATACTCTCAAAAGCGCACGAAGCCTGAGCTGATACATAGGAGCAAGATGGTAGCCACAGGCACTCGGGATTCATGAGGTAAGCCTGAGTGCTGTGCGTGTGACTGAAGAAGCATTTGCTGTTTTAGTTCCTTTTATTGTGTTTAGTAAAGTGTCCTTTTTTTCTCTGGAATGCTGAGCCTTTTTGTTGGCACAGTTTGGGCTTTTGGCACATTTAATCTTTTTTCCCTCTCTGCAGTTAGGAAAAGCTTTTTTCAACTGCAAACTTTTTTTCATGAAAAAAATGCCCAAATCTTAATAAAATCTGAAGGTGGCAGCAACAAAACAGTAGCAAGGCTATGGCTACAGCTTCTAGGGCATGTGTTGGGGTTTAACCCGGCAGGCAGCTAAACACCACACAGCTGCTCACTCCCCCCTGGTGGGACGGGGGAGAGAATGAGGAAAAAAAGGTAAAACTTGTGGGTTGAGATAAAGACAATTTAATAGGGCAGAAAAGGAAGGGAAAAGAAAAATAATAATGATAAAAGAATATACAAAACAAGTGATGCACAATGCAATTGCTCACCACCTGCTGACCAATGCCCAGCCAGTTCCTGAGCAGCGGCCATGCCCCCCCCCCCCAGCTAACTTATGGTATGGAATATCCCTTTGGCCAGTTTGGGTCAGCTGTCCCCTCCCAGCTTCTTGTGCACCTCCAGACTCCTCGCTGGCAGGACAGTATGAGAAGCTGAAAAGTCCTTGACCTTAGTGTAAGCACTGCTCAGCAACAACTAAAACATCGGCGTGTTATCAACATTATTCTCATCCTAAATCCAAAACACAGCACTATACTAGCTACTAGGAAGGAAATTAACTCTATCCCAGCAAAACCAGGACAGCAGGTTTGCGTCATACAATGAAGAGGTCCCCAACACACTGCTAAGCTGAGTTTGTAAGGTCTCATGACTCGGCAGTTTGGGTCTGGAAGGGTCTGTGGCTCAGCTGGTAAGCCCTGTCTCTCCAGCAGACTGTTCAGCCCTGCGTTGGGAAGAGTGGTGCTTGCCCACCACGGCTGCCTACAGGCAGAAGCTGCCTGTGCAGAGCCCACAGGCACACCCAGCCCTCGTCAGCGTGTTTGAATGCCCTTCTGCAAACACAAGGAAGGTGTGTGTACAGGGGTGAGAGTATTTGCAGGTTTTGTCTGTGGAAAGTTGATGTACACAGAGGCTTTTAGGCATGATGGTTTCATATTTTATATCCTTCATAATATCAGCAGGACGTATCACACTGAAACTGTAAACTGATTTGCATGGGTTGGTCATCTCAGAACAATGTCCAGCCTGCAGCAAACAGATATGCTGTACTTAGGTTCAGAGATAAGGCATCTCTTCATTTGTCAGAACCGTAAAAGTATCATCACTGGTGTTGCTGGCCTGTACCTGCGGTCCGGAGCACCCCACCTCCCCTCCTGCTAGTCCCACAGCTCCTCTTCCGACTTTCTCCGCAGCCAAAGGGAAGCGTGGAGAAGTCCAGCAAAGTTCACCCACCACGCCCAGGAAATGCCCGAGCAGCATGGCTGTGATAGGGGGTGATAAAGCAACAGCTATCACCATGAGTGGCCAGCACGGGGTTAACCACAGTGAAATCCACCCTGAAGAATGTGCCTGTGAGGTTTCATCCCGAAAAAGGGCACAGAACAGTTCAAAATCCCAGCGAGGTGCTGCAGAGGACGGGGAATAGTAGGTCCAAGTGCCTTATAGAGGCTGTTTGAGATTCCCTTCCAGATTGCCCGATAAATCACAGGTGTGGCAGCAACAACAGCCTTGGTGAGGTCTTTGCGGGGGGAGAATACCCGTCAGCTGCCTAACGCTTGCGTCCTCAACCGCAGCGAGTCCAGAAGGCACCCGAGAGCTCTGGCTGCAGTGCTAGCGCCTGACTTCCCCCAATTAGTTGCGTGATGGTCGGTGGGACAGGAGGCTGAGGGGGGGAGCCGGTCTTCCTGGACGGCATGGTGGGGGATGATTAGGCAGGGACTGGCAGCGTGCTCCTGCTGCTGCTACTGCTACCGTACGGTGCTTCACAGAGGGGATGCAGAGGCGTAGCAGGCAAGCAGCAGGAGAGTAGGATGCCACATGGCGAGGAGGAGGAAAAGAAAGAGGTGGAGGAGTAGGCAGAAGGGAGATTCAGTTTAACATGGCATGCCAGGCCTCCACTGCTGCTTCCCTCCCTCAGGCCTGCTCATCATGAATTTAATTTGCGCATGGGGTGAGGGGGATTTTGTTGGCATTGTTTTATTCTTATTCGATGTTCTTTGCATGGCAAACGCTGGTAGTGTGCTCATTGCTGTGCATATAGGCAAATGTGGCCTTGGGTATACTTTAGTCTGAGGCCCTGATTGTGCAAACACATGAATAATCTAAAAAGCAAGAGGACTTAGTAATATACTTAAAATGACACCTGCTTTTGTCTTCATCCCTCTTTCCTTCCCCCTCACAATATACTTTTGCTTCTGGATAGCTATTTTGAGCTCAGTATCTCAATTAAAATTTGATACAGAAAAGATAGTGATTTAAAAAAAAAAAAATCTCAATTTAGAGGCTGACCTCATCTATATATACTCAGTAAAACAAATAAAATCCACTTGTGCCCTGTCCCAACTAAGATTCAATGTAAGACACCTTCCCTAGCAGGAAAGGCTCAGGAAAGGTCAAGCTTCGAATGGTGGTTGATACACAAAGGCATTGCCATTTGGAAAGATTTGTCTTAGCCTGACTCAGAGGAATTTAGGTATGTGCTTTGACACGTTTGTTTGCTTTGCTTATGGACATTAACTTGATCCCTTAAAAAATTATATTTGGGAAAGCATCTACTGGATTTTTGAGTGATTTACTGGAAGGCAGTACAACTACCTGTAATTCTGAAGGAGGATCAGAAAATTCACAATAGTTAGAATGAGTATATATATAAATATATATACACACACACACTCATATATATGTTTAAAAAATAGATTTCAAAAAACATTCCTGGGCTTTGGTGTGGAGGCTCCAAGCAGCAGCAGACAGCTCCCTCTTCTCAGTAGCTGCAACATCATTACACAAAAATACAGAGACACAGGAGCCCCTATTCAAATGTAGCCCCTCAACTTCATGACCACAAGTGGGTTCTATTTTGGTCCTTGCTTTTGAGGCTGTTTTTGATGAAGGGATCAGAGTTTTTCAGCTCCCTGCCATTACATGTTGCTGTTGACCTCTACCTGCAGCTAGCTTTTAGAACTTTGTTTCCATTTCCATTTCTTTAGTGTGAAGGTTGGGGCTGGGAATCTGTATGTTTAAAACCTTGGTGCCAACTGCTGTGTGCTGTTGTACTGTGGCTGACTTTTACCTCCCTTGTATTTCCTCTCGTGTTATTAAATCTGAATTGTCCGAAGCATCTGCTGGAGTATGGCCTCTGGACCCACGTATCCTGGTGACTTGGGACATAAACTGTTGTATGGCAAATCCTGACTCGATCAAATTGGCAACAGAGCCTCAAGAATTATTTAGGCACCTAATGATCACTGATTTTGGTAGCAGGTAAGCCCCAAACTGAGAATCTGTGCATTAGTTTTTCTGTGGCTTGATGTGTCCCCTTCAAAATCAGTCTTTCCTAGACTGCCTTTTTCTTTCCTCCCCTTTTAGCAGACCGTGGCTTTTGGATATCCCTGTGCTCTTGTTGCATGATCCCCGCACAATGTCTCCTGTGGGCTGTCATAAATCTTCAGGCCTCTTGTATTTCATGTTTTCTTCAGGCAGCCTGGGTTACAGCACGGGCCGTGGGGAAGCCAGCAAGGGAGTGAGACCCTGCAGTCACTGGGCATCTGCAAATTCAAGGGTGCGCAGAGACAGGCGCAAGCCTCGAGTACAATTGACATATGACATTGGGGGAACTTACTCAAACTGACCCTTTTCTTGTACAGCTCAGTAGCCTAATACTGAGTAATAACATGATATTTTATTGTTGTTATTGTTGAAAAAGAGAGGTAGTGATGCTATTGGAAGGTGGATTTTTAGCAGCTAAGAGAACTGGCTTTTAGCCTTTGTAATCTTGCATTTTTGCTTCTGTCCCACAGAAGCTAGGTAACCTTTCAAGGTTATGGGAACACCTTTTATGCCTCCTTTCACTCATCACTAGGAGAAGTATTCCAATCGTTACCCACCTTTATGAATCACCTGTAGATGCAAGTGAGACATAAATGCAAAAATATTATTATTGGTATTGTATTATTATTTTTCCCAAGGAAATCGCTGTTTTCCACAAAGCAGAGCACATGATTTCTTGTTTATTGTGTAATAATAGCCTTGTGTTGTGATGGTAAGTAGGACACAGATACAGCTTTTCAGTGATGTACAGTACTCTTTCTTATCTTTAATTAAATGCTATTCCCTTGTATTGGAACATATTCTGTGATTACACATGTTTACAGTCTCTGTGTAACTTATCATCAAATACACTAATGAAAATCAGTGCCCCAAAGCAACTTGTGCCTTTTGTCCTGTACTATTCCACACGTCTCTCACTTTTTATTTTTTATTATTACTTGCAGTTTCCATTTTAAAAATTAAAGGGTTGAATTAAACACTTTTGTATGAATTTCCTCCAACCATCTCTGCTTTTGATCTAGGGACATGTACCTATCTAGCTCTCTGCCCTTCCCCAGAACAGTAACCCCTGGGGATACCATAGAGCATAGAGATGATACAATTTAATAAAGTCACAATAAAACATCCAAGGCCTTTCATACTTTTTCACTTTCTTTAACTCAATTTATTTTTCATTTCATGGACAGAGATTTAGTCCTGGTATTAGTTTATGATTTTGCTGAAAGAATTACCGAACACATACAAAAAGGAAATATTATTTTTATTATTTATTTTGTGCCATGTATACCATAGGAAAAAAAAAAAGAGTTGAAATCACTTCAGTACTGCTGTGTTTTTCATTACAAAGTTATTACATATAGAAATTACTCCAAATTATCTGAAATGAATGGAAATTATGAGGTTTAAATTCCCCAGGTTACTGCAAGCACAGCACTGGAAATTTATTTTGTCATCTTGCTGAACATAATTGCTACAACAAAATTTCTTCCATTTTACAACTGCAGCATAACTTATTTATACCAGTGTTGTTGTAATTTTACATCAATAAGTTGCATGGGAAGGAGTACACAGGTGGTAATTGAAAACAATAATTTGTAGTGGGGTCCAGGTGGAACAGTTGGCTCAGAAAAGACTTCATTTGCTGCTCCGTAAACGCTTCGCATCTCTGTGGCCTTTGACTAGGGTGCTATCAAACCTCTGGTCCACCCAGTGCCGAGGTGGCCTGATCATCCTAAATTGCATTTCAAAGCGTCAGTGGAGGTGAGAGGAACAACCGATCTATCACTGTGGCACTGACCTGCAGCTCACGCACAGAAGCAAAAGCGAGGTACCTGGGGAGAAGGCAAAATCAAAACTGGAAAAGTGGAAAGCACGATCCTGGAGTCAGCAGCAGCATCCTTGAAGGAACCGAGGCGGAAGGAAGCACAATCCAGATCTGGGGTGTGCGTGTGTGTGCGCACACGTGTGTGCTCTCGGCATGTTACGGCCAATACCGGCTGTTACCCCGGGCTTTTCAGCTCAACCATCTTCAATGAGCGTGGTGATACATTGTCATTTGTTTGTCGAAGGGAATACTGTTATTCGATAATTTTCAATTAAGATGTGAGTAGTTGCCTGAGACACAAGCAATGACGTTCACATTCATACTTTGCTCCTCTCTTTATGAACAGGAATGTGTAATTTGGGTGCAATACACAAGCACTCCCAGGCCAGGCATCCGCGCTTCTCCGATCCGTAATTGTCAACAGGAATAATGAAACTGTGGAGGCTGGTACTGAATCCAGAAACCGATGAATTTCCCTGTTTGAGTTCTGCTGCCCAAGTTAAAATAATAATAATAATAATAACAATGCTAATAGGATACTATGGATATACCCAATTTAAATAAAATAAAGTAGGAAGAACATAGAGGAATAAAGAACAAGAATGAATGAGGTGCTGTTCAGATTTGGATTTTCATGATTCACGAGAGACAGGCTGGAACATTTCTGTCATGAGTTCAAGCTGAAGATTTCATTGCCACGTTCAGAGCTTAGAGGCTTTTGTTATTTTAAACAATCCAAAGATTTCAAATCCTCTTAAAATCATCTGAGAAGGGAAAGGGAAGAAATTGGTTGAAACTTGCACTTGAAAGCAGTGGAGAGCTGTATGGATCCCAAATTTCAGGTAGTGTAAGTTCTGAGGAGCACCTATGGAGGAGGGGTTCTTTGCCCCCTCCACATGCAAACTGAGTTGCACATGAATCTCTATAGAGAGACAATGTTATCCATTTCCATAATGGAGCAAGTTTTAAAACTACCTTTTCAGATGAAAATATCCCTCAATTTCTAGGAGTTTTTCAGGGATTTTTTTTTTACAGCGAAACTAGTGCTGGTTCACAAAACTCAGCTTATTGCACCGAGTAACGATGGCATCTGTTTTCCAAAGACACAAACAATCCTTGGATTGAATTTATTAGGGAATATGTGCCAGCTTTTTTTAAAAAAGCCTCCCCAGCAACAGTGGATTTTGCCCATCTTCCTTCAATATTTTTTTGGGGGGTAAATAACAATCCTAACCCAGGTGTTATGGGGATGCCCGAATAGCATCCTTAGTGGGACGGAGCGTATATAGCAGATGGGATGCTTGACTCCTATTTACTTTGGATGCTTGTAAAGCGTGTTCCCCTCCACCTTTGCCTGTCGGCGTGTGCATGCAGATGCAGGCGGTGGGTTGCAGGATGAGAGGGGGTGCTGGAGAGAATTGTTATCTGACTTTTAGAGAGACCCTCAAGTTACAAATGTATAGGCAGGTCTTGCTCTCACTGCAGGCCCTGAGGGTCCTGCAAGTGATTGCAGTGGGGACACAACTGAATCTCTCCTGTTGGAAAGTCTGAAACTTAAACAGACCAAATTCTGCCTTTAGGAATGCACCTTCAAACTGAAGAAGGAAAACAGGGCCCAATCCTGCATTTTATCTGTTAAAAAAAAAAAAAATCAGTGTTTTTCTTCTGCTCTTGCTTGCTGGTTCAATGATTTTTTTTGGGGGGGGGAGAGGTATTGTTTTGATTTTGTTTATTTTAATTGGAAAAAGGTGTGGGAGAAAACGAGGCCCCAGCATTTGGACTGTTATCGAGTACGTTTAACACTTGGAAAGAGTTGGAAAAACGAGGGACTCTGCGGGAAAAAAAATCACACAAAACCCAAACAAACAACACCCCCCCCCAAGACCATTGACTAAGCAGGGGACTCCAGGGAAGGTTCAGAATGTAAATGTTGAGGAAATCTCATTTTCTAAATTCACTCCTGGAAACATCAGCAAGTGACAGCCACCAAAAATAAGGAGACACCAAATGTCTTGAAAACATAGCAAAATATGCGTCACTTTTGCCTCTCTCCAAAAAGTCTTGGGAATGGGGCAGGGGATAATACATTATCCTCTTAAGCCTTCATTTCACTGCACCCTCAAATATACCAGTGTCATGGAAAAGAAAATCAAGTGAATAAATGTTGCGATTTATATATATTTGAATAGATAACAAGAACAATTTTCCTGTTTGCCATAAATGAAAAACCCCACCACATCATTTCTCTGATTGAGGTTCTGAAGCTCTGTTTATGGCTGCAAAGTGGTTCGATACAAAAAAATGTACACATTTTGAGTTATTATATCACCCACAAATTCGATGCCACTTAACTATGTAATTTTGAGAAATGATATAAAAGCACTGCAGAAAAATATTCAGGGAAGCCCAAAAGACCTCTGTCGTGGTTTAACCTGGCAGGCAGCTGAACACCACACAGCCGTTCGCTCACATCCCCCTGGTGGGATGGGGGAGACAATCAGAAAAAGGTAAAACTCGTGGGTTGAGATAAAGACAATTTAATAGGGCAGAAAAGGAAGGGAAAAGAAAAATAATAATAATGATAAAAGAATATACAAAAGAAGTGATGCACAATGCAATTGCTCAC
>NW_008824031.1:5446177-5446990 GCF_000699105.1 Pygoscelis adeliae
CTTCCCCCCTTCCCTCTCTTCTCCCCCCCCCAACTCCCAGATCTGTATTAAAACCAATTTATTTCTAACTTAGCATGAGCTTTCTCAGTAAAGACTGAGAAGAAACTAAAATCACATCACACAGAATCTGCAGCTCCAATTTTTCTTCCATTGAGAAGTTATTTGAGCAAATGGGGAGAAAGTGGAAATGCATTCGAAATGTGTCCAAGTGACACATCAAGCTTATCCTCCGTGAGGATATTGGGACTTCCTCTTTACACTGAAGCCACTGTTATTTATGTATCTACACCTGTGCCAAATTTTAGCTAAAGGCATTGCACGATTTCAGAAAAAAAGAAGAGAAACCCAGAAGCTGCACATGTGTGTGCAGGGTTCTTGACTCAGCATGCCTTGTATATAGGATAAAATGGAATATTTAACATCATATTAGCTTGTTTTCCCCTATGATAAGGACAGTGTTTCTAGATGAGAACTCTTCAAATCACTGGTATATTATGAAGACAGAAAAGATGATTACCTTAATACAAGATATGTTGTGCATAAGAGTGCTTTTTTTCCCCTAATTTAAAACAAGGGACTATATAACACCTTTAAGGCCAGTAAAAAGCTTGTTCTCTTCTTGCAGGTTATGCTCTCATTTTGCCTGTTTTTTTTTTCTTTCTTTGGGGGATTTTTTGGTTGTTTTTTGGGGGGTTTTGTTGTTAATGGGGACTTGCGGCTCCAGGTTTGCAGGACAGTGGCAGGAGGCCGGCGCTGTGCCGTAGCTCCCAGGACGGTGGAGTGGGGGCCGGGGGGCACAGGCCCCCTTTGCCG
>NW_008824031.1:5448369-5448840 GCF_000699105.1 Pygoscelis adeliae
GTTTAGCCAAATTCTACTCAAAGCTGATTAAGGGCACCGAGATGAATTCTGGTCCCCCCCAAGGCTCTCATGCGATTTAATATAAAAAAAAATTAATGTGGAAAGTAAATGACACGTCTGCAGAGCGGCTCTCCTAGCGTGCTCCGGGTGGAGACTGGGTTTCTTGGGTTTCTGCTCCATCTGCCTTCAAGCCCCCAGCCCTCCCCCTCTCCCCATTCCCCTCGCCCTGTCCAGACCTGGTGCTGAAAAGCTGTTTGCACCGAACAATTTCCTTGTCTGGGGAGCGAGAGAGAGAGGGGGGAAAAAAAAATAATGGCAGGAGATGGGCTGGGAGAGCGGAGGTAGAGGGGGAAAAGTTGGTTTCCAAGAATCTCCCAAGTTAGAAGCGCACGCAGTTGTGGGCATTTACCTGCGTGTGAAATAGGAGGAAAAGTGCACTGAGATGCGGTCCCTGGGAACTCGGCGTCTCTC
>NW_008824032.1:0-3608 GCF_000699105.1 Pygoscelis adeliae
CAGGGAGTAACTGATTGTGATGCACATTTCCTTCTCCATCCTTTGAGCTAAATTTTCCTGGGTCCTGGAAATTCTCCAGCTGCCTTTATAGATATTTTTTCCTCCTCTTTCTTCCTTGTCCAAAGCACAGAACCCAGGCATCTAGGGAGGGGAGTGGCCAAGGGGGGCTGTGGCACCTAAGATACAGTGTCCAGTTTTGGTGGAGAAAGGACTGGGAAACCAGGAGAGGGAGGGGGAGAGGGAAGAGCAGAGGGAACGAGAGAGGGAGAGGCTTTGGTGTGGCTGAAGACACTCTCCAGGGAGAGTGGAGGGAGCTGAGGTGGGTCATTGTAGCCCAGAGTGTCCAAGAAGAGCCAGGATCAACTCAAGAGACACCAGAACTGAGTTATTCTAACTGATGGCGCAAGGGGCAGCAGTCAAAAATCAGATGCCAGGGGATAAGGTTGAAAAAAATACAAAGGCCCCACTCCAAGACTGGGACCTGCCAAAGGTCCCTTCCCAGCTGCACCTCTAACTGCCCAGCTCTTCCCCAGTTTCAGAAGTGGGGTCCCCCAATCACTCCAGGTGTGATGGAGCTGGCTGAAACCAAACGGAGGGACAGATGGTCTCCAATATTCACAGAAATCTGGGCTTCTCCATAGCCGTTCTGGGCGATAGAAAGATGTGTTATCGCTCTGAGGCCACGGGACAGAGGGAGTGAAAAATCATGGGGCTTTTATTAGACTACTCTGTTGGAAATGGCATAGTCCTGTCCATGGATCCCGTGTTCCCAGGTAATATATCCCTGGATCCCATGAACCCGGGATTAACGTGTTCCTGTGTCCCCTCTCCATGAGGCCCATGTCTCAGGTCCTGTGTCCCCAGGGTCCCCGGACCTCAAGTATCATGTCTTTCAGGTTTCCAGTTTCCTAGTCCCATGTCTTCAGTCCCCTTCCACCAGAAGCTCAGCTTCTGCACAGAATAGCTTCTCCAGCGGCTTTTTTTTTTTTTCCCCAAAGAGGTGTGGAGGAGTCAGCTGTATTCTCCAAGCATTTTCTGGAACATTCCCATTTAAGCTTTGCACCAAGCACGTTGGCGTTTTGGAGCTGACTTGATCCAGCTATCCTGCATTCTTCCCCACTGCTTGGACACCCCTGGGCTTTGTTCTGACTGTGGGGACACTGGCTAATATTAACCCAAGCAGAAACTCTGTTTCAACTTATGCTACTGCTGTAGAAACTGCCAGATCCTGCGATGTTGCCATCAGAGCTACTGACAGTCTGCTGGTGAAAGAGTATAGGGTTAGAGAGGAACTAAAATCTCCAGAAAACACATAACCACATGTGGGAGATCTGCAATCCCCTGCTACCAGGAATGCAAATGCACTGGATGGACCTACTCCATGCTCAGTGCTTCCCTAGGGAATGGAGGATCTTGACCTTTCCCCAGAGAGCTCCAGTCTCCCCATAAAACTCTGCCCTGCTACCAGAGTCTCTTAAAATAGTTTTTGATCTCTTTTGGCATGTTTTCTGCTCATCTCCCTCATTTCTGTGGAGCTGTGACATCTGCCTCCACCTATGGAAGTCCCATCCAGCGGTCCCATCGTATCCCTATACCCTCCCGTTCCTGAAAATTGTTGCCTCCCATTTTTTAGGGGGACCTCATTTCCCCTTGAGCCAAGGGTATTGGAGGTCGTGTCCACATGGAGTCCACCGCTACTCACCCCATTGCCACTGAAACTGTCATTGCCTTTGCTGTTGTTATTTATGCTGCCAGCATTCTGAAAGAAGTTTGGCTGAGTCCTTGGATGAATCTTCCTGAAAACCCAAACCCCACTACTTAGACATTTGTGTGAGGCAGACACCTCTGCCTCCAGTCTAAACCTCACTTTCCTTCTCCTTGTCTATTCCCAGGCATTGCGGTACCTAGGGAAAAGCTCATCTTACCTGAGGAGCTGCCATGGTGCATCCCAGCACCAGGAGACAAACAGTCAGGAATGTAATACAAACTTGCCCCTCCATTGCTCTTTTCTCAGACTGGGGCACCTGTGCCCTTCAGGTTGGGGCTCTGCAGGATGCTGAGCCTGAGGCTGGATTTCTAAGGAACAGCCAGATCCTGCCACCTCAGCCCTGCCTGAGCCAAGCCCTGATATATCCCCACCAGGATTCTTGGTACCGCCAGTCTCTGCCATGGCTTATCACTTATCACTCTCTCTACTGCTCCCTTTTGCCTTAACTTTGTTTTCTTTTCGTCCACATTCTCCAGTTTCTCAGGGATGCAAGATTTTTTCTCTGAGACTTCAAGGCCAAGCCAATGAATTACCACAGTCCCCAGTCAGTGGCTCATAAGTGAGGCTCTTCCTATTGTCCTGCTATGGGTCCTCCGGGGAAGGATTTCTCTCTGTGCCCTAGTGGGATTTCCACTGTTCCAACTTGTGCACACGGGGAAACTGAGTCCAGAGCAGGATCTTCCTAAAGTACAGGGTGTAGGGCCTCATAGTGTTTACCATGATTCAGCCCCTGCCAGGCATGGACAGAGCTGCTGCAACCCCAGTCAAGGCATGAACCACAGTGCATGAGAGCATGAAGGGCTTCCTATTCCATGGGGGTGACTGCTCCATCCCAGAGCTGAACTGAAGCCCCACAGGCATGGGGCCAGGGCAAGGACCTGCCAAGGGTCCCTTCCCAGCTGCACCTCTAACTGCCCAGCTCTTCCCCAGTTTCAGAAGTGGGGTCCCCCAATCACTCCAGGTGTGATGGAGCTGGCTGAAACCAAATGGAGGGACAGATGGTCTCCAATATTCACAGAAATCTGGGCTTCTGACAGGACCCACTGACTCCTACCCTGTTCCGTCTCCTAAGCCTCAAGTTTTGTCACTCCTCTTGAAGCTGGGCTAAGAACTGAGGTATCCAGGTCCCTAAATCCACATGGAGAGACAGAACCCAGGCATTCTGCCCCTCCCCTTGACAGCAGTAGCGAGTGATTAGAGCCAGCCAAAAATTCACCCTGCTGGGAGGACACTAAGAACTTTGGCTTTATTGTGATAATTAATAATCTTTGATTCCCTTTGTGATTCCTTGTTTCCCAGTGGAGGAACTCCACTGCCCTGATTCTCAGTGGAGGGGCCATAGCTGAGCCAGAGTCAATGGAGGGTGGGGTGTAATGGTTAGATGGGGAGCTGCAGTGAAGTCTTGGAAACAGCCCCTTTTTCACAGCAGAGCCTGCAGTCCCTGCGGTGCCTCTCACAGCAGAATCAGCAGAACCAACAGCTTCTCAGCCTCCTCCAGGCTCCCTGCAGGTGAAGGAGAAACATTGGTGACCCTCCAAGGAGGAGAGAACAGAAGAGGGAGCTGGGATAGGACTGGGAGCCAGGACGCCTGTGTTCTCACCTCAGTGCCAGGTAGATAGTAGAAAAGGACTAGGAGGCCATATGCCCATAGGGCTGTGACTTGATCTGCTGGGCAACAACTCACGAGCCCACAGGATGGGACACAGACTTGACCATGTCCACACTGTTATTCACAGGGGTTTCTGTGTTCCCTTACCACACTGGGGAGATGTGCCCTCTGACCAGAGAAGCAGCAGGAGGAGGAAGAGGAGGAGGAGGAGGAGGAGGAAGAGGAGGAGGA
>NW_008824032.1:3651-20341 GCF_000699105.1 Pygoscelis adeliae
AGTCCCCCCTCCTTGGCTGGCTCTGAGCAGGGCTGATAGGAACCGAAACTTTGGCCAGATGGCTGCACTAGGCCTCTCCTCTCCACCCACAGGGAACAGCCTAACCTGAGCAGGGCTCTTGCCTAATGTGCTAAGCACTTCACATAGGCCCAGCAGGCATTGTATATGTAAGCCTTAAGGTTTGTGCCTCTGTGTGTGTGTTCATTTGTCCATGTCCCCCCCACCCCCAAACATGATTTCCCTGAACCTGTTTTCCTCTCGCTGGCCTGCTGCATCAGGGAGTAATTGGCAACAGGTCCAGGGCCTGGGTTTGAGATTCATTTATCTGGAAACCAGGGATCACGGAGATCTCAGGTAACGGGCAGTGGAAGGATAGGGGAGAGAATCATTGTTACTGGGAATAGCCTTATTATGGGCAGGGTGGAGGAGAACCTGCCTAGCTCTGGATGGCCACATATGATGCCCAGGGGAGGGGGGGGTGTCTCGTTTCTGGCACTCTCTGGGGCACGATGCATACCCTACAGGCAGAGGGGGTCAGAGGGGACTGAGTGCCTGAATGCTGGGGTCTTCTTCCCATCTATGGGGAGATTCCAGGACTTAGTGGAATAGAAGTGAGGGAATGGGGGAGCAGCCCAGGTGCCCAAGCTGTACTGGAGGGATTAAAGCCCCATGTGTGAGGAATTAAATGTCTTGCTTTTGCGATAATTGTGCCTGGCTTATAAGTGGGAAGAATGTTTTGCTGATGTCCAAAAATGTCCCCTGGGACAGACGCCCCTGCAGTGGACATCATCCTGGTCCTGCATCTATCATGCCAAGTACAATACTGATTAACAGCCAGGAGTGAAATCTCTCCGCATGAAAGCTGAGAACAGGACCCAGGTGTCTGGCTTCTCAGTACTTCTTTCCCTTTCTGTATCACTGTGGTTATCTGCCCCATGCCCAGAGCCAGAAGGAATCTAGGTGTTGGAGCTGCTGTTCCTTTTATGCCTAGCCCCATACTTCTTTCCTGTTGGAGAGGCGATGCACCTGATTTGAGGTGGAGTGCAGACAACCTTCCCATTTAATGTGCCAGGCAGTTTATTTGTCCCATAAATAAACCCCAGGAAAGAGAATGCACGGTTGGACCAGTGCAGTTAAGATTTTGACCACGAGGTAGCACTGGTAACTGCTGAAAGAGCAGGACTCTGCCACTCTGTGCCTGTGTCACGACTCCCCTCACATCCCCAATCCGCACCCAGCTCCTCCGAAGTGTGCGGAGGGGCTTCCAGCCCCAGCTCAGCAGGCATCGGCACCCCACTGAGATGCTTTAAAAGCTGAGTCCTAAGCCTGCCGCCACTCCCCCGCCACCAGTTGTCCCTGGTTATCAATTAACCCTCATGTTCCCAAAACCCTCTGCCCCCCCTCTCCCAACATAAGCTCCTCCAGCCAAGAGGGGGGTGTATGCTCACCTGCAACCTCAACACCATTGTTTTTTAAAAGCCTCCCCTGACTGTGGGAGGCTTTTCCTTCATCTGGCTGTAAACATCCTCCTTCTCAGGGAACCCGACATCCAGGCATGCCCTGCTCTAATTCCCAAAACCTACTGCCCTCCAAGGTAAACAAGGTGTCTGGGCCGCTACCCCTGGCTCTAATCTGAAGACACACCTGGCTTCCCAGAAGTAGGCTGAGAAAGCCAGCATCAAGGCAGTCCTTCCCACTCCCAGATCCACAAAATCCTCAGAGAAAAGAAGAATAACCACTTCACTGCAGCATGAAGTAAATAATCTTGGGGGGCACTGGAGGCCAGTTCTCCCAGGGTCAATGGAAAGGAGGGGTGGATGTAACACGTCTGAGGATTCTTCATGTACACGGCTGAAACCTTGTGGGAGTCACAAGCTTGCAAACCACAACCCCAGCTATCTAGGACATGGGCTTATCAACATCACAAACTTCCAGGAGGAGGCAACCCAGGAATTACCCAGAGCCAAATGCATGGGCTGTCTCCCCACCTGCCTTGTATTGGCAGGCAGTGGGGTCTATGGCTGAAAGGGGTGAGGGAGGCAACAGGACCTAAACTGTGAGTTGTCCCCGCCCACAGCAGGAGACATCCCAGGTGAGCAATGAGATGGCCCTGGTGACCAGGACGAGGACCAGGACAAGAAAGTCCCGGAGAAGTTTCAGAAGGGATTGTTGGGACATCTGCTGTTTCCTAACATCTGGACTGGCCCACCCACTGCATCCCCTGCTGCTTGCCACAAGACAAGAGGGATGCCCTGACTTGCCTACTCTATCTCCAGTGCCGCTGAATAGCAAAAGAGAGTAGAAGTCCCCAGGGGAAGCTGATGCTGAGGTGTATTTTCAAAGTCCACCATGGACAGAAGCTGATAAATCCTTCATGGAGCGTGCAGCATAGGCCCGGTCAGGGGTGCTCCAGCTTATGCTGTAGCTGTGGGGAGAGGGAGATGCTGTCTGGCAGGCAAGTGAACTGTGCAACACCACAGTCTCCACCTGTTGGTCCAGCATCTCCTGCTTAGCACCTGCGTACAGTTTTCCTCATGCCTTTCACTGAACTTTCTTCCTCAGAGAAACACTGAGTTGCGTGACATCCCACTAGCCTTCCCCTTCCTGGTATCATGAGGTGGAAGTACCACCAGGGATCCTAGCCCATTTCCACTTGTTTTTCCTTCCCTGTCACCAGGTAGAGCTCCAGGCACAGGGACCAACAGTTCCTATGAGGAGGGAAAGGTGATGCCAGCAGGGCTCGGCATGGTGAAGACCATGTCATTTGTTGCCTGGGCTCCTTTCACCCTTGCCACTCCCCCAGCTGTTCATCCCTGTGCTCATCCGGTTCCCCAGCTGGCCTATGCTGAATTTGCCCCATTCAGGAGAAGCCATGTGGATGTCCTTCTGAGCAGAAACACCTGAGGGCGGTGTGGAGAGGATGCCAGTGGCCTGAATCTCGTAAGCCTGTGAGCACAGCAGCAGAGAGGTGTCACTAGTAGAGCATGAGTGAAAGAAATTACACTGTACAGCTGCTTTCAAGACCCTAGTGGTCTCACCGGCTGTATCCCAGCAGCACCCTCACACCCCTCTGGAGGGCAAGCTCAATCCTGCCAGAAAAGGATACCACCTTGGACAGGTTGATTCACAGGGCAGACAGGGCAGAGACACAGATGGTCTCAGTCCCTGAGCACTCCCTGAATTTGCCAGACAAAGTGTGCTCCTGAAGCAGATCTGCCAGAAGCCCTTGCCCAAGAGCCAGCACCAGGCTGAGACACCCAGGGCTCCCCAGCCAGACCCCAGGGAGAAACCATCTCTGGAGGAACTTGGGCTGCTGCCTGTCAGCAAGGAACATGGAGGGAGAGGCCATCCTGGCCCCAATCCTCAGCACCTCTTGTCCCTTATCCCCCCCGCTTTGGACCACACTCGATTCCTTCTTCCTTCCCATGCCAGCGCACGGACTGTCCCTGGGCTCTTCACAGGCATTTACCTTCCTCTCCTACCCCTCTCACCAGCTCTGCTGGGCCAGGGCTGGAGGGAGCCCTGCACACACACATGCGTGCGCACATACACACACATGTGCACACACATGTGTGCACACACCAACCTCTCATATACCTCCCATCCCCATCACAGTGATCACTGCACCAGCCTGGAGCACTTCCAATACTCAAACATGTGTGTGACTGGCCTGGCTGGAGTGGGCAAAGGCTCGGGATGCTGAGCATCTCCTGTCCCTGCAGTCCCTCTGTGGAGGAAAGAGGGCTGGGGAAAGCAGCCAGGAAAAGGGGTCCTGGCCTGCTTTGTTTCCTGCCCTTCCTGGTCCTAGGTTGAGTGGTGTTATGGCTAGGGATAGCGTGGGGCAGCTGAGACCCCCATGCCTTTGTGATGTTCAGAAACATTCCCAAGTCTGCTGCAGAGAGTAAGAGAAACTAACTGCAGTGGGAGTCACAGTTCCCTGCAGGAGAGCAGCTGGAAGCTGCAGACACTGTTTTGCTCTTCAGAGAAAGGGATGGGGGAAGAGCTTCATGGCAAAGCCCATGAGAGCCCTCAGCAGGCAGAATGCTTGGGCTGTTGTCGTGTCTTTCCTGGTCCTGCCTCTCACTGACGTTAATTGCTGTGCTCACAGTACTACATAGAGAAAAAGAGCCCTCACACAACCAGGGGTAAAAAAAAAAAGAACCAGCCATGGCTGGGGGAGAGAGGGAAAGTGCATGGGAAAATGCAAGGGACCTAAATATGTCCTTCATACCTCATTTCTCCAGTGTCAAGGACTTCAGAAGGAGAAGGGGAACTCTCAGCATTCCTCTGCCTTGCACACACTCAGACTCCCATGCAACCTCAGCATAGTTCCGTCCATGCAACCCCCTTCTCCCCTCCCCGCACCCACCCCTCTCTGCATCTCTGCAGGGTTTATACTTTCCTGTGTTTGTGTGCGTCATTCCCCAGTGTTCCCAGCCAGCCAATCCTTTCTCACATTTCATGTCCTGCCCAAGCCCAATATGCCTCATGCTCACTCAGTGCTTCCTCTTCACATATCTCTGGGCAGCTACAAAAGACAGGTCCCTGAAAGGACAGGGGCTTTTTGCCCATGGTTCCCCGCTGGTTCTTTGTGGCCATGCTGGCTCCTATGGGTAAGTGAACTCAACTCACCCCTGCGCACCTACATCGACTCCACTGCTGCTCTCCCAGCTGTGTACCCAGTTGCTGGCAGTGCTCCATTCCCCAAAGCTTCCTGTGCTGAGGATGGGCAATGAGTGAGGCGGGCAGGAATCCCTCAATCTCCTGCAATGGCTGTCTATTTTCTCTTCTGTGCACAGCCCCCAAATGGTTCCTTTTTTGGACACAAACTGCCCAGGAATGTTTCTTGCCTATCGGGGAGATTGAAAACTCATCTGCTGATCTGAAGAGCTGTCCCATCCCTTTTGCTGCTCCCTAGCCTGTCCTGTTCCTTCTCACCTTCTTCTCTACCAACCCACGGTGCCTAGTTCATGTTTTCCATTTTTTTCCTCCCCCTCAACACTCCTCCTTTTCCTTTCCAGCGTTGGCTCTGGAACAGTCCCCCGACACAGTGATACAACAAGGCCAGTCTGTGAATCTGAGCTGTTCCGAGAAGAAATCCTCCAGCACAGCTATGTACTGGTACAAGCTGCCTTTGGGGAAGGACTCCGGGCTGATCCTAGTGGCTTCTGCATTAGTTGGTGGTGCAGCAAATGTTGAGAAGGATCTCCAAAGTCATTTCAAGAGCAGTAAGATAGAAGGAGACAGGATGACCCTCTTGATAGAGCATGCCTTTCTCAATGACTCTGGCATGTATTACTGTGCTGAGAATGAAACACAGTGGCTAGGCTGCTGAGGGAGCTGAGCACAAACCTCCCCCTGCACAAAAGGGACCTGCTTTCCTCCTCGTTGGTGGTGCATAAGGCATGATGATCCCTTTCCACTCATTACCTCCTCTGCTTCCTAGACTTCCCTTCCTCCTCTTCTCAGACTCTGTGAGTTTATTTGTCCTGCTTTGTCTCCTTGCCACCCCACTCCTCCTTGCCTCCCTCTTCATTAAACTCTCATTTACATTATATTCACTTCCGTCAACCTTCTTCCCCTCTCTGCCTCCCTTTCTCTCCCCACCTTCTTCTTTCTGTCTCTCTTCAGGCTGCACTCCACAGACTTCCTCTCATTTAACTCCAGCCAACCTTGTTCATCATTCTCACTGTCAAGCAGAACGAATGTTCACGTGAGAAGTTCTTGCTGCACCTTTAGATAAAGGCAAGGCCAGGCAGGTGGTGCAATAGCCAGTACCACGTGGGAGGTGCCCACATGCTCCTCTGTTACAATGACCCTTCTGAGGTGATCCTGTGGCCAAGGGATATGTGCTGCACAGCACAGGCCTGAAGGCCTCACTGCACATGCAGCACAGCACAGCACAGGCCTGCACCTACTCAGGGCAACTGTTATGTCCATCACTAACTCCTCCACGTACAATGGTCTCCGGGTCAGGATCGCTACCTTCCACCCCTTGATCCACATACAGTTTACTTTTCCCAAAGATATTATACAAATTACAGATTATGTTAGCAAGCTGTGCAGCTAACAGAAAGTTTCCTGACAGGTTAGAGTGTTGTCTCTGTCATAACATACACCAGTGCGTGGCACAGGCTGGCATGGGGCACTCCAGCAGGTTCCCACACTGCAGCTTCTCATGCTAACGTATGGGCTTCTCAAGCCCTAAGCACAAAGCCCAACAGAGCAGGCATAGCCTGTTCGAGATCACTAACTCCTCGAATACCATGTGCTCTGCAAGGCTCCCAATGCACTGCCCTGCCACCTGCACACCACAGGGAACCCCGTGGGAAATGGAGACCATTCCCATGGACACGTCAAGCACAGCCTCCTCTCAGCCGGAGTGCTGGGGGTGTTGTGGGGGTGTGGGGTTTCTTCCTGTTACCTGCACAATTTAGCCCACCTTCTTTGTTCTTTTCTCCCTTTTCTTTTGAGGAATCCGGGGTCATCGCTGAATCTCCTGTAGGCAGTTTGTGGAAATGAATGCAATGGGACACACTTGGACCTGCAACAGAGGGTCTGGGAGCTGGAGGCATTGCTGTGCCGTTCTGCTAAAAGGACACAGGGGAACATCTTCACTGCAAAGTCCATGTCAGCCTTGAGCAGCCAGATCACTTGCTCCCTTGTATGGGCCAGCCTTCCACTGCTGTGCATTGCTGGGCCCACAGCACGGCACAGATGTGCAGAGGCTCTGTCAGGCCTCTGACACGCAGAGAGTGTGTCAGTGTACACAAACTGCGAGCCTCAATTCCTGCCTGCAGTGATTTCCCATAGCCTTGGCTTGGTGAACCAGGCTGTGCCCCATGTAGAGAAGAACACAGGATTTTCTCCTGCTCTGTCCATCCTTGTCCTGTTGCCCCTTTGCAGAATGCTACAAAAAGGAGAGTATCAGCTCTTCTCTGGCATGGAGAAGGTAAGTCTGTAGCAGCATACCCTACGGTGAATACCCTTCTCCTCAGAAATCACTCCATGTTGCAGTCTCCCATGAGGCAGTCCCAGTGCAGAGCCAAAGGCAGTCTTTTCCCCCCTTGAGACCTCCCTTTGGAGGAAGTGAAGAACAGTTACAGAATTCCTCTCTGTCATGCTACAACAGACACCAGGATGACAGGTCAGAAGCCTTTCCCATACCTGAGCAACATGACGAGCAGCACTGGGATAAGCAGAGAAGATTCCACATTGCAGCTTGCAGGGTTGAGAGTCTGTGAGTGTGAGCGTGTCTAGGGAGGACACTCAGCTGAGGGGCACAGACACAAACATGCATTCCTGAGGTCTCTTTCTCTTCCCTTCATTTGGTGCCTCTTTGTGCATCCCTGTGCCATGCACACACTCAGGCTGCCACACAGCGCCGCCATGCTCCTCTGAAAATGCTTATCGCCCACCTATGCATACACACACACACACAGAGCAGGAAGTCAGTGGAGCTGGGTACATGCACCTTATGCCTGCATGCAGGTGTCATTCCCCACTGTTCTCAGACAGCCAACTGCCTTCTCACATTTCAGGCTCTCTCTCACTGCCCTGCCCACCCGCAAAGAGACGTGTCTCTTCCTCTCTCAACCTTTCCTCTTCACACATCTCTGTGCCTGTGCTGCCACCACAGGAAGGTTGCTGGAAGGAGGTGGCCTTTCTCCATGGTTCGCCACTGGTTCCTTGTGGCCATCCTGGCCCCTGTGGGTAAGTGAGCTTCCCTTCTGCTTGAACAGCTGCACTGGAGCCACTGCTGCTGCCTCAGCTATGTGCCCAGTTGCTGGCAGTGCCCCATTCCCCAAGGCTTCCATGGGGAGGATGGGCAATGAACGAGGTGAGTTTTTCCTCAACATCTTAACTCAGAAAACTCTACAGATCTACAAATTTGTTTTTTCTGTCCCACTTCAACTGAGAGTACTGAAGTCATTATTTTTCAAAACAAATTTATCATTGTATTTGAAGATGGTTTGTGGTTTTTTTTCTCCTACGTCTCTCTCAGAGAAACGGGACACTGTCCCATAGCTTGCTGACATCCTTATGCCACCCCATCCCATGTCATACTTCAAGGATGTGTTTTTATGTCCCCTTCAACGCGTTTCACTCCTCACATCTCTTCCCTTCTCCTTCCAGGCCAGGCCCTTCAGCAATCACCAGACACAGTTGTCCGAGTGGGAGACTCTGTGACTCTGAACTGTTCCCAACAGAGGAGTGCATTCTCAACCATGTACTGGTACAAGTTGCCCACGGGGAAGGATGCCACTCTGCAGTTGGTTGTATACTCAGTGGAAGGTGGCGTGGCAGAGATTGAGAAGGAATTCAGAAACCACTTCCAGAGTAATGGGACTAAGGACAAACGCTTATCTGTGGAGATAGATCATGCCCTACTCAATGACTCAGGCACATATTTCTGTGCTGAGAAAGACCCACAGTGACTCAAAAGCTGGAGCAGCATAGCAGAAACCTTTCCATGCAAACAGTGATCTGCCCCTGGCACACACACACAGCCCTGTATTTGACAGTATCCCATTTTCTCCTCTTGCCCTCCAGCTCTGTCTACTTAAGGGAAGTGGTAGTATTGTCTGACTTCTGCCTGGTCTCTAATTTCTTTCCTATTCTTTCCCATCTCTGAATCACCTTTTGACCCTCCTTTCTTCTTGTACTCACTGCCTTGCCTTGGTTCTCTGCTATCTATAGACTGCCTCTCACTTTCCTCCTCTACTCTCTTTCCCCTTTCTTCTCTGTGCTCTCTCACACCTGTCCCCTTCCTATTTCCTACATCCTCTTCCATTTCTTCTCATTTTCAGCCTGTTATTCTAACTCATAAGTAAGCAGGATGTGGAATAGTTCACACAGCCCTTTCCTTCTTGACCAGTTGGAAGGCCAAGGCCAACCTGGAGTTGAATCTGGCAAGGGATCCTGGAACTGAGCACTCCTGTGTGTGCTCGTGTGTCTACGAGATTCAAGGGTCTCCTGGGATTGCTCACGTTGTGGTTTCCAAGACTACAGGTGCCTCGCCAGTCATCCGGGGCTCAGCACGCTGCTGTGCACGAGGGTTCTGAGTTCTGGAGCACTGGCAGCACCATGCCACTGAGCACTTCTATGAGTGTGCTCGTGCCTTGGTCCCACTGGTCTGCAGGGAATGGGCACGCTGCTGTGCACCAGGGTCCCCGAGTCACGCCGCTACCCTGTGACGTGAACACTCTGATGTATGCGATGTAGCCCAAGTCCCGATGGTATCCGGGGATGGAGCACGGTCCTGTAGGCGAGGAGCCCCAAGCCACAGCAGATACTCACAGCTACATCACTCCCTGAGCTTTTCTTCCTGCCCCCCTGCCAACCTTCCTTTCCTGTCTTCCTTTGTGCTTTCATTCTTTCCTAGCTTCCTGCCGACTCTCCTTCCTTCTGTCCTGCCTTCTTGCCTTCCTTCTGTCCTGCCTTCTTCCTTGCCTTCCTCCCTTTCTGGCATGCCTTCCTGCTTCCCTCCTGTCCTTCCTTCCTGCAGCTTTCCTGCCTTCCCTCCTCACTTCCCACCTTCCTCTCTCCTGACCTTCTTTCCTTCCCTGTCTTCATCCCTTTCTTCAATCCCTTTCCTTCCCTTCATCCCTCCTTCCATCCTTCTCTCCTTTTTTGCTGCTGCTGCCTGCCCACCTGCCTGCTCTTCTCTCCCGCCCTCCTTCCTTCCTCTGTTTACAGCCTTCCTTTCTGCCTTGCTGACCTCCTTTCATCCACACACTTTGGGATGCGTGTGAGGGTCCCAGCCTTCACAGGATCCCCAGATGTGATGGGGATTCAGTGGACGATGTTTCCCAAGCCCGGACGGTAGAAGAAGTGAGCACTCCGCTATTGCCTGCCCTCCAAGGCCCAAGCCAAGGTTGTAGCTCTGAGGAGAGCATGCTGCTGTGTGTGAGAGTCACCGAGTCCTGATGGTACACTGGTGCTTCCGTGGTGCTGCAGGTGATGGTCCTGGAGTGCCGCTGGTACCAGGAGAATGAGCACTTTGCAGCGTGCCCTAGTCCTAGAGCCTCACCAGTACTGAGCCTTCTTTGCTTCAGTCTCTACCAGTAAAACCTGCCTTCAGGAATCCCAGGCCCCTGAGACTAGACAAAAAGTCTAGAACCAGGAAGACATCCTCAGTGGAGGAGAACCAGGTTAAAGAGCACTTAAGCAAATTGGATGTACAGAAGTCCATGGAACCTGATGGGTTGCATCCACAACTGCTGAGGGAGCTTGCTGGTGTGATTGTGAGGCCACTCTTGATTATCATTGAGCGGTCATGGGGAGTGGGAGAGGTTTCTGAGGACTGGAAGAGAGTCAGTAACACTCCTATCTTTAAGAAGGGCAAGAAGGAAGACCTGGACAACTACGAGCCAGTCAGCCTTACCTCAGTCCCTGGGAAGGTTATGGAATATACCCTCCTGGAAAGCACTTCCAAATACACGAGAGACAAGAAGGTGACTGGGAGTAGTCAGCAATAATTTATGAAGGAGGAATCATGCTTGACCAACCTCATTGCCTCCTACAATGACATGATCAGCTTGGGGGACGATGGGAGAGCAGAGGGTCTTGTTTACCTCAACTTTGGTAAAGCCGTTGACGCTGTCTCCCGTAACACCCTCACAGAGAAGCAGGCAAATTATTGGTTACGTAAGTGGACAGTGCAGTGGATTAAAAACTTGCTGAACATGCAGTCCCAGAGGGTTGCGATCGGTGGCAGACGGTCCAGTTGGAAAACAGTCTGTCGTAGTGTACGCCAGGCGTTGATACTAGGATCAATACTGTTCAACATCTTCATTAATGACCTGTATGATGGGATGAAATACACCCTCAGCAAGTTTGTAGATTATACAGAACTGGCGGGGGGGGGGGGGGGGGGGGGGGGGGCACAAAAAACTTGTGGGGAACTGGTCAGAGAGGAATCTCTTGATGTTAAACAAGGGGAAGTGCAGGGTCCTGCATCTGGGGAAGAATAACCCAGGCACCAGTACACACTGCGGGCTGACTGGCTGGAAAACAGCTTTGCCAAGAAGGATCTGGGGGTCCTGGTGGACAACAAGCCGACCATGAGCCAGCAATGCACCCTCACAGCAAAAAAAAGGCCAACAATGTTCTGGCCTGCATTAGCAAGGGTGTTGTCACCAGGTCAAGAGAGATAATCCATCCTCTCTGCTCAGCACTGGTGAGGCTCCATCTGGAGTGCTGGGTCCAAGGTCTGGGGTCCCCAGTACAAGAAAGATATGGACTTACTGGAGTGGTTTAACACAGGGACACAAAGCTGATTAAGGGACTGGATCATCTTTCATATGACAACAAGCAAAGAGAGACGGGACCCCTTAGCCTGGAGAAGACAAGGCTCAAGTGGGATCTTATCAATGTGTATAAATACCTGAAGGGAGGTGTGAACAAAGATGAGGGAACCAGACTCTTCTCAATAGTGCCTAGTGACAGGACAAGAGGCAATTGGCACAAATTAAAATGCATGAAACTCCATCTGACCATAAGAAAACACATTTTTACCATTTTTTTACTGGGAACAGGCTGCCCAAGAGAGGTTGTACCATCTCCACCCTTGGAGATATTCCAAACCCAACTGGATATGGTCCTGGATAACCTACTTTGCCTAACCCTGGTTGAGCAGGGAGGGTTAGACTGTAGGATCTTGAAAGGTCTCTTCTGGATGGACCTACCCCATTCACTGGACAAGCTTAGGACCAGTGAATCAGGGAGCAGCTCAGGAGAGAAGGATCCAGGCCTGTGCGGGGCAACAGACTACCCCAGTCAGCAAGGTGCTCTGTGGCAATAATCCACCATACCTTTGTCTCTGCTAGCCAGAATGGAGCTGCCAGGGCCAGGAGGGACATCATTCCCCCACCCTGCTCCACACTGGGGAGGCCACAGCTGTGGACTGGAACCTTGTGTCCCCAGGACAAGGAAGATGTCTATCAGAGGTCTTGGAGACGGTGAGCACTGGAACACAGGGCAGGTGGGGAGAGGTTGAGGGTTCTGGGTTTGTCTGGCCAGAAGACAAGAAGGCAGGGGAGCATTAGTTGCAGCCTCTCATTTCCCAGAGGGAGCTGAGGACAGGTTAGAGACAGACTCTTCTTGGAGGTACCCAGGAAAGGACTGACAGGTGATGACAAGCTGGGATGGGGAAATTCTGCTGAGGCAGCGGGACAAATCCTTTGCCAGAGGAGTGAGGCAGCCCTGGGACAGGGCCTGGTGCTCGAAGGAATGGTTTGCATCTGGGGAAACTTTCCAAACTGCCCTGGTCCAGGCCCTGAGAGACCTGCTCCAATTCTAAAGCCAACCCTTACCTGCGCGGAGGGCAGACTGGAAACCCTTGGATACCACTCCCCCAAGTACTTCTGTGAGCCTTTGATGTATTCCTCAGTGCAGTACAGCTTTCAAGAATGGGGGAATGTTTGGATGAGAGAGTCTTTGTGGTACTCACATAGACTGCCGATTCTCCATTAAAGTCCTGCCAAGAAAGACAAATTTGCGTTAATCCTGTCTGGTGATGGGAAGAACAGGATAGAAAGTTACTGTCTGGGGAAGGAAGGTGCCTACTGTCCCTTTTCCCTATGCAGACCATTTCATGGTTCAGGTGTCACAGGTGAACACCTTTGCTGAAACCAGGTCTGGGGTTCTTAAAAAACCTCTGTGACTTCAAAAAGATTCTAGTGGGGTCCCATCACACAGGATTCCTGTCTTAGATGAGTGCCCCAGGATTTGTCCAATAAGTGTCCTCAAGCCTTGACTTACGCCCAGTGCTCCTTACTCCATCACACAGAAGAGCTCAGCTCCTTTTCAGCCTTTGGGACTGCACTCCACTCTACCTGGACCTCTCTGGACCAGACCAACCCAGCCTGGCTGCCCCCGGCCCCCACTTCCCTTTGTCCCTTGGTCAGGATGGGATGGCTGCCCTCTCTGTGTCCCTTCAGGCAGGAGGTGGAAGCAAGGCCTGGGGTCTCTCCCACGTGCCACATACGTCCTAGCCATTCAAAGCATTGTTGACCACGATCCTGCCGTTGAAACTGCCTTTGCCCTGGGAAGACAAATGGATGTCACCCTTTGCCCAGTGTGAAGCAGGGGCCACCCTATACCCCTGCGCAGGGCCAATGTTCAGCTACCAGCCCAAACCTCTGCCCACACAGGTCCAGATTGGGAGATGACTGCTCTGCGCTCATGTCACAAGGTTATAGGGTGCAGATAGCTTCCCCAGAGAAGGAGAGGTCATAATCCACTTGGGGATTAATCCCATAATCCCCCTGGGAAGTAATCCCATAATTCTTTTGGGATTAATCCTATTATCCCAATGAAAATAATTCTGTAATGCAGGATTGGTGAATGGAGTGCAGCTGTGTTCGATATTAGCAATGGACAAGCAATGGCAGCTTGCATCTCTAGAAATACATGTGCCAGCGAGAAAGCTTCCCAGGAGCATGAAGCAGAGGCATTTCTGAGGATAGTCCTTGTACATCTCACAGAGCTTGGTGGTGGAGGGCACCATTGATTCTCTCTTTCCAAGTCTCTCTTGCCTGGGAGCAGCTGGTGGAAAGACACCCCATCTGACCTAGAAACAGTGATCAGAGACTACAGGCACAGAGCAACCAGGCCATGGGGGCAACAGCTGTGACCAATGATCATCAGCTTTCCCCTTCACTTCCTCAGGGACACCTGAGGCAGGTGCTCAGAAAGAGCTAAAGGGCCCTTGCACAGCCCTACAAATTGCTGGCTCCTGCAGCTATTGTCTTTTCTCTGGTGGTTTTGTCAGAATCCACTGACTTAAGGACATGCCATAGACCAAACTGCCAAGCTGGAAAGTATGAAACACAAGCTTACCCAAAAAGCTTTTCAAGCGGAGCCAAAAGCAGCTGGCCTGCTGAGATGTTCATGCTTCCCAGTGTGATACAGGGGATGCCTGCACCATGATGGAGGAGGATGGCTAAGCACTCTCACTGTTGGCTAGATAACAGATTCCTTTTTCTTTTTTTCCTTTTTTGGCTCGTAGGTTCATGACTCAAGAGTTACAGGTTATAAGTGGTGAAACCTTATGACTTGACTGCTGAATAAGTGACTTCACGTGATAGGACAGTCTCAGAAAAAAGGGCCTTGAGCCCAGTTTGCTGTGTTTCTTTCTTGTATTTCTTAATGTGCACATGAAATAAAGCTTAAATCACAGAGTAGGTTGTCCTATAAAGTTGAGCGATCCAAAGGGACCATGACATTTTATTAGCGTCAGAAGGGGGAATCTCGCTTGGACATGTTCTGTTGGCAAGCACAAGCTGCTTTGCAGTGCCTATTCAGGCAATCTGTTTGGTAAGAGTGTAAAGATTTCTGGTGGTGTGTCTCTGTTTGTCTGTGCCACGGTGAAGTCATCTATCACAGACGTGTCTCAGGAGCTGAGAGTTGGCAAGAGTGAGAGAGCATGAGGGGATCGTTAGGCGGCTAGGAAACAGCAGAAGCGTAGTCTTGTTGAAGGTGTGCAAGGGCTGCCAAGGGCAGGTGAGGGCCAGCAACAGCTTTCAGTCCTGGCCCCTTTTGTGTGGGAGCAGTTGCTGGACTTTTCAATTTCGCAGCTGGGTTCTGGTGAAGCTGAGACAGAGGGAGTGAGAACGGCGGCACAGTGAGGTGGCTAGGCTAGGTCAGAGGCCATTGTTTTCGGGACCGTGCAAGGGCTGCCAAGGGCAGGTGAGGGCCAGCAACAGCTTTCAGTCCTGGCCCCTTCCGCATGGGAGCATGTGTGGGATTTCTAGAATCTGGATACACCAGTTAGGTGTGGGAGCACATGTGTCCTTCTGTGTCTATGGTCTGTACCCCCCCACAGGTTCATTACCCTTTGCACATTCCCCTGAGACAGACACTCACCCCAGCCCACTCCACCACTGCCCTGGGCTGTGTGTGTTTTCACCTGGGCTTGGTGGAGAGGCCCTAGCCCCGCTTCATGACCCTATCCCGAGCTCTCAGCCTGGTGGGAGGAAGGGGCCAGTTTGTTTGCTCCTCAGCACAAAGAGAATGTGAAATCTGGGTTCACAGCACACAAAACCTCTGGAGAGGAGCAAAGGGAACAAAGCAGGTCTCCCACCACCACCTCCCACCCCCAACCCAAGGAGAGGAGAGGCTCCACAGCTGCAAGCTGGCTGCCCGCGGTCACCTTTCTGGTTCCGCCATTGTTCTGAAAGCTTTTGGACTCCCCCCATGGAAGGTCTTGCCATGCAATGGAAAGGGTGATTGGTGGGGGTGGAGGGGTATGGGTGTGGGTGTGCTCCATGCTGCCCCAGGGTATGGAAGATCTTGACCTTTCCCCAGACCCACCCTCTGTATGATATGAACCAGATTACACAGAGCCAGTCCCCAGGGATACATGGAGCTAGGCCTTAACTGTCCCTAGGACTTGGTGTCCCTGTATTGAGTGTGATGGCTCCTTGGATCCCCTCCTCAGGGACTCCAGGGGTAAGCAGTAATGCCAGACACCCTCTGTGGTGCAATTCTCAGACACTCAGTGGGTAAACCCCTGGCTAGCACAGAAGCTCCTGTTATGGGGGAGGTTGTTGGCTTTGCTCTGCCAAGTGACTTCCTGGGAGCACAAGAGGTTTGACTTGAGCCTTAGGCTCCTAAGCCACTGAGGAGGCTCCTAAATCACTTTGGGCTCAGTGACATACCCTGAAGAGGAGTGCAGGGGCTGCCAGCTCTCCCTGTGACCAAGAATAGGCGCATCAGCAAAAGAAACAGACCAGGCAGGTTCTCCACGCCCAGGAAAGTGGGATTTGGGACGGCGAGGCCTCCTTCCGTGGTTCTGCGAGCACAGCACACGACATCCCACTTAGTCTCCAGGCAGGGACCAACTCTTCCACGTGGCAGATCCCAAGTCTCTGCTTCAACGCCCTGCCTCCTTCTGACCTCCTCGCAAAACACTACCCTCTCCCCTCTTCCATTCCTCCCTGCTCCCCCCTTCCCTCATTCGTACAATGCCATGGATCGTCTGTCCTCCCAGCAGTGACAAAATGGTGAGCAGTGTCACAAGTTCTTTCCTCCAGCTCACATATTTGCTTTCAGCCATCCAGGGAGCTACAGGCAAGTATGAGCATCAAAACCCACAGTAACAGATCCTATGCATTGGCCCAGATGGCGCTTTGCACGCAGGAGACATTTCCGTGCAAGCTGGGAAGTCTGGCAGCGCACGTATCTTTCTCCGGCATATCTTTCACCTATGAGAACTCAGAAGCGACAGAGCTTTTGAACAGCTGCTTTCAAGTTCCTTCTCATCCTTTCACCCATGAACAGATGGAGCACTATGCTTGTAAAGCTGCATACCACAGTGCGTCCAGAGCCCTGAGCCAGACTGTTAAATGTGAGTCTGACAAAGAATGAGAAAGCTTCTAGGGAAAAGGGAAACATCAGCCCAAGGACAGACTCGTCTGGGAAGGATGCAGGTGCACGCATGTAGCTGTGTCTCGATGAAACAAGGCTTCATGGACACGTTGACCATGTCAAGCTATGCAGGTCTCTCCAACAGCA
Source organism: Pygoscelis adeliae (assembly GCF_000699105.1). Taxonomy (NCBI): domain Eukaryota; kingdom Metazoa; phylum Chordata; class Aves; order Sphenisciformes; family Spheniscidae; genus Pygoscelis; species Pygoscelis adeliae. The sequence goes on from NW_008824032.1 coordinate 20,173, forward strand.
CCCTGCTTTTAATGTTACGTACCATCAAGAGCACTGGACATTTTGAAGTGGATGTGATCCATGTGAGGGAAAGAAAGTCCCCTGTTCTACCACAAATAACCTGTCATGGTTTAACCCCAGTTGGCAGCTGAGCACCACGCAGCCGCTCGCTCATGTCACATGGTATGGA
>NW_008824032.1:20782-66734 GCF_000699105.1 Pygoscelis adeliae
AACTAAAAACATCAATGTGTTATCAACATTGTTCTCACCCTAAATCCAAAACACAGCACTGTACCAGCTACTAGGAAGGAAATTAACTCTATCCCTGCTGAAACCAGGACATAACCCCACAAGGAGGAGGCAGGCATTAGATGTAATCTTGTTCTGTGTCCTTGAGGGGGAATTCCTGCCCAGCTTCTTCCCACTACCCTCACCCCCGAATAATCGTTCTCACAGGGAATTTCTCTTGGCACGGTCACGGGATCTCCACTCCCAGTCTAAGGCCAAGGGCAGTTTTTTCTCCCTTCAGATCTGTCTTTGGAGGAGAAAGGCGCATTTGTGCAACTCTCCTCTGTCATGCTACAACGCACTCCAGGATTACTATGTCAGCAGCCTGCTCTGTGCCTGGGGCAACGGCATGAACAGCATTGGGCTGAGCAAGGATGATCCCACACTGCAGCTTGTGGGGTCAGGGCGTGTGAAGTTTCAGGGAGTCTGGAATGGAGAGTCAAATATGGGAAAGAGAAGCAAAAACCATGCCCCGTATCTCTTGTCTCCTCTGCATAATACCTCTTTTCTGGAGATCTCAGCTGATGCGGAAGGAAGAAAGGGAAATCCCACAGCATCCCCCCCGCCCTGCCTCAATCTCAGGCTCTCATCCAACCCCATCACGTTCTTGCGATTGCATGCACATACATACAAACATATAAAGACAGCTGTGCAGGGCTCATCCCACCCACTGCTGTGTGTGAGTGTTATTTCCCACTGATACCCGCCAGCCAACTACTTTCTCACATTTCAGGCGCTCTCACACTGCCATGCCCACCCCCAATGTCATGCATCTCTTCCTTCCTCAGCGTTTCCTCCTCACACGTCTCTGTGCCTGTGCTGCCACCACGGGCACATTTCCATCGCTGACTCATATTTCTTTCTGATTTCCTCCCCATTTGAAACATTTCTAATACATTCACATTTTCTGTCAGCTATTTGTACTGGTCATTCATAGACAGATGAGAAACTTGCCCATAGCTTTTAAACCCATCCCATCCTATTCCTTATCCCTTCTAGATTTTGTGGGTTTTTTTCACCCCCTTCCTCCTCAAATAATTTCACCTTCTGCCTGGCCTCCTGCTTCTCTTTTTTCTCTTTTTTTTTTCTTCCTCCTGACAGGGTAGGCCCTTCAACAGTCTCCAGATGCAGTCGTCAGTGAGGGAGGAGCTGTGACTCTCAGCTGTTTCCAGATGGGAACCACATGCCCCTACATGCCATGGTATAAGCAGGCTCAAAGAAAGGATACCATGCTGCAGCTGGTAGTGTTTTCAGTGGAATGGGAAAAGGCAGAGTTTGAGGACAAATTTCAGAATCGCTCCAAGGGCTGTGGGAGCATGGGCTATCGCTTGTCCTTTTCAATAGATTTTGCCTCAGTGAATGACTGGCACGTATTACTGTGCTAAGATACACGTTGATTCAGGTGCTGAGGAAGCTGAGCACGAACCTCTCTACAGAAAGTGATCTGATGGCTGGGGAGATTCTGCCTCTGCTCTCTCTTGGTGTGGTCAGCTGCCATTGCCCACAGAGTTGAGGCCAGGGGTCCCTGGAGAATCAGTTTGGAAGAGTATGTGTTCGACTGTAATTTTCCTCACACCATCACAAGATGCAGTCTTCTCTCTTTTTCTGTTGAGAGCACAGTGGGGAGTGATGAGACAGGGTTATTTCCAAAGGCAAATGAGAGCCTGATTGTCAGGGATCTGCACCAGGTATTGTCTCTGTGAAGAAGTGTGACGGATGCACTCGAACCCTTAACCAAACTAGCGGTAGTTTGGTACGGGCTCCAAAAGCGATAGATGCCTAAGCCGTGACTGGGCCGAGAGCTCCTCTGGTTCCAATCTGTTCTCTGAAAACCCACAAAGGAGCAGAGCGACACAGTGAGCATCGATGTATATGAGCTTGGAACACTGATCATGCTATTAACACATGAATAGCGGGTGGCTTTTCCCAGACTCATTTATCAAGGAACAAAGTTGTGGGTACAAGGAGTCTCGTGCATAGATTTTCCATCGCATGGAATTTGACCGCGAGCCAACCACTTTATTCCATAAACATGACAACCTAAGTGAGCCTTCTCTGAGCTCTCCCTGATAAGCAGTTGGCTGCACGGCGGTGATCTCCCCCTGAGACGGGACACATCTCAAGGTTGCTCCTCGAGGCAGAGAGACTTTTTACCAACGGCAGATCTTTGGTAAGCAACTGATATCGCGCATAACCTTGTAGTATGGTAACTTTGATTTTGCATTGGTAACTTTGATTTGTGCCTTGGTAGTTTTGAATCATTGTTCAAATGATTGTGCCATACAGTAGTAGAGTGAACCTTACCATCAAACTTTGTTAAGTAGCAATTTTATACCATCATATTAAAACCACTTTTGCTAACGCCTTTGATGGTGATTCTTTAAGTGATCTAAATCACCCATTCACGATGAATTGGCATAGTTGGCAGAATCCTAATCGCAACAAGAAGCTAGGTCCTGCAGAGTGCCCAAGGCCAGTTGCACTTACTGGAACCATCCAGAACCATTGGAAAAGCTGAGGACATTTTGTGGAGGGAAAGAACCTACAGATGTGCGTGAGGCAGAGAAACTGCTGGAGAGCTGATGCTGGAGGGAAAGATGGCCATGCAGCCCCAAACCACCCCTCGTACTTGGCGCAAAGGGCATGGCAGAGTTCAGCGTGCTGACCATGTCGCAAACTCTACTGAAAGAGTGGTTAAACATTGGAACAGGCTGCCCAGGGAAGTGGTTGAGTCACCATCCCTGGAAGTATTTAAAAGACGGGTAGATGAGGCGCTTAGGGACATGGTTTAGTAGGCATGGTGGTGTTGGGTTGATGGTTGGACTCGATGATCTCAGAGGTCTCTTCCAACCTTAATGATTCTATGATTCTATGAAACCTCAGTTCATTGGCAGCACTGACACCTTGCAGGCTGCAGGGGATCAGGTCCTTCCCTCAGCACAAGGGAGGGAAGGGTGCAGAAAGAGACCCATGCCTGTTAATTGTGTGAGGGTGGAGGAAACCAGCTTCTTCCAGCACCTCACCTCCTCACTGGAGGAAAGTAACCAGATTCACACAGTTTGTGTCTCTTTGTATCTCAGCAGAGACACACAGAATTCCTGTGCTGCCTGTGTTTGTGCTGATATTGCCAGTACATCACGTGTACTTCATAATGCTTTCCATATTTCCCTTTTTTGTTAAGCATCACATGATTGAGGAAACTGTTAGCAATCTTTGAGAGGAAGATAACTATTCCCACTTTTCTGGAGACAGACAGGAGGAAAACTTCAACATTAAGCATATAAGAGACTCAAGAGAGATCAGAACATTTTATTCAGCTAGGGATGTCTTTCTCCATATCGTGCAGCAATGCAATACCTGCATAGCTGTAGCATGCAGCTAATAACCTGTGCATGAAGCCCTTCCCAGTGACACAGACTGCAGTCATCCAAGCACAAACCCAGGTGGCCTCAAGAATGAGGTGTATCAGGAGTCTATTATTTCAAAGCCATTTTGTCAGAGTAAAGTCTCCCAGTCACAGACATATGCCCACAGAATAAATAGATCCACATGTGCTCTCAGGCCCCACTGATCAGTTCACACCAGGTGTCTGGGGACAGGCTTGTTCACTAATGACCTTATTGCTCCTTTAGCAGATTTTATCTTTCTCTCTGTGTCACTTTTTTTTTCCTTCTCTGTTCCCCCCCCCTTTTTTTTTTTTTTTTTTATCTTAAGGTGTTCTGCTCCCTTCTTCTGCTATTTATTTTCTCTCAGGAATTCTCCCCCTTCTTTGCTGTGGTATTTAGATTTATCTAGGATAATTTCAGATCTCCTCGGAAATCTTGTTACCTCCTTTTCCAAATACATCAAACAGCAGACATCTCAGCTGTGACCCACAGGCTAACAAAGGTGTTGCAGCCCCTGCTTCTTGAAAACTGTCAATTTTTCTCACTTTCTTCCTCTCCCCCCTGTCATTTTGTCAGGAGCTATTCCTCCTCATTCTAGAACAGTGTCATTTCTGAGTCACAGATCCTCCCCTCCACCCTTCCCCAAGAGACACGCTGACTTTTACACAAACTAGCATAATTTGTTGCCCAGTTCTACTCTTAACGCTTCTTCCAAGTGTTGTGCCTCTTTGGAGAAGCTGGACTGACTGAGAGTTTTAGCTCTGTCTCGCCTTTAGAGCCTTCTAGTTAAGTGCTGCTGCTACTTGGTTACTTCCCTTCCTGCCACACCAGGTTTGTGCAAGGTTTGCACGCCTTCATATGTGCACTCAAATACATTGCATTTGATCCCACCGGACTTCTTCCTGAGAAAAATAGAGGAAGTACAGGGCACTTTGTCCTGTTGACCCTCAGGCTCCAATCAGGGCTCACAGCTCTGTAATCCTCTCACTCCTCTTGTGCAGAGCTGTGTGATAAAAGCAGTATGTGGAAATGTCAGCAGAGAGCGAGAGAAAGAAAAATAGTGTCCTCACATCTCAGTGCTCTGCAGATGTCTGTTGCTCTTCTTAGACAGCACAAAGGAGGGAACTACTTTGTCAGCGACCTCTTTGTGGCACTGCCCACCGCAAGCATTAGTGATGTTCCAGCCATGTAAGAGGGGAGATCCTGTGAGGATATTCCAACAGTTTGAAAATCAAGTATGGCCTATAATCTGGAAAGGGGAATTTCTTCTTTACCCACTGGAGACCTTGACACATCGGGGGGGACAGTGACGGAGGACTGGGACTGTTTCCAGACTACTCTTCTCAACATCCCTGTCTGTCATGTTTGAGAATGCACTCTGCCTGATGATATATAAGTATTTCTTCCCCCCCATTTTCATCTTGTCATCTTTTCATGACATCTTCTCCTCTGTCCTCCAACTTTTTCTTCTCCTTTCCCCTAACATACCAGGCAAAGATATCAACCACCCTCCACTCACAGTGGGCAGGGAGGGAGACAGGGCTGGGGAGTCACAGGTCAGGGACCCGTGGCTTTCAACTGCTCCCGGATAAGAACTCTGTCTCCTGGTGAAAACAGGCTGAAGGGAAGGATGCCAGGCTACAGCCCAGGTTTTTTTTTTCTGGAAAAGGGCAGATGCTGAGAAGGAATTCAGCAAGTGCGTCCAGAGCAATGGGACACAAAGCTACGGTCTGATCCTGTTCGTATATTGTGCCTATCTCAATGGCTCAGGCACCTATTACTCTCCTAAGAAATATCTCAGTGACAAAGCATCTGAGAGAGCTGGGCACAAACCTCTCTGTAGGCAAACAGCACTTGTTCCTTCATGCCCTGCTCTTCTGCTCTCCCTCCCTTTCCTCCCGTGTCGGATTTCTTTTAAAGTTCTCTCCATTTCACCTATTCTCTGCTTTTTCTATCCTTTTATTTTACTCAAACTCTCTATTTCCCTTTTCTTTTTTAGGAGACAGCTACACAGCCCATTGGCAACTTTGGCAGCTTTTTCATGGACTTTCAATTCCAGTGCCAGCTGGGGTTAGGAGGAGTTAAAACCAGGAACATCTCTGTCCTTTTGACTCTTCCAGGAAAACTAAGCAAGCCCAGCACGACCAGTTAACTGAGCAAAAAGGTATAGGCAGCAGCCCCAGTGGCACTGGCACATGAAGAGAACAAGCCCTAGCAAGAGGTTGTTCCATTTCCCAAGTAGAGCTTTCAGGGAGGGAAGTGTTCAGTCACACTGGGGGGGCTGGGAGTGGGGGCGATGGGGAGCGTTTGTGTTGCTGCCTGCTGTTTTCTACAGTAGGAGTATGCCACCTGTGTGATTCAACGCACTCTCTCAGCTGTTTTGGGCAGCTTTGTAGCACCTGAGTACCTGCCGATAAACAGAAAAGATGTTCTGCTCCAGAAATGGCTGCCTGTAACTGATTGAAAGACTCCCGAAGGTGAGTCTGCAAAATGTTCCAAGAACCTACTAGTTGAGAAGCACTACAAAAATTAAGTATTTTCCCCAGAGTGACATTCCCTGCCTCTGTCCCCCATATCATAGCCTATGGAAGTACCCAGAGAAACGTTGCACAAAGAAGGGGTGCCTGAAAGTCTTTATTTTTTGATAATTTTTGTATGTCCGGTCCCAAAACAGAAGAAAATGACGAGGAGAAAAAGCAGGTGACGTAGAATGAGAGTGTCTCAGTTGGCAGACATAGTGGCTTTGATCCAGGAGACATAATTGCAAACCTTGGTGTAAACTCCGGGGTAGCCTTTCTGCGCACATCCAATACCCCAGGAAACAATGCCCTGGAGCTGCCCGTTGCAGACTACTGGACCACCGGAATCCCCCTGTGCACATAAAGGATACGGATAGTCAGCAAATGGTACCAGCGTACGCGATGAGCCAGAGATCCCAGAAATCACTGACATTCGAGGGAGCTCCATTGGGCTTGTTCTACACAGAAGTTCTACAAAGGTCATTTCTGATTACCACTCTACACCTGATGCTACTGTGCCTTACTTTAGCTCCAAGGGCACCACAGCTAAGGATGAGTAAGCCACCTATTTTTGACAGATGCAGTCCTTGGCAGACGCTTAGGATATGTGTGTCTTAAACATTATTCCGCCAAATATTTCCATGGAGCTAGGCACATGTAAAATGCAGAGCAATTGTCAGGTGGAGCTAGGCACATGTAAAATGCAGAGCAATTGTCAGGTGTGTTCATTTTCCAGACTGCCTGGTTCTTGGCATACTGGTTATTTCATTTTCGGTGACTCCAAAACCAACATTTGTGTCCTAAGCTCTAAAGTCACCGTGATTACTGTTGACTCTCTGGTGCAGCACTCCTCCATTTTCAATAGCCTAAGGTGCAGGAGGTGGCGTAGTCTGCTTGTGGAGAATTAGGGCAGAGGTATTCGCTGTCTCAAAAAAGGGACAATGACTAACTGAGTGGGAAAAAAACCAGCCTCGCTCAATAAGCAACTTTCACCCTAAGCCTCCGCTGTTGTTCAAAAAAACAACATTCAGACATGCCAGCGCAGTGAGTATAGCAGATTCTCTAATATGACGGCCTCTTCTACTGGCGAAAGGCAGGAGAGAAACATATGGGAAAGGAGAGGCAGATGTTTTACCTGGCAGGAATCTTTTCCTCCCTCCATGAATCCTACACATATCATGTTCTTGGTAATTTTCCCAGGGTAGGCCTTGGTGCATTTTTTTGAGGAGAGCACAGGAGCCTTCAGGCACTGCAAAGTATCTGGATATGAGTCTACAAGAAAATAGGGAGAGGTGGTTGATGACACCTCTGAGTTCATTTCAGAGCCCAGAGAAGATCTTTCTTAGCAGAAAAGTAATCACTGAACATCCTGGTTTAGCAGTCGTCATTTTTCCTCTGAACAGTAATCACAGCACGGATTCCTTTTGTTCAGATGGAACAGATTCTACCCATGGGTCCACCGTTCTACACTGCAGCCACGTTAATTGTTCTGATACCTAGAAAATCACCAATTGGCAAGTGTGGAGCTAAGAGCTACTCCTGTAGCATACATGCTGGAGGAAACCTGGGCCTCAGGAAACCATCCTCTCCTCTGGTGCAGGTTTAGTTGTCGTCGGTGGATTAGACACCAGTCACCATCCGCACCTCTGACCATTGGTGTAAGAGAATGGAGCTCTCTTGTAGTAATTTTAGATCCACAATCACAGATTTTGATCTTGCTCTCAGAGAACTGACAACTCTATTGACATTAGTTAAATTGCTAGTGCTTGGCACTGTACAGCTGATAGCACCAGGCCACAAAATTTATGGCAGTGTGAACATCCTGGTGAACAGCACATGGATGACTTAAGTGATTCCGTGTTTGTAACACAGAACGAGAGGAAGGACCTCATAGAGGCTTGCCTTTAAAGCAGTTAAAAGGTTACTGTCCTACACAGACTGATCACTCAAAAAGACCTGTCCCACAGCACTTCTCTGTGCTTTACCCTGTACTGTTTGGAGTTAACCGTGAGGTCTTAGAGTGTCTCCCGGGCCCTCATGATGCTGTACATTCCCACAGAGTACTCACTGGCATTGCTGAGTGTGTTGCCCCAGCCAGAGATTAGGCATGTGGTGCCTGTGGCCACACAGCTGGTAGGCAGAGGAACAGTTTGGACAGCTCGGTTGAGCTGGGCTGGTTCGGCAAGCTTGATGAGCATAATGTCATTGTCCAGTGTTGCGGAGCTGTAGCCAGAGTGACGGATGACTTTAGCTGAACTAATGAACTGCTGTGTCGATTCTGAGAGTGCCAGGTTATGCTTCCCGAGCTGCACTTGGATGCGACTGGAAAAGAGAAAAATGGCATATACTTTACTGCTACCGACAGGTTATGAGGAACCTCCCTGTCACCATAGGCACTCGCTTCAACATCGTTATCGTAGTAGCTGTTTTCATGCAGGTTATCTTTCTTGTCCAGCAATAAGTCCTGGGGATCCACACTGAGATCTTACCCACTCCCAGTACAGGTGGTGAATTTCTGCAGGTTTATTTATTTGAGCTGGGACAAGTTGAATATATAACAGTGCTTTATACAAACATTCTGGAAAAAGGCAAACTGCTGTCACCCTGACCTCATTCCTCTTCCTGTTCTCCAGTGACTAAGTTTTAGCAAGATTAATGCAATTTATAAGAAATCACAGCCCATAACTCGTTGCTAGATTATCACATTGTCATTTCAGAAAGTGCTCTGCATTCACAGAAACATTTGCAGAAGTGGAAAACCCCTTATGATGCCTCAGCCCAGCTTCCTGAACGAGCCACCAATGGAGTCACTTACATATTTGGATCTCACAGCTCAGAATTCCTGCTAGAAGTGAACTGGAAGAAAGAAGTAGGTTATGGAAGGATATATTTTTTTCCACTCACGACTTGTAGCAGTGAGCAGCTGACAGGACCCACTGGCGGTTGATGAGGGAACCTCCACAGAAGTGATACCCAGAATTCAGGGACACCTGATAGGGGACAGAGTTCTCTGCACAGGTGTAGCCTCCCACGATCTTGTCATCATCATCATCAGCGTTGATGGGGAAGGCAACTGGGAGATAAGAATATGTCAACATTTGGCATAAGGAATCTTGTGCCTCCGTGACTGACTGAAGCATCTCACTTGTAGGCTCTACTTCTGGAAAAACTCACGGTAGCAGTGGTGGGCAAGCACTCGCCCATAGTCCAAAACTTTACAGCAGCTTTAGGACTTCCTTTGCCAGAGGTGTTATCTTTATATTTCACAGTCCTTAAGAGAGAGACAGGCTTTTTTTGAAGCTATGGACTCATTTCAGTATTGCTGGGTCAAGAACCCTTACGAAGGCATTCATTCCCCATTTTGTGACACAAGCAATTATGAACAGACAGTAGCCAAAGGAAGTTGCAGTGCTCTGCCTTAAAACTTTTGCAAGCTGAAACGGGACTTCACTTCCCCGCACTAGACTACCTTGCAAATTTGCTCACAAAATGAGCTTCCTTATAAATTACAAAAATAGAAGTAAAAAATATACTCACCAGCCACACCAACAAAGGTGACAAACAGTATGTATTTCATGATCTTGACACAGCCTCAAGCCCAGACTGGTGGACTGGAAGCGTGAGCTGCTAGAAATACATTTTTTGAAATGGCCTTATCTCTAGTCCAAGGTTTTCTCCAGACAAAAAGTACACAGTGGAAAATTTGAAGATCCAGATGTGGGCATTAACAGGCACTGGTGGAAAGTACAAATAACACATCAGTTAATCATAAACCTTTCCTAAGATAGAGAGCTATTTTAAATTATTTCAGAGGGCAGCCTTCAATTTAAAAATACATTTGGGCTTTGGAAGGTGTGTAGCTGTTTGCCTGTCTCATTCTTATACGCAGCACCTGTTGAGAGCAACCCTCAAACCCCTTTGAGATTCCTCTGCACTGATGGCGTCATTCTTAAAAATGCATATTTTTTACCGGAAGCTGAATACTGTAGGTGGTGGACTGTAAGATACTATACATTTATTTGGGAAACAAAAAACCAGCCAAGCAACCAAACCCAAAACGTCTCAGCGTTGTTAAGTTTATTTTAGCAAATTCCTTTTCTTGAGTAACATGTGTGTGTGTTTCTATCATATAGGACACAGCGTTTTCCCAAATAAAATTATGCAAAAGTGATTTCGGTAAGCGGGTACAAAAACCCTATTCTGTGCCCCCCACCACCTCCCAAGTTAAATTTTTCAAATGTGGGAATGCGCACCGTATCTCTTTGAAAGAATTCTCTCTTTCCTAATTTCCCTCACCTAATCTATATGACAATATCGGCCTAAGTACCGAACCATGTTTTTTACTTAGCTTTGGAATGTTCTATAGAGACTCATTTTTGCCACAGAAGAATTTCAGTATAACATTGATGTTTATGGATGTAATGTGTACGAACAAAAATACTGTGAACACAAATAATGAGATCTTCTGAAATCCCTCTCTGAAAGAGTGATAATTTCTGTCATGATGCCGAGTTTGCTGAAGCTTAGTGGTTTTGATGAATACTCATTTTCCAAGCAGCTGCCAACTTCATCATGTTAGCTCCTGAAAGACATGGGATAACCTCAAGTGACTGTAAACAGAAGTCATATGCTTTGAGATGCTGAAATGGCATGAGAGACTAAATGGGAATCATCTTTCTACTCCATTTCTCAACCAAGTTTTTGAGAGGACTGGTACACACAGTGGACTGGTACACACAGAGGACTGGTACACACAGTGGCACTGTCCAGATGGAAATTTTCCTTCATGTTAAAGGGCAAGACCAAGGCCAGGGACTCCTCCAAGGAGCTGCATGACTTGTCTTGGCCTTTAAACTGGTATCAGTGCACAGTTTCCTTGCAAACATGTTTTATCCTGAGAAACCAATAAGGATTAGGAGCTTCCTGTGGAAAAGGGAAAGATCCGTAACAGGATTAAGCATGGCAAAAGTTACCACAGCTATCTAATCCCATCATAACTAAGCAGAGCAAGAGCAATTCCTTATCTACAGCAGTGTATAATTTGATCTCCCTGTGGAGTTATAATTTCTTTGTCCAAAACATGCCATTGGCATAGAGACAGGCTGTCATCAGATATTTTAAAACATTATTTTTCCTGAGATATAACTCTAATAACCTATTAGGTAACACCCAGGCTATGAAAGACATCTTCCTTTTCCTTCTTTTCGTAGGGTTTAATATTTGGTTTAGTATCCACCCAAATTTCAGGAAAATCCAGTAATTCAGCATCTGAATTGGGAAGCTCGACCATACCTGCCTTTATCTTGGTACTTTTTTTTTGCAAGTCTCATTTAATGCAATGATGCTGCAGCAGAATGCTGGCAGCTCCAGGGGCACAGGAAGGAGGAGGATTGGTGAATGGAGGGCAGCTGTGTTAGATATTATCAATGGACAAACAATGGCAGCTTGCATTTCTAGAAATCCGTGTTCCTAGTTCAAGTATTTCAGTCAGCTGTATCATCACTGGACTCAGATAAAGTAAATACATTTGTCCAGGCTGATGTAAGATCCTGGGAAAGGGAAACCTGGCGAGACCATGGGCTGACAGAGATAAAGCTTCCCAGGAGCATGAAGCGGATGAGTTTCTGAGGCTAGTCCTTGTACATCTCTCAGAGCATGGTGGTGGAGCGACCGTTGATTCTCTCTTCCCAAGTCTCTCCTGCCTGGGAGCACCGGGTACATTCTCCAAAGCTTCTGATCCTCCAGCTCTCCACACCTGAGAAAACCTTCTGTCACAGCCTCTTGCCTTGTCCTCTCTGCCTGCGTTTCTCTTTCCCCAATGGCACAGCATTCTGTTGTTGTTCTATTTCCACCCGTGTCAGAGACTCGGACTCTCAGTCTCCTAGAGAGTCAGAGGAGGTAGGACATGACAGGGGTGTGTAAAATGATGAGTGGCCTGGGGAGACTGGGGAAGGATGGATTGCTTGCTGTCTCTTCCTGTACAAGAATTAGGGGGTAGCAAGCAAAGCTAGGGGGTCTGGCAGGTTCAAAACAAGCACAGGACAATTCCTCCTCTTTTAGGAAAGCTGTGAACCCATTTCCACAGGTTTTTGTGGATGCAAAAGGTTTACACGGACTCAAAAAATGAGGGGACACGTTTGTGGAAGAAAAATCCATTGAGGGCTATGAGGTTGAAAGACACCTCATCTGACCTCCCTTGTCCCCAGGAACTGCCTGGTGTTGGAGAGTTCCCTGCTACTACACCCCAGTAAGAGACCAAAGAGAAGCGTGGAGCCCTCTGGACTCTCACCCATTTGCCAGGGTGTTTCCCGTGACCCAGAGAAGGATAGTCAGGGCTGCCAAAGTCCTGCAAGAAAGTTTGGAGAGTTACCCAAGCTCATCCCTTCATTTGCTGGAGCACAGAGGGGGTCCTGGGAGCAGCTCAGCCCTTTCCAGCAGGATGGGAGGGGACAGGTCAGGGCTGACCTGACAAAGATATGTGTTAGAAGGTGGGTTTATCTGAGAGTGCTGCTGCATTGTTCTTGTTCAGGCTGAGATGGGAAGCGACGATGGGGCTTAAATCATGGGAACATTTGCCCTGATGGTTCCTAGTTCTGGAAGGGGCTTGCTTGGGGAGTAAAACGCCTAGCTTTCCTAGGCAACATAAAGACTCCTCAGAGCATCTCTTTCCAGATGACCCCTCTTGTGTTCAGGGACTAGGATCTCTCAGAAAGGATCCCCAGGCAGAGATCCCCTCTGCCTTCCTTCCCCTATAGCTGGTTCCTCTATTGCTTGGATAAATCTTTAAATCTGATCCAGGGAGTAACTGATTGTGATGCACATTTTCTTCTTGACAAACACACCATCTGACCTAGGAACATCAATCACCAGTTGCTGGAGGCGGGAGGGGGTCTGGGGAAGGGTTTTGCAACTTCTGCTCTTTGCATCTATAATCGACAGTCCGAGACAGGCTTCTGGTTTACAATGGTCCAGTGCAGTGTCTCCAAAGTGGGGTGCATGCACTCCCGGGGATGCGCAAGATGATCCACTGGGGTGTGGGAAGAAAACATTAGAACTTCAGTATTATATGTATATAATTATCAATTACTAGACATACATATACTGGGGGTGCATACTCAAAAATATTTTACTGATGGGGTGTGCGATCAAACATTTTTGGGTACCACTGTTCTAGTAGTTTCAACAAATACCTTACATGTTGTTTCTTACATTCTGCTATAACATCAGCCTCCAACTCTGCAGAGCCTTCATGTTCTCTCTGATTTCTTCACTACCAGGTCTTCCTTCCTCTCTTACTCACCCCTGGCTCCCCGCTAGCAAATTAAAATTCTGCTGACACTCTCAACAGCATTTGCCATTTTCCATTTCTCAACCTACACAAAGGTGAACCCCATGACACAGCTGTTGCAGCCTGTTCCAAAGGTGCCATGGAAGTAAAGATGCCAGTGTGAAGGCTGCACACATTTCATTTGTGAAGTTCTTTGGCAGCTTCTGCTCTTCTGTTGTCTTCCTGGCTCAGGGTGGTAAAGGCAAAGCCTCATGTTTCAGAGTAGCACAGAAAGAACTCAGGAGTGTATTTCAGGAGTTGTTGTGAAGAATTCTGAAGTTTCAAAGTCTTTTGGCTCTTCCTAATTCCTGTGTAGCTCATTGGCTGCTGCTACACATTAAGAGAATGGATTCAGACCTGGTGCTGTGAAACTCAATCCTCTTTCTCTCAGTTGCTTTTCCTGGGGATGCTGATGATGACAAGATTGTGGGAGGCTACAATTGCCCAGAGCATTCAGTTCCCTACCAGTGTCCTTCAATGTTGGGTATCACTTCTGCGGCAGTTCACTCATCAACAACCAGTGGGTCCTGTCAGCTGCTCACTGCTAGAAATCATAAGTATGGATTGGGTTGTATATCTGGATTCTAGTCAAATCTTGCAAAGCCACCAGATTCGGAATATGATGCCCAGCAAAAGAAGAGAATCCAAGGTCGCAATGCATGGTGTATCTGAAACCAAAGGAGAAACACTACCCTCTGTCTCACTGCATTACATGATCTTTCCAATATTCCTGCACTCTTGGCATCCTTCTCTGTACATCCTAACATGCCTTTCTGTGTGCATTTGCATGTCCATGTGGTTTACCATTACTATTTTGTTCTTTTTCATTCCTTCAGACTTTCTCCATGGATCTTTCTTGTCCTGAATTTAGGGCATACCTCTGCAGAGAGCACAGATCAAGGATCATGCTCCTCCGCAGTAGGAAATGTAATATTCCTTCCCTAAGCATTGCTCTAGGTGTCTGAAGTGATCTATCTATGCTCACACCATTGTCACAGTTGCCAGCTGGGCATCCACTGGACAGGATGCCCAACTAGCAAGGCTCTCCAGACTCTGTCTTTCATGAAATCATAAAGTCCTAGAGCTCTGTGAAACATACACCTTTGATTAGGGCAACACTCCCTTACTCTCTTCCAAGTGTCTGCCAGTCCCCATGTGGCACCAAGTTGTTCTACCCGTGGTTAACTACTGCCCTTCTCTGCTGGTAATTTTGCAGCCATATACAAGTGAGGATGGGATAGTACAACACTGATGTGAAGGAAGACAGTGAATTCATCAGGAGTGCTGCATTAATCATTCACCATCCTAGATATGATTCAAGAAGCCTTGATAATGATGTTACGTTGATCAAGCTGGCAACCACCAGGGACTACAGTGCTGACATTCAACCCACAGCTCTGCCCAGTTCCTGTGCCAAGGGGTGTCCCAAGTGCCTTTTTCAAGGCGAAGAAACACACTGAGCAGTGGCTGTGAGTATCAGTGCATGTTGTGTGTACCTGGTCAGTCTTCTCCTGCTCTACCACCAGGTTCATGAGTTCCATGTACATTTCACTCCTGCTTTGCAGTGTTTCCATGTTCTGCCTGTGAGTTCCCCAAACTGTCCTGCCAGTGTGCCTCAATCAACAATGCCCTTCACAGTCGCTCATGCAGGTCAAGGGTTGCCTTGCTTTGCTGGATGGCTCTCGCATATAGGTTTACAGCTCCTTCTGTTCACTGACAGTGCTGACTCCCAAGATGAAACCTAATTGTCACTGCTGTCCCGGCAGCCAATTTCCGTAAGGTTCTCCGGTGACTGAGAGCTCCAGTTTTGAGTAACCAAAATTGCCAAGAGCTTACCCAGGCCAGATCACCAGCAACATGATCTGTGTAGGATTCCTGGATAGTGGGAAAGACTCATGCCAGGTAAGCATTGATGCCTGCACAGAGCCCTGGGTTACACACCCCAGGATGCCTCAGGCTGCACAGTATATGTCAGAGCTTGGCAGAGTGCTTAGGCCTCCTCATCTCCAGGTTTTCTGTTCTGACACAGAATCCTTCCAGCAGGGTTTTGATACAGGGTGGACTTCACCTGAACTAGCAGGTCCAGCCACATCTGCTGGGCACTGAGTGCAAGTAGCAGTGAATTGTTGGGGTGCACCCAAATAAGGGATGCTATCTTTCTGTACTCCCATATCAGGACTTGCTGCACTTCACTTTGCATTCCCTGGATTCTTTGTACCAGGTCAAAATCTTTCCAGGTGAGATCAGCTCATGCTTCTAAATTTTTCTCTCCAGGGTGACTCAGGTGGCCCAGCTGTATGCATTAGAAAACTCCAGGGAATCATGTCATGGGGAACTGAGTATGCTCTGAAAGATTATCCCAGTGTCTATACCAAGGTCTGCAATTACGTTGATTGAATCGAAGAAACCATTGCAGCCTAGTGATATGTTGATGACTGCCTGGATCCTTGGCCGCTACTGTCCTGCCCTATAACTCCTCTTAAGAAGATAATAGCACAAATAAAAGTCTTACTTAAAGAGCCTTACAGATATTTGCTCTGGGGCCTGATGACCACAATACACAGGTGGGTTTCCCTGCAGCCTTATACCAGCTCCTCCTGAACCTTCCCTCCTGTTCTGGTTTAGGTGTGTGTGCTGGGAGCAGTGCCCTAGAGATGCTGGGCTAGCCAGCAAGGGGTTAGAGAACTGTGCAACCATCTAGAAAGTCTTTTGAGCCAGGCACCTCCTTTTCTTTAGTCCTGGCCCTCTTACTGAGAAAGAGAGGAGAGGGGGCAGGTCCCTAGGGAGGAGGTTCCTACAGCAGTGGAGTGGAGTCCCGTTTTGCTCCCGCCAATGGTGAAGTTATCGTCTCACTGGTACTGTGACAGCTTTGATGGTGCTAATTTCAGCTATGGTGGTGGGTCAAACAGTGATCGGAGACCACAGGCACAGAGCAATCAGGCCATGGGCAACAGCTGTGACCAATGATCATCAGCTTTCCCCTTCACTTCCTTAGGGACATCTGAGGCAGGTGGACTGGGTCCACCAGGATCTAGCAGGTAACACAGACTAGCTGCTAGGGAAAGGAAAACAATAGCAAGCAGGTGGGGAAAAGGCTTGTGACCTCATAGCAGTGTAAAGCATGGAAGAAGATTGGTTAAGAAAGGAAGGATGGGGAGTGGAAGGGAGAGGCCGGGCAGGTGCAGTGCTAGCTGCATATTTATGTTTACACAGCTGCTATTCTGATTTTTGTTCAGTTCTCTTCTTGGGAAGAAGGAAAGTTATGCCTTCTTTCAGAGTGCCTGAGCTCAGGAACTAGGGAGGGGTCCTGGAGGACTGCAGGCCAGAGGGACTGGGGAAATAACGAAGTAAGGAGAGACCATGGTACTGGGAAGAAGGGTAGGAAACTAGTGAGCACAACAGTGGTCCCACACAGAGCTAGAAGTGGATATACAGCCTTAGCCTTTGAGGTGGGAAACAGACTTGTGTCCCAGGAATCTTCAGCAAATGGCTGGACCAGAAAGGAAGAGAAGGGTCCTGCAAGGACATAGCAGATGGGGGACATCAGATTTTAAAGTATTTATTTAATCCATCTCATCCAGCATGTGAACTGTAGAGAGCAGCCAGAAAAACCTCCCCTGAAGGGTCTGTACACCCCAAGCCTGTGTAAACTGGGCCACTACTGGGCAATTTTAACATCTCCAAACCTAGAAACTGCCTCTTTGCTGTAAGAATATGGGATGGAGAGTTTGGGAAAGAAAAGGGAGGCCAAAGAGTGACTGGAAAAATTGTAAAGGTGGTGAGGTGGAAAGTCAGGTGGTCTGAAAAAGCTGAGGAAGGCGTTTAGAGGTGGAAGCCAGTGAGGCTGGCACAGTGGAATAGAATGGATGAGGAAGGGGAATTTGCACCAGATAAGCAGACACAGCTGGATTAGAAATGGAATTAGAATGGACTGGTTGGGGATGAAAGGTGTGAAAGGAGCAGCACAGGTCTGACAAGAGATCTGGGATGACAAGCCTGAGGAGGAAGGATTTCTCTAAGAATTGTCTGCAAACAGGTGGCCCTAGAGAAACTTTCTGTACCATTGTAGGCTACTGAAAGAAACTGGCCTGAGATGCCTTAAATCTGCTAAGACTAAAGAGCCATCTGATGGTTATTGCACACAGTCATCATTGACCTGGACACAGTCCTAGTCCTGGCCTTAAGTACTAAGCCTATATGTAGCTCTGAAAATGGACTGCCAGTGTCTTCCTTGTGTTGCAATGGTCATTTTTCTCTATCATTCAGGACTATAAAACCAATCTTTGCTTGATGTTCTTTTTCATGACATTAGTTTCCAAATCCAGCACAAACCTCTGCTAAACCAGTTCTTATTGTTTCCAACATTTGTTAAACACTCTTCAGCCTTTCCTTGTTCCTTTGGTTCTCTTCCATGTAGGCAGGGTACCTCAGCCCTTTCCTCATTGTCACATCTCTTCTAGGGTCTCTTTTTCCCTTAAGGAGGAGATCTCACTGCTTTCCCTGAGGCTTACTGTTAGGCTGGGCTGAATCTGGTAGCCTGACAGAGGGGAGGCTGCCACAGCTCCATGCCCCCTGACCCAGCCAGTAGCAAGGCTGAGAATGTATTCCCAGTAGACACACATATGCAACGCATATATATATGTATACACAGCCGACTGCACAGATCAACGCAGATGCACCCACCACTCACACAAACACAAACAGCACCACAGAAACAGAAACAGCATCAGTGGCCTCATCTTGTGTCCCTCTCTGGCTGAACTGGCTGAGGGTTCAATAGTGGGAAATATATGTATACATATGTACAATTTGCATCCTTTCCATAGCTGTGCTTGGACACCAAGTCTGCCCAGTAGCTGCCCCTGGATCCCAGTCACCACATTTGCCAGCACCTGGACCTATGAGCCCCCAGGTCCTGCAACCCCACTCCAATTGCTGGAACGCATACAAACATGCACCCCACACCCCGCCCCCCCCCTCCAATAGGTGTCTGGGACTTCCCTGCTCCCTCTGGTTGCCACCTCCCACTGGTCTTGCCATTAGAGACACACACCTGGAACCCAGATCACTTCACTTACTTGCCAGCTAGTCTGGCTTCATGTTCACTAGTGATCACATACACTCACATACCCTCCCTTGCCCCAGCTGCTGGCATGACGAACAAATGGCCACTCTTACCTGTGGCCCTACTCCGGTTTCTGGTGCTTAAGTTCACTCACTCTGGTCTCTCCAGTTGCTGGTACCTGTGGTCTGACTCCAGTTCCTAGCACTTAGACCTCCATACACAGAACACATGTGCACAGAATAGACAGTCCCTCCCTCAGGGAAATACTTAGAAATGGAATTTAATAAGACATGGATACACTGAGCTAAGCAGGCACAAGTCATAGCCAGACAAGCATACTCACTAGCAACCTGTTTACCTGTGACTGGCCCCTTTTATAACTATTCCTCTATTTTCTTACATCTATTCTTCCCCAAATCCAGTAGTTCAGGGTCTGATTTGGGAAGCTCAACCATAGCTGCCTTTATCTTGGTATGTTTTTGTTTTCCCTTGTTTCTTCTTTAATCTTAAAAGAAAATAGACTGAAAGAATTAGACATTTTGAACTGAAAAATAAAAGGGCTGTCAATCTAGCTACTCTTCAGAAGGCAGCAACATGTTATGCAATTTCTGAGAGACACACTAGAGGTCCTGAGTTAGTTACACCTTCCAAATACTTCCTTCTTCCAGAGTGTGCAATCATTTTTTGTTTCCTGAGACAGAAAAGTTACTCTGAATAAAAAAAATCTTCATCCTGAAATGAGTAATAAATTCTAACACATGTGACTAGAGAAGAATTTGAAGCCCAGCTGCACTGAAATGATTTCATCTTGTCTCAGAGTTCTTACACAGCATAATCTTAGAATTAATTCCCACAGTCTCCATAGTCTGTTTCATTTCCCATCAAGTCTCTGAAATTCTTTCTTCCTCCAGGACTTGAGGTCTGATTACCACTGGAAGAAAAGGTTTTTAACAGGTCCAGCATAACAGACAATAACTAAATAACCTGTAGTGTCTCCATGCACAAGACATGTAGGACTCATTTTAGGACATTCATCAAAGCAGCAGTGTCCCATGGAACTGTCTCAACATGGCCCATGGAAGTGTCTCAAGGTGTCCCATCCTAGCAGTAAGGTGAACGGGCAAAATGTCAATAAATTCAAATGGAGAACAAGCAAAATCAAGACAAGACTTCCATGAAAGAGAAAAAAAAATAGGTTGTGGGGAGTAAATGCTAAAAATACGCATCAAAGGATAATCTGTGTCATAACCATAAAAGAATATAAAGGCATATTAAATTTGGTCAAACCCATTTGCTAACTGCTGTATTGACTTTGAAAGCAGCACAAAAATTCAAAGAAAAATGTAAAAGGTATGGAAGGTGATTAAAAAAAATGTTCTGTATTGTCTACAATTCCTTGACAAGTCACTGAAACTGTAATACATCCAGCACAGGGCTCAACCTTGCTGGAGCACAGGTAAGGAATAATTTCTTCTGAGAAAACCTGCAGTGGCAAGAACTGGCAGGGACTGAATGGGAGCCATGGTCAAAACCCTACTTCTCATATGCTAAGTGTCCATGACACTGGAGATCATACAAAACTTTTATATATCATATAGAATATATTTTCCTTCCTGTCTGGGAAGAAGCTGTAGCTTCTCAGGTAATTTCTGTTAACTTCTTAAAAAAGCAGGATTAAAAAAGTGAGACAGGGAACATTCACTACCAAAATTTTTAAGATTCATACTGCTCTTAATCCTGGTATGACCCTAGGAATTCAGTCTTAGGCCCAGAAAAAGTACAATATCACCAGGCTTGCAGTCAGGACATGCCTTTTCTACAAATATATAAAGGTCAAGGGAAGATGTGACTCTCTCTAGAGCTTCAGGCAAATACAGGAGGGGGAATATCAACAAAACAGGAAGAAAAAGAGAAAACCTCAGTAATATCGCTAATTGTTTGGAAGATGCAGTATCAGGCTTACTGAAGGTCATTGAAACTAAATATATATATTTCATTCAAAGTACTAGTGAGGAAAGAATCAGCTACAATAATAAGTTTTTTGAATCCTACACATTCAGAAAAGAATAGAGTGTGGTATAGGTTAAGACAAGGCTAACTAGGATGTACTTGGCAGACTAGAAAAAACAGACTGTTCATGAGGCTAATGTCTAACCACAGTTTTTGCTTTCAGAAAAAAAGGCTGGCAGAGTTGTGTTGCTTTTTGTAATTAGGAAGTGAATTAGAGCTCCCAGGAAGATTAAACTGCAGGGAATATGCTTCCCTGACCAGAAAACAGAAGAAATTAAGTTATGATTAAACATGATTTTTGTGCCTCCACTATCTTGGACTATCATCTTTGCTTCTGTCTAACATAAGTTCTGAGTTGTGAGGTACCACCTTTCAGGTATTAAGAACGACTCTCCAGAATGAAACAATATGTGTTTACATTTACTGGAATAAACCTTTCTGGAAACATGTCCCAAGAAAGATGGGCCCAAGAAAGATGGATATAACCACAGGTGTAAATTAGTCAAAAAATCATTTATGAGGCCAATATTCCCAGGTTCATGGCTGACAGATCCAATACCCAGACATCCACGATGATGGAATGACAAACAGTACAACATTCAACCAGCAACTTACTGATCTGCAAGCAATCCCACATTTTTGTCAGGAGCTCAGAACACTGCCTGTCTTGTGGAAAGGCTAAAACAAAACTTACAGCCACATGAATACTTAGCTTGCTTTTAATGGCTCACCAAAGGTGGACTGTCCCTTCTCTCTTCTCTGGCCAAGCTTGATTGAAAAATCAGAACAAGGGGAGGGGCATCAGTCCTTAGCCTCTTCTCTCTTAACTCACAATGAGCAGTAACACACTGTTCTGGGACAGCTGACAGGCCATGCTGACTGTTTTGCTTGCTCTTTTACCTGGTGAGAGACAACAGATCCATCTGCAGCATGGCTCTCATCCAGGCCATGCAGGGCTGGTGTGAGGTAAAAGACCCTTTTTGGCCATGATCTGTACTTCTTCTCCTCCCTTTCTCTTTTTCTCTCTCACTCATGCAGGTGCTGGGGTCGGAAACCTCATCACACAGTGGCCAGAAGAAACCCTTAAGAGAGCTGGAGAGACTGTGGACATCTCCTGCTACCAGAATTTTACCACACTTGCCTATGTGTTCTGGTACCAGCAGCCTCCAAGAAATGGTCTGAAGTTAGTAGCCAGTACTTCTACATGGATGCAAAGTTCTTACGAGGAAGGTTACAGTGAGGCCAAGTTTGAAATAAGCAGAGAGAATAGTGATTACTCTGTGATGACGATCAAGAATGTGACATCCAAGGATGCAGCCACGTATTTCTGTGCTGCGAGTGATCACACGGTATTGCGAGGGGGTTGAGCACTAAGATAAAATCCCCACCTTGCCTGAGTGAGAGATGGAGTCTCTGAAAAATGTGAGTGAGACAGACTGGAGAGGAGCAGAGGAAGAGCAGATGGGAAGAAGTGGGAGGATAGAGCCAGGACTTTTTGGAGGGAAGAGGGACAGACAAAGCAGTGCAGCAGCATCTAGCTTCAAAGACAAAAAGCCTTCAGAGATACAAACCCATAGATCAGCATTAAGAATTGAGGCACTGCTGATGTGGTTAGTAAAAGGCAGCAAATACTTCTTAGGATTGGTGCTACAGAAGCACAGCCATGTTCTGGGCCACTAGTTCCCCACAGACCCCCCACAACACCAAGAAAAGAGTACAAAGCAGAAGGAGAATTCAAGGTTCTTCCACATAATGATGATCCACCAAAAGACAGAGCTGCCCAATGAGAGATTGACCGGTGTGGGAGGAGAGCCCAGCCTGTGATTATGGACATAGGAGGATGACACTAGTACAGGCAGGAGGAAACATACCCAGGGGTCCAGGCATTGTGGAAGGGACAGCCCCTTGGCAGCTTTACAAGCAATAATGTGCCCTGCAGCACTTTTATTTACCTGCTCCACACACCACTTAATTGCAGGATCCCTCTCTTCCTTGCCACAGAAATGAGTAACAGTTCTGAGCTGGACCAAGGCATCTCTTCATGGCAAAACCTCATGGGCAGAGAAAGGAAACCACAAAAAGCTGCTGTCCCCTGGTGCTCCCCTTGTGAGGGAGAGCTGAAGGCAGAAATTGCCTTCCATTGTGCCTCTGTCTTCATTGCTTGCAGAGATGAGCTTTTGATGAACTAATTGTTCTTCTGTGAGGAGCCTGGGAAAAGTGAGGGTGGAGTATTATTAGGGTTCCCCCACCTACCATTGGCTGCCTGTGCTTCTGTTTTTATTGCATAACCTAGGACTTACCTTTTCTTCAAAGAAAGGGAAACAGCAGATAAAAGAACAAAAGGTACCTTTAAGAAAGTATAGCTATACACTTGTGTATTTTGGGCTTCTGTTTTTAGGTCATGTCTTTGACAATCTGCATACCATTGAGCACAGACCAAT
Source organism: Pygoscelis adeliae (assembly GCF_000699105.1). Classification (NCBI taxonomy): domain Eukaryota; kingdom Metazoa; phylum Chordata; class Aves; order Sphenisciformes; family Spheniscidae; genus Pygoscelis; species Pygoscelis adeliae. The sequence goes on from NW_008824032.1 coordinate 43,588, forward strand.
TGTTTGTCTCATATACTCATATGGAAGACATAGCATATGAAGCACATAACTATCATAGGGAGCAAATGTACTAAGCTGCTCACTGATGTGGCAAAACTGGATATGCTGAAGTGAAACTTACTATTTGATTACAGCAAAAAAAGGAGTGGAGGTGATGAGAATAGCTGCTGAGAGCAAGGAGCAGGAATCAGCTGGCAGCATGTCCTGTAAAAAAAGATCCTGTCCTGGTTTCAGCTGCCATAGAGTTAATTGTCTTCCTAGTAGCTGGTATAGTACTGTGTTTTGGATTTAGGATGAAAATAATGTTGATAACACACTGATGTTTTTGTTGTTGCTGAGCAGTGCTTACACTAAGTCAAGGACTTTTCAGCTTCTCATACTGCTCTGCCAGCGAGGATGCTGGAGGTGCACAAGAAGCTGAGTGGGGACACAACCAGGACAGATGGTCCAAACTGGCCAAAGGGATATTCCATACCTTATGATGTCATGCTGAACAACAAAAAAAATTGAGTGAGTTGGCCAGGGGGGCACGGCCACTGCTTGGGAACTGGCTGGGCATCAGTCAGCGGGTGGTGAGCAATTGCATTGTGCATCACTTGTTTTGTAAGTTCTTTTATCATCATTATTATTATTTTCCCCTCCTTTTCTGTCCTATTAAATTGTCTTTATCTCAGCCCACGAGTTTTACTTTTTTTCTGATTCTCTCCCCATCCCACTGCAGGGGGGAGTGAGCGAACAGCTGTGTGGTGTTTAGCTGCCTGCCGGGTTAAACCACGACAGATCCTCACATTCCATTTCAGCAAAATTGCTAGGAGACTTTTGTACTGCCAGGACGGATCGCTCGATTTCATGCCACGGTCCTAGTCTCCTGATCGACCATGCTACATAAATGTTACTTTACTTCCAGGCTCTGCTCTACAAGAAGCTTAACTGTTCTTGGCTAGGGAAATCCGGATGCATGACAGAAACTCGTGTTCATTGTAGTCTCACCCTGGACACAATGGAGGCTCTGAAGAGACTAAACCTAATTGCATCCCAGACTTACTCCAGTCCTCCAAAGACATTTCTGAAAGACTCAGCTTCACACACCACTCCTTGCACATCCTGGTAGCCAATATTCTTCTGACTCCAGGAGCTGCTCAGCAATGAGTGTAATATACCATTCCTTGCTCCCAGGGAGCACTCATCTGCTCCTCAGAACACTCTCAGGTCCATGATCTACTCACTGTTCATATCAGGCTACAGACATACAGCAGGGAAGCACTGGGAAAGCATTGTGTCTCACATAGCAGAGACACTGACTTCCTTATTCTTTTCAGCCTCCAATCTTCTTAGATAGAGAATTACTGTCTGGAACTATTACTGGTGATCCAAATGCCCTGTGAAAGTTTTAGGAAAAGTAGTTTATGCTGGAATCATTAAGGAATATAAACACCATGGTGGTAACTTTGGGAGTGACTTTGGGTGATTTCTTTTTAGATTTTTTTTATTCTCTTTCAATAAATTACCAGTTCGTGAAAATCATAATGTTACAGTCCTAGCTCAGACCTCTTGCATAAACACTGAAAACCAGCTTTATCTGGGAACATAACAGAGGAAGGATCCCTTTCTATTTCTCAACTCTTGAGCACCTTTAGTTTAGAGTGGCAAATGCAATTTTAAGGCCCTGTGAAAATAAACTTACCCGTAGCCTTCAACGTTCAGCAGATTAATAAGCTGGCTATTGACTGGTCACAGCTGTGCAATTTCCAGGTGGTAGTAGAAAATCACAGAGATGTCTAGTGTTCATTGCCATCTTGAAGTTCTGCAGTCACAGTTCCCTATTCCAGCTCTGAGATACAGTTTTCTCCTATGCAGTACTTCTTTTGCCAGCTTGAAGTGGCACTGCACAAAAAGCAGCTAATCTAAGAAGTTTCTCATGAAACAGCTACTATCCTCCTTGTTGCACTCCCTGTCCTCATATTTATTCTCCTTTGTCTCCTGCTGTAGAAGGTGGCAGGGGAGCTGTAGCTACAGAAACCATAGTCAAAGGTACTTGTTTTAGATGGTCAGCAGTGAAATCTCAGGCACATCTGTGTAAACAGCTGTGTATTTGTAATGAATAGCAGTTTGTCAATAATAGCCTACCTGCAGTCTAGAGGTTATACTCACTACTCAAAAGATAAGATGATGGAAGCAGAGGATGTGTAAAGTCACATCTCTGTGCAGATAATGATGCTATACCGTATGATGTGGTCATCCTGCAACTACTGGGAGGGTTTCACAGAATCATGGAATCAGAGAATCACAGAATGGTTGAGGTTGGAAGGAGCCTCTGAAGGTCATCTTGTCCAAACCCCCTGCTCAAGCATGGCCACCTAGAACCAGCAGCCCAAGACTGTGTCTAGGCAGCTTTTGAATATCTCTAAGCATGGAGAAGCCACAACCTCCCTAGGCAACCTATTCCAGTGCTCAGTCACCCTCACAGTAAAAAAGTGTTTCCTTGTGTTCAAAAGGAACCTCATGCATTTCAGTTTGTGCCCATTGCCTCTGGGCCTGTCACTGGGCACCACTGAGAAGAGCCTGTCTCCATCTTCTTTGCACCCTCCCTTCAGGTACTTATATACATTAATCAGATCCCTCCTGAGCCTTCTCTCTCTAGGCTAAACAGTCCCAGCTCTCTCAGCCTCTCCTCCTATGTGAGGTGTTCCAGTCCCTTCATCATCTTTGTGGCCCACTGCTGGACTCTCTCTAGTATGTCCATATCTCCCTTGTACGGAGGAGCCCAGAACTGGACACAGGACTCCAGGTGCAGCCTTGCCAGAGCTGAGTAGAGGGGAAGGATCATCTCCCCGATCTGATCTGCTGGCAACAGTCTCCTAATGCAACCCAGGATACCATTAGCCTTGTTTGTGGCAAGGGCACGTTGCTGGCTCATGTTCAACCTGCTGTCCACCGGGAGCTCCAGGTCCTTTTCTGCCAAGCTGCTTTCCAGTTGAGTCACCCCCAGCATGTACTGGTGCATGGGATTATTCCTCCCCAGGTGCAGGACTCTGCACTTCCACTTGTTGAACTTCATGGGGTTATTGTTGGCCCATTTCTCCAGCTTGCTGAAGTCCCTCTGGATGGCAGCATGACCCTGTGGTGCACCAGCCACTCCTCCCATGTTAGTGTTGTCTGCAAAGTTGCTGAGGGTATACTCTGCCCCATCATCCAGATGATTAATGAAGGTGTTAAACAGAAGATGTTTCCCACCACAGCTGCTGTTTCTCAGGCTTCTTGTGAGACAAGAACTGACTCAGAACAGAAATAACAGGACAGATAACCTTGTGTTAATCATCCAGTACAGATATTGGATTCGGAGCAGAAGATGAACATTTGGAAAACAATATTGTTCTTTAGTGGAACAACTTGGGCGCAAATCAATGGCCTCTAACAAGAAACTTGAGTAGACACAGGCTGGAGGAGAAGGGAAACAAAGGGAAGGAAATAAAGGAAATATACATACATAGGATGGTATACCATCACTATCTGCATAGGGATGTGTATTGGGTCTAGCTGGGATGGAGTTAACTTTCCCAATAGCAGCCCTCACAGTGCTGTGCTTTGTATTTGTAGGTAGAAAGGTGTTGATAACACACCAGTGTTTTGGCTTCTGCTGAACAGTGCTTCCACAGCATCAAGGCTGTCTCTCCAAACCTGCCCCCCCCCCCCCCCCACCCCCCTCCCCCAAGGCCCAAGATCCTCTCATACAGATCATTGATAAAGATATTGAACAGAACTGGCCCCAATACTGAGCCCTGGGGAACACCGCTCGTGACCGGCCGCCAACTGGATTGAACTCCATTTACCACAACTCTCTGGGCCCGGCCGTCCAGCCAGTTTTTGACCCAGCGCAGAGTCCACCTGTCTAAGCCGTGAGCCGCCAGCTTCTCCAGGAGAATGCTGTGGGAGACGGTGTCAAAGGCCTTACTGAAGTCCAGGTAGACCACATCCACAGCCCTTCCCTTGTCCACTAGGCAGGTCACCTGGTCATAGAAGGAGATCAGGTTATCTTGAACCATGAGTTCTTTTTCATTTTATTTTCTCCCTCCCCTCTACCCCCATCCTGCTGAGGATGGGGAGTGATAGAGGGGCTTGGTGGACACCTAGCAGCCAGCCAAAGTCAACCCACCACAAGATGTGATTTTACACATCCTCTCCTTCCACCATCTTATCTTTTCAGTACACTAATATGCCCTGAAAAGGGGCTGTTGCTTAATTTTAGGGGTTCGTGGTCAAAAGTGCTGAATGTTTCTGAAAAGAACTTCCTGGTGTCCCTAAAACAAATCTGTAAAGCTCAGCGCGTCTCTGTAGTTCTGCCTGCTTCTTTGTAGCTGCTTCTTCTGTAAACGCTAAAGAATAATCCAGGACTGATGTAAGTGATCATTACTTTCCTATGAAATTCCCCCACTGAAATGATATCATTGTTAGAAAATATGGCACTAACTGTCTCTTGCTTGCATACTCTCGCCTTTCCTTGTTGTGTGAAGTTTTACACAGCTTGAAGCCTCCTATGAGAGACATAGAAATAAAAATCAAGCAACTGTCTTTCCTCTCTTCTCTCCCTCTCGCTCATTTGAATTAATGGCCTGCAAGGCCTTTCCTTTTGACAGGTTATAGATGAACATTAAAGTGGGACAAGACTGGTCTCTGCTGGCATGTCTTGGAAATTGCCTTATGAACATGTGCTAAGGAGATGTTAGCACCACATAGAAACACTCCTTCAAAATTAATACAGAAGTGATTTGTTTGTTTTTAAATGAAAAACACCATAGGGGAGAGAGTCTGTTAGTGATAGTAAGGACACTAATGGAGCTATAGACTGGAGAAGGAGACACAATAATCTCAAATGCATTTTAGTAGAATGGTTTTAGACCCTGAATAAACAGTGCTGAGATCAGAGGCAGACTAAGACCAAGGCAGGCAAATAATATCCCGCTATTAGTGTTATTATTTAGGCAGAGCCGGACAAATACAATCCTAAATGTATTTTTAAAAAGAATTCAATCTAAACAAAGACAACTGTCTGCAGTCATTCCCATAATTAGTGACTTAAACACACAGTTTTTCTGTCGTAGAAGAGAGGATACTGTAGGGGCACCTGAGATCACCTGTCCAATATCTTGCCTTCTGTAGTTCTATGTCTTGGTCCTAAATGTTTAAGTTTAGTCTGTTTCTCATTCCCTTCCCTGGGACACTAACAGCTGTTCCCAGCTGAACAGGCTGTGTCAGAAATTATGGGTTCTTCTGTGATACCTGAAAACAGAAGAAAATAATTTGTGATTTTCCTAGTAGAACTACCTTGTTTTGAAGGATTGTTTCCTGTACTTACAGTCTATTTTTTGTATCAAAATAGACTGAAGTGAAACCATTAAAGAGCAATATGAACAACATGTTTACTGCAGGTACTTGGTCATGTTGCTGAATATGTGTTGACCTTTTATGTGAGAAGACTAGGCCAGGATGGGCTGCATATGCCCCAAACCTAAACTGGTTTGTTCACGTGCCTGTCTTTCCCTGTATTGCCTCAGTGTGTGCTGGTACACAGTCTCACTGGCACAGATCTTTCCCTCTTGGGAGTTACATCATACCTGGACAAACCTGTGGGGGAAAAAAATACAGTTTTGTGTCTCCATTTAGTTATGTGTAAGAGAGGGAGATAAAAGTATCCTGTTACCTGTCACCACCAGTCCCTACCCCCTTCAGACAGTCTCCAAAATGAAGGCATGTTCTTAGTCCTAGATGAAGCCTTTTCATAGTCAGGGTCACAGGCATCTGGGAGAAACTTGTACTTCTGCTTCCTGTAACAGGGCAGTCAGAGTCATACAAACTTAAGAGCTCAGCAACCTACTTCCCTCCCTTTCAGAGCACCTGTGACAAATGCAGCACAAACCAAAGAGGATATTCGCAGTCAGGACAAGCTACAAACAGAAACACCACTCTGTAGTAAGCAAATCGCTCTCAATGCAAACCAGTACTGTGGGCTTGAGGTTTGTTTATCATCCTGGGGCAGAAGAAAAAAAGAGTGGGAAGGAAAGTAACATGAACACTGTCATGAAGTTACCAAGTGAAAAATAACTGCATTTAAAACCAGCTAACAAAAGAAAAAAAAATTACTTTTTTGTCTATAGGAAAAAAAGTTGGGATTATAAATTCAGGGTTAATGGATACACTAAGAGGTAATCAGACTATCACACAGAAACAGCAATGGCAGAGGAAGGATGTGGCCTGTTGTTACCATCTTTCATGGTGACCGGCTGACAAAAATGGGAGGGCAGAGCCATGGGTGGGATTGTTTTTGTACAAGGTTGTATCATTGTGGGGACAGGTGACTCACAATGATACGTTTCCCACCAGGCCTTTACAAAAACCCGTATGCGCATAAGCCTTGTGGGAGAGTGTGTTAAGACAGCTACAGAGCATTCGGCAGCACAGCAGGTATGTTCTGTCTCGTTTTTTGTTGACTGACCTTGTATGCTAGGACTTACTTTCATCGTCTGAGAACTGAGCCTGGCCTCTCTGGAAAACAAGCCAGGAGATTCTGAGACATTGAAATAATTTTCAGCAAACCAGATTGACTGCAGATGCATCTAAAACCTGTCAGACTACGCGAAGCACAGAATTAGTATTTTTTTCTCATGCAATAGTGTTTGCAACAGACCACAAAATGGTTCTTTATTAATGTGGCAAAAGTGTTACAAAAAGAATTCTGACATGTAGCAGGTATCTCTCAGAGGCACTATATAAAATGTGTTGGGGTTTTCTCTCTTAAATAAGCCTCCAGTGTCCACTGACTGACTCATGTCTGTGAGCACAACGGTTTTCTCTAATCCTTCTCCATACTGTCTCACTGCAGTTCTTCCTAATGGATGTCAAGGGTTTGCCTGAGACCAGCCAACTGATTCTTCTGGACTGTCCTTGTGTGGATTACTTTTAATCAATCAGAAAATGGAATGGGATCCTGAAAGACTATTCAAGATGGCTGGCCCGCCATTGAAGGGAAAACAAATGGATTTGTTTTAGTTCAGTGCCACAAAGGCGAACCACCTATATGAAAAGGCATGTGACTATGACAACCACAAAGCAAGTATTATATGATTATTAACTCCACAAGTTACAGAAAGGAAGGCTTCACAATGCTTAGAGTACAAGACTGACAGTAACGAAGCTCTAGTTGTAGAGGAATTATATTTCTAGACAATGACAGCCTCTACCACTTTGGGTATGTCTGCATGGTTTCTACATCTGCAAAATGAGAATAGCAAGTAATACCAATGGGATAACATGGAGATTAGAGAAAGTTTGTAAAACAACTTGAGATGAAATGTAGACAATAAAAATAAGTATCAAAAAACTCTGGGAAATGCTTTTATAAATGCTATAGATTATACAATGGGATTTCAAGCTCGTTTTATGACAAAGCCTTTCAGACAGATATTGAGGGATCTTTGGGATTCCAGATACAGGAAACATTGCTTAAGCTTCTACTTACTAAAGTCAACCACAGTGCATCCCTTTTCTTAGTTTATGATACAACACTTTGTCACCGTGACTATCAATAACTTGATTTTCGGCGATGGCACAAAACTTACAGTAATAGGTAAGAACTTTTTGTTTTATCTTTTAAATCACTTCAGATCCCAGGTATTCTCTTTAGAGAACTTCACTTCAACCTTATTCTTCCTTTCATTATTAAATTGGTGTTTTCCTGATGTGCTAGTAACCCAGTCTACTTTGGAGAATTGACGAAGTTTAGTACTCTAGGTAGGGACACGCATTTCACTTTGGAGAACTGAATGAATGCATTTTCAATGAATAAAAAGCTGTCCATAGAAATAATTAGGATGACAAATGGGTTAAAAAATATGTGCATATTGTAAATACATTGTCTTAATAAATCGACATCTGCAGAAATCACTATTCCCCAAAAGTATAACTGTTCTCCATAATCTAGTTCTTCTGGGGCTACAGGTGATTAAGGACAAGTCAATGAAAGGCTATCTGTCTGGAAAGAACTGAGTTACAGTTACACTTTGGACAGGTCTAGAAAACAAAATCAAGACTCTACAAACTTAAATTACTGTGGATTTTTTCAGGGTAAACTAAAGCATGTGTTATCCCAGATAACTGGGAAAGACAAATAAGTGTACTAGCATTTTTAGTTGACAAAACAGAAGCCACAAATAAATACTCAACTTTTTCATGAGCAATACTAACAGCTCTCTGCAGCCGTTTAATTCCTTGTTGCTCTAGAAAACAACTCTCCACAGCACAGCAAGTTTCTTTCCACAAAAGAGGCTCATCAGATTGGTGATAAAAAGATCATTTAGGACAACGGTCTTGCTATTTAAGAATAGATGCTAAAAGGCCACTGAAAACCACAGAAAGAGAGTATGTGGTTCATTTCAAATAAAAGTAGCTCTCAGGGAGAGTTTGTCTCTGGGCCACACTTCTGGATTTGGACTCTCTAAATCCAGGGGAAAATAAGGCTGCTTCTAAGACCGTGATAAATGATGGTGATCTCTTCTTCTCAGTGTATTTCTCCTGGAGTCAGAAGAATTAATGCCTCAGGCTTTTGTACCACACCATTCCACTGCAGAGTAAAATGATTACAAGCAATAAAATTCAATCTCCATAGGAAAAATTCAGTGATCAGCACATTTTTTGAAATCCAGTGTGAATTTGAGGTGCCTGAGCTGATGAAAATCAATACACTGATCCCTCATTGACCATAGTAAATTATGCAGCTAACTTTAATGATCATAGCTAAGAGAACAGAGAAAATAAAAGCAGAGACTTCCTTCCAGGGAAGGAGAAAGGGAGGGATGTTTAGCAACTGCTACAATAGGGACAGTGGATGAGGGTCCTGTGTTATATGTTACAAATTATTTTGTAAGTAAAAAAAAAGACATTTATTTTACAATAGAAGAATATTCATGATGTTGAAAGGAAATGAGGAAATTAAGGAAATGAGGCTGTTTAGCTGAAAATAAGCAAAGAAAACTACTCTGTCTGCATATAGGAAATATTTTCTAATAGTATGCCTAGATAAATAGATAAATGTCCTCTAAAGAAATAGTGAAAGCTGCCACAACTGGTTCATCTACACCTGAAGCAAAAGGGCTCTGGAAGAGGTATTTCTGAGACTGATCTCACCTGTGGTTAGACACACGATGTGGTGGTGTTCCCTTACAGATCTTTCTTTTTTTTTTAGGGGACCATAAATTAATGTACTTTGTTTTTCTTCTTTTGCTGGTACCACATGAGGGGAGGGTTAGTCTACAGGTTTGGCTCAGAGAATTGAGAATAGAGGAGAGGTTTTCCTGCAGCTGCAAAACAGCGTGAATAATGAAAGACTGTACTTTGGCAGTGGGACAAAACTCACAATCATAGGTAAGACAGAAGTCAGATCTCTGTGATATATGTGATACTGCTTTAGAGGACAGGAGCATTCTTAATTAACAGCAGAATAATGATCATTTTTCATAAGCCATGAGGACAGGATTAATGCTTTATTGGTTGTTTATTAAAATGAGATGTGCTAATATGGAAGTGTAGGATTTGCAGGCATGAATTTTGAGATCCTTGTGTCTGTTGGCTCTGTCTTCCCTTACTGGGAACTTCATGAAGGGAGAAAGGAAGAAATAATTCTGTTTCCTCCCATTCTCCAAGAAAACATTATAGAGGTTGGGAATGAAAGATCCTTCTTCGATCTGCAAGTTTTTCCAGTTCATCTATGTAACAATCAAAAGCAACGTTTCAGAGGTATAGTCTGGATTCTTGTGTCTGCTGAATCAGGCAGGGAAAAGAGTAGTCTTGCTGGTACTTTGCTCCCCTCTCCTTAGATGGTGGGCAGGCTGCCTAAAGTTGCTTTGGGACACTGGCTTCCTCTAACGGTCCTCTTCATGACTTCTAACGCTCAAAAAGGTGCATATTCTTTTTCTCTCAGTGCACTTCTCTCCTCTATTCTTTCTCTTTTTCCCCATTTGCTTTCTCTGCCTTCTCCCCTCCCAGGAAAAGATTTAACATCACCTATATCAAGGCATTTTGGAATCACAGGGCAAAATAACCTTTTCCATCTGTTACTGCCACATCTGATAACAAACTAGAAATACACATTAGTGCCTGTTCCTTTAAACAGTACAATTTTAAGGAACTAAGTGGCTGGCAAGAAAAGCATAATATCACTGCAGATTATAGTCTGATTGTGTACACCTGTGCTTTTTAACTGTGCTACTTACCTTTGGAGTTAGTACTATGCTCAGAGTTATAGGTCAGCAGCTGTGATTAACCCAAGTGCTCAACGTGGAGGACACTTGAAAATTTCCCTTGCATTAATGATATGTAGCATATACACAGATGATTTTAAAATGAGAGTGGGAGTGAAAGATAACAAGAAATTATGAAACTGACCTTGCCATGATGGGAACGGAATAACTGTGGTACTTTTTCTCTTAGGTGGGTGAAGAATGTGTGACAGGGAATGCATGTTATGCATGGAAGTGACTAAGCATTGTGCCAGTGTCTGCCATGAACACTGTGGAAGATCAGAACAGAATGGACTGTTGATAACACTTTTTTCTGATTGTCTCTGCTCTTGCTTGTACCAGTCTCCTTATTTAATTTCAAGCATGCTCATCCTCTGGCTTTCTTTGTCTTTCCAGTAGTTTTATCATTCTTTCTGTTCTGCCTTTTTCACCTGCCTTCCTCTTTGTCTTTTTTTTTTTGTTTTGTCTGTTAAATTTCTCTCATTTTTCTTTTGTGTCCTCCCTATCTGTTTCCATGTCTTCACTCATTAGCCATTTAGGCTATGAGCCAATGAACTTATGTCAGAGATACTTTTAGGATAGGAAAAAAATTCATAAAGACAAGTACTAGAAGGGAGCAGTAAAAGTGATCAACCTCTCCTCATGTCCAGGGGAAGGAAAGCAGAGCAGTGCCAAACCTTCTAGGGAGCTATATCCATTACTATCTAGTTACCTCTTCTGAAGTTGGTACAAGCTCACACGTTTTCACAGAAGCACCCCAGGGGTCCTTGTAGAGTAAGCACTGACAATCATGGTTAAGGCTAACAGTTGAAAACAAACACTAGGGCTTAGGGGTCAAGATCTATGCAAGATATAAGTTTCTGCTAGTTCTGCTAATTCGCTCCACTCTAGAAAGGAGGGAGTGATCAGGAAGAACATCTACAATTTATAGTGCCTTCACACTGAAAAAAAGTAAAAGTTTTCTCTTTGGCTCCATAGTTCTCTCTGCATTTCTGTTTCCATGTGCACTCTGCAGACCTGGTGGATTTATCATGCTAGATGAGTAAAAAAGGCACTCTAAGTATATGGGGAAAAAAAAAAAGTGGCTTTTAGGGTCACTGCCTAGCTTCTGAGTAACATCTCACTGTTGCCTTGTACATCCTTTTGACTGTAGAAGTCTGTTGTCTTTAGTCTTATATGTAGGTACTAAACACTTTAGGACAGGCGACATCTTTTGGTTTGTGAGTGTATAGAATCTTGCACCATTTTGGGAAGATGTGTAGTCTAGGATGAGGGCTTCTTATACCTAGAATAACCTAAATAATAAATAATATAAAGAGATATTTCATAGTCTTAAAAAAGGATGGCAAGTTAAGACCTAAAGCAAAACTTGTCCCAGACAGATTCAGGCTACCCACCTAAAGTGTTCTTCACTTCAGACAGTGAGAAAGATTAGCTTCTATCTTTCAAGTCACCTCTTAGATGGGGGTGTCCAAGTAGGGTATCACATGGCAGTATAATTCTGAACACTGCGATAACCATCATGTCTAACTCCATCTCCAGGAATGTAACACAGTCAGTTGAAGATGCTTGTTTCTTAATAATACAGACTCTTGTTTATTAGTACAATATTATAAATACGGGCCTTATAGCACTACTGGGTACTTTTCTGCCTACCTGTTTTCTCAGTTTCTTTTCAGCTTTCCTAGTCTTCTGACAGCAAGAATACTAGAAATTCAAACACTCATGCATTTCTGTAGCCAGACCTTTTATGTTTCTGTGTAATGAGTAAAGACAAATGCTTTCAGTTTCCTGGTGTCTACCTGTCTAATAGATATTAATTGTCTAATAGACAGTTGTTAAAATGCCAAATATATCAGGAGCCACACAGCACAAATACAGTACAGTTTTAAGGGGTTTCTGATCAAAGACAGTAATGGAGGCTCCGGGCCATATTGCTTTGCGTTTCAGGGAAGAACGATGAAATCATACCTCCAGCTGTGGCCATCTTTTCCCCATCAAAGCAAGAGATCCAACAGAAGAGCAAGGCCACGCTGGTATGCCTGGCCTCTGGTTTCTACCCTGACCACCTGAATCTGGTCTGGAAGGTGAATGGTGCTACGAGGACAGAAGGGGTGGGGACAGATGAGTTTTCCACACAGAATGGGAGTACCTACTCATTGACCAGCCGACTGAGGATCTCAGCCCAGGAATGGTTCAATCCTTTGAACCGTTTTGAGTGTGTTGCCAACTTTTTTAGGAATGGAACACCAGAATTGATACAGAAATTCATCTACGGTGACGCTGGTAAGTAAAAAAATGTGTATCACCATGCTGTACAAAGTAGAAACCACAAATCGAAAGGGTGTTTGTTATGATGTGAAACACATCTATATACTACTTCTATACAGGGTGTTATTATGGCACAAATATATATGTAAATGTGTAGGTATTTGCATATGTCTCTTCATATTCCTGGGCTTCCGTATCTACATTATCATTATACATCTATATTTTTTCAAAGGTTTCTTCAGATTTTCACTGAGAAATCTCTGTAGTATAGTAAAATATATAGTATAGTAAAATGAATCAGGCAGTATATTGTAAATTGAAACTTCTAAAATTTGTGTTCTGTTTGCATTGAAGAGAAACATGACTTTCAGTTCATTTTTGTCTTTCAGGTTGTGCACTCACAGAAGGTATGTGTGTCTTCTCACAGCCAAATATCTGCATGTATTTTAATTCCAGTTTTACTGACACTAAGTACAAGGTGTGTGAGATTTCTACTACAAGAATAACTTGTACTTCCTCATCTAAGTGGTTTGTATGTTAGATTTAAAAAAAAAAAAAAAGAAAAAAAGACTTCAGAAGGGTTGTATGTGCATGCTGTATTTAGCTGTGTTTTGGTTTTTCAGCTCTTCTTTATGATTCCCTTTTGAAATAACAGAAGAAATTGTGGAACCTTCCTATAGAGTGTAATTTGCTCTTTTTATCATCTCCTCCAGTCCTTAACACTGCCTTCTGTTGGGAAGCTGCTTGCTCAGCCATGAAAGAAAAAAGTCATACTTAGCCAAGTGATTATGACATCAAGATTCAGAATCCAGAATTCTGAATATTTCTTAGTATCATATTCAGAATACTTCTCATTACAAGTCACATTCCCCTCCAAACCGCAAGGATATTCATATTAAAAATTATGTTTCTTTCCTTTATACATATTTACACACTCTTTTTTTCCACCAACTTCTTTAATGCTTCAGGAATCTTAAGGCTGAACCAAGATCAGGCTGGTGTCTCAATACTACTGCAATTCCTTAAGAGTGAAAAATCTGTAAGAATAGAAGTTCTAGATAACATGTTATTCTGGGCTATGTAAAACTTCCCTGATATATCAGCAGCACTCACAAGGCCACTGACAATAACAAGTGAAAAAAATTCATATCTTGTGATTCAGCTTAATCTGAGTTCCTAAGAGGGGACTCAGGAGGTGTGGCAACACAATGGTTAAACATTCCCAGTCAGGACATACTTTCTTAGCATAAAGCCAATCTCTGTCTTTCCTAGACTCACTTTCTCTTTTGGTTCTTTGAATCACAGTGTTCTTTCCCATCCCCTGCTATCTTGTGTCAACAGAGCCATTCATTTGGCTCTAGTTTCTTTGTGTCGCTTAGATAAAGATTTCAAGGGTTCTTATTTGATTAAAGCTACATTAGATCTAGTCTCTTGTGATGATGATAACTCAATACACAAATGATGTTTGATTTGCAGAGTCCTACTTGCGGTATGGAAATTCTCTGAAGCTCACTTACCTCATTCTCTGTGGCAAAGCCTTGCTCTATGCAGTTTTGGTGAGCAGTCTGGTGTGGACAGCCAAGGTAGGCTAGTGTGCCACTTGAAGGTTGAACTTACTCACTAGTACAAGGGTCAGTGGATACAGTCTAAATCTATTCTCAGCTGTGGGATTGTCCTCCATGTGTTCTGCCAGGCTTTGTGCAGGCTAGTTTGAAAAATCACAAGTGATGAGTTTTCTATTATTGTTTTTCCAGAACTCAAATAAAATCAATGCTATCTAGCAGAGCAATTCCTTCTCAAAATACTCTTTAAACACATGGAAAAAGACGAGAATTAAGGACAACTTCTCCAGAAAGTAAAGAAGGGAAATATCAGATATATCATACTTTTCTGTAAGCATTGAAAAGGGACTCATGCCTGGAGTGAAAGTAATAAGCAGGGTTTTTAAGGAGATACATGGGATAAATCTGAACAAAGATTTACAAATATTTACAAAGAACAGTGGGATAAATCTGAACAAATGGGAGAAGTTTAACTAGCTACCAGGAAATATTTTTTATCAGTACGTTTCTCATATGGCTGAAATATATTCCCAGTGAGAGTAATGGAAGCCTCAGCACTTGTTTCTTTAAAAGTAGGACTGGGAGATGTATTTGAAAAGTGACCTGGTAGAGTTGAGAGTGAATATGAACACAATCTCAGTTATGTTTTTGTGCCCTTTTTCAAGGATACTAGAGGGAGTAGGTTTGTACTTTACTGGATCACAATCATAGAATCACAAAATGGTTTGGGTCGGAAGGGACCTTTAAAGATCATCTGGTCCAACACCCCTGCCATAAGCAGGGACATTTTTCACTAGATCAGGTTGCTCAAAGGCCTGTCCAACCTGACTTTGAACACTTCTAAAATGATGGGGCATCCACAACTTCTCTGGGTAACTTGTTCCAGTGTCTCAACACCCTCACAGTAAAAAATTTCTTCCTTATATCTAATCCAAAGCTACCCTGTATCAGTTTAAAACCATTGCCCCTAGTCCTGTCACTACAGGCCTCGGTAAAAAGTCTATCTTTCTATAAGCCCCCTTGCATATTGAAAGGCCACAAGAAGGTCTCCCCAGAGGCTTCTCTTCACTAGGCTGAACAACCCCAACTCTCTCAGCCTTTCTTCATAGGAGAGGTGTTCCATCCCCCTGATAATTTTTGTGGCCCTCCTCTGGACCCACTCCAACAGGTCCATGTCTCTTTTGTACTGGGAGCTCCAGAGTTGGACGCAGTACTCCAGGTGGGGTCTCACGAGAGCGGAGTAGAGGGGCAGAATTACCTCCCTCAACCTGCTGGCCACGCTTCTCTTGATGCAGCCCAGGATACAATCGGCTGTCTGGGCTGCAAGTGCACATGGCCAGCTGACATACAATTTCTCATCCACCAGTATCCCCAAGACCTGTTGGGGTTCTCAAGGGCTGTTCTCAATCCATTCATCCCCCAGTCCATACTGATCCTGGTGATTGCCCCAACCCAGGTGCAGTACCTTGCACTTGGCCTTGTGCAACTTTATGATGTTCACATGGGGCCACTCCTCAAGCCTGTCCAGGTCCCTCTGTATGGCATCCCTTCCCTTAAGCATATTAACTGCATCGCTCAGCTTGGTGTTCTCTGCAAACTTAATGAGGGTGCACTCAATCCCACTATCAATGGCACATTGATGAAGGTATTAAATGGTACTGGTCCCAGTACGGACCCTTGAGGGAAACCACTCGTTACTGGTTTCCACTTGGACATTGAGCCATTGACTGTAACTCTTTGGGCATGATCATCCAGCCAATTCCTTACCCATGTAACAGTCCATCCATTAAACCCATATCTCTCCAATTTAGCGGCAAGAATGTTGTGGGGGACCATATCAAAGACCTTACAGAATTCCAGGTAGATGATATCTGTAGCTCTTCCCTTGTCCACTGATGCAGTCACTCCATTACAGAAGGCCACCAGATCAGTCATCTAACACACAAAGTTGTGTGTAAAGATGTTAGTTCAGTATGTAAGTAAATAATTTGTACAAGTTAAGACACTTCCTTGGTACAAAAAGGGGACAAAGCATGGAGATACAACATGGTCACTTTTGTTAATGCTCTCAGGAGACACAACAGTCGGGACACTGATAAATATGCTCTGTTATTTCCTAGATTATTGTATTTGCTTCTTTTGCTTGGTTTTTTAATTTGTTTATTCTGTTCTGTTTTCAATTAGGCTGGTGGCAAGTTGTATAGAGAATGAATGAAGAGTCCTCTTCATCACATCAGCAGGGACACAGCAAATTATACTTTCCACCTTTCCATAGCAAAGGATCTATGCTTCTGCCTAAGAACTCTGAATATTACTTCTTGGTGGTTCTCTGTCCCCCTCCTGTTCTTTCCACTTTGTTGTAATCACTGCTGGGTTTTCTCTGTACTTCCATATCATATTGTATCGTGTTGTATTGTATTGTATCATATAGTATCATATCTTTAAAACTAACACCTTCTTAATGCTCAGAGGCTGAGGACCCAGATACGTGAATTAGGAATAAAATTTTAGCTTCTTTTCCATTCAAGAAGCATGAGTTGTTGGTTTTTAATTTGGTCTTTTGTAGCAATAATGTCCTACAACACAACTTCCAGTGATGTATCATAAAGAACTCACATTAAAGAACATTCACTGACAATCCTTATAGTAATAGCTTATCCGTTATGAGAACAGTAGAAGGCTCATCCAGTACTTACACTGTGTACCAACAACTGGAGTGGGGCTGTAGGCTTCAGAGGCTTGCGCACTCCAGTACCAGCGACTGGGAGAGTGAGCATCCAAGGCCAGCCAACAAGCAGACTGCATGTCTAAGTCTAGTTTCTGGGAGATCCATAGTGTATAAGTGTGGGTCCCAGTGTGCATGTGGGTGCAGGAGGTAACTGGAGGACCGGGGAGTTCAGGGCCCGTTGCTGGGTAGACTGAGTGTCTAAGGCCAGTTACTGGGATCCAGCATGCATGTGTGTGTGTGTGCGCGCACATGCACATGTGCGTGAAGGAGTGCATGAGGGTTTGTATCTGTGAGTGAGGGGATCTGTACCAGGAAGTGGCGTGGGGCTGCAGGCCTCAGGGGCTCATACGTCCAGGCCTGTTAGTGCCATTTGTGTTTGCATGAGTGTTTCTGTCTGTATTGATTTGCGTGGCTGGCTGTGTGTATACGTATATTTGCATTGTGTATGTGTTTGTATGCCTATTGGGAATACACACTCAGCCTTGCTAGTGGGTGGACCTAGGGAAAGGGAGCTGCAGCAGCCTCACCGCTGTTGGGCTACTGGATTCAGTAACCCCAAATAAAATAGTTAGAACTTACCATTCATTTCTAGCCATCTTAGAGTATATAGGACATCAACCAACCCATGCCTACTGCACAGCACTGTTTAGATGGACAGTGGTACATTTTGTCAGCATTAGGAAAAATAGGCTTCCTATGTTTCATCCCAACTTTGTCAATAGTTTTTGTGCCACAGCAGTTTAGAATCTGTGAAGGTGGGTCCAATCTTAGACTAAATGAAGAAAAGAAAAATGGGGGTGGAGGGCAGAAGGGGTGATCCTGTGGTTTTACAGTCATAAATTTACTGGGGGCAGAGGAAGGAAAAAACCAGAAATCTTTAGTGCTTTTTGGTATTGCCTGCAATATCATACGTGTTGGCAGCTGGGAAGCATCCACACACCAGCACAGCTCCCCCATTCATTTACTATCAAATGTAATCCCCACTGCTGTTACAGAAGGGCCTCACCACTGCCTTTCTCATGACAGAAGCCAAGTAGTAAATAGGCCATGAAGACTGAGTTGCTCTTTTGCTTATAGTACAGAAGTTAAAATAAAGGCAATTGAAAATAAATGAAGTTTAGACACTTATTTGGACAAAAGAGGATTTATTTCAGAGTGGGAATAAAAGAAAAATAACAAATATATTTTCTACCTCCTACACAAAAAGAAACACTGGCAGGACCTGTGTGAACACCATTCCATCTATGGTGTACTCCTGTTTAACACTCGTAACGCTCTTCAGAATATACGCCTGTACCTTTGCCCACACCCACCCTGATATGTGATTGGGGCAATGCTGGTGTTTTTATATTGCTAGAGGATAAACAGACTGTTCTACTACATCCAGCACTGGATAAGGATGTGGGATGATCATATCATGTGAGAGATGTAGGAAGGCTGTGAAAAGGAAAGTTTGACTACTATCAAAGTGTAACCCTGGGAAGAAGACTGAAAGCAACAGACCAGAGCTATTGCCAAACTGAGTTCAAAAAGCAAGGGAAGAAGAAGTATTCACATTTCCAAAGGTGAAGAGTCTTGTCCATTCCCATCTTGTGATATCTTTATAGTCACAATAAGGTTGTCCAGACTGGTGGATCTGGCCCAAAAGGAATTGCTCCAGTCCCTAAGACATATCAGAAACACTCCTGAGAAGAAGGATGATCATGTGTAGAGAGCTGCTGATCTTTGACTATACCCTATGTTAATTGCTTAGAATGACCTGTACATAATTTAGGTCAGTCTTTGCAGTGTTGAAGATGACCCAACCACTCCAGATTACAGAATAACTACACATGGTATGAAAGTGCATCTCTCCTTTATTCTCTCCAACCAATGGAGTCTTGCAAAAGAATAAAGTGCATAAATGCCCCCTTTTCTTGGAAAAGATAAACCGTGAGCAGACCTCAGGCTGCCAGCAGCTGGCATCAACAAGCCAAGGCCTATAACAAAACCAGTTTGGAAACTAATTTCAGAGCTACCATTTCTATGAGCTCATGTATCTGTCAAAAGGCCAGAAAGGACCATTAAATTATCATCTTGATATCTTGCATATTGCACACCAAAAATTTCATATAATTAATTTTACTTTGCGTTGAGATAATAAATAAATAAAGCTTGTGTGCAGCTAAAGCATGCAGTAATGATGGGAAGATGTCAAGAAGTGAAGAAACCACCTCCTTTCTTGGTAACTTTTTGCAATAGTTGAGCACCTCCACTCTTGAGTAATTCTGCCTTATTGCAATCACGAGATACTTGATTTCAGCTCCCAGACCTTAGTTCATGTTATGCTCTTCCCAGCTAGATTACTGTGCTCTTGCACTGTAAAACAACCTCCCTTGTTTTACACTGTATTGCTTGATTTTGCATACAAGACTTGCACAAATAATTCCTGCTACAGATCATGCTTGAAGCTCATACTGAGTCACTTCTCCAGCATGCCTGCTAAGTCTTCCTAAGGGACTCCATTCCCTGCTGAAGCCCTTCATCATTCTATAGGTTTGGCTTCTATTTCTTTCACCTGGAGACTACTATGAGGTGATACTGTATGAATATGTCTAGACATTATTGGTTATGTATATACAGCTGAGAAACATGACAAGAAGTAGCAAAGGCCAGGGGGGAAGGCAAACCAGGAACCAAGGGTGACCATAGCTCAAGCAGTATATTCACTAACCAGGGCTCAGTCCCACAGCAACTGAACACAGCAAGCAGAATAGGGTGCAAGGTCCATCAACAGTCCCAAGCAAGGCAAGCAGTGAACCGGGTCCAGGATATATTTAGGAAGTCCAGTCAGGAGCAAAAGAAGACTGGACTGGACTGGACTGTAGCCCAGAGACAAGACTGGAAAGAAGGCTACAACGTGGGTTCACAGAATCACGAAATAGTTGATGTTGGAAGAGACCTCTGGAGGTCCTCTTGTCAACCCAACCTGCTTAAGCAGAGCCACCCGAAGCCAGTTGCCCAGGACCCAGGCAGCTTTAACTATCTCCAAGGATGGAGACTCCACAAGCTTTCTGGATAACCTGCTCCAGTCCTTACTCACCCTCATAGCAAAAAAGTGTTTCCTTGTGTTCAGGAGGAACCTCCTGTGTTTCAGTTTGCGCCCATTGCCTCTGGGCCTGTCACTGGGCACCACTGAGAAGAGCCTGTCTCCGTCCTCTTTGTATCCTCCCTTCAAGTATTTGTGCACATTGAGCAGATCCCTGCAAGCCTTCTCTTCTCCAGGCTGAACAGTCCCAGCTCTCTCAGCCTCTCCCCTCTATGAGAGATGCTCCAGTCCCTTAATCACCTTTGCGGCCCTTTGCTGGACTCTCTCCCATATGTCCATGTCTCTCCTGTACTGGGGAGCCCAGAACTGGACACAGAACTCCAAGCTTGGCCTCACCAGAGCTGAGTAGAGGGGGAAGATCACCTCCCTCGACCTGCTGGTAACATTCCTCCTAATGCAGCCCAGGATACCATTAGCTTTCTTTGCCACAAAGGCACATTGCTGGCACATGGACTCATGGTTCAGAGTCTATCCAAGATACAGGACCAAAGACATGGCTGGAGACAAGCTACAATTTGCATATGAGGGGTCTATCCAGAAGATAAGCTACCTACAACATAGGTACAAGGTCCATTCAGGAGGAAGGATCAGAGACAGGGATGGATACAGGTACACCTGCAAAACAGATCAGGGAAGAATTGAAGGCCGAGGTCTAAGCTTAAATGGAGATCCTGGGCCCGTGGGCAGAGGGTGGATGTCCCTGATGAGGGTGGTTGGGGACATTAATGCCTAAAAGTACACTCGGGCCATGACAGAAAGTATCACAGAGTGAAGCCTGCCTGAAAGTGCCACTCAGATAGAATGAGACTTTGACTACATCTGTCCTGTTCTCACTCATTAGGTGATTCCAGGATGTGCTGAGAAACAAAGCACAGATCACTGTTATCAGGGAGGCCTACCTGAGAGTTCCGGACTACATCCACCAAACTTTACATCCTTGTTACATACACAGTGGGAGGCTAGAAGGTGATGGTCACCCAGGTAACAAATGCTAATTGGCTTCAGATATGGAGAAGGTCAAAGGGATCAGCCTGGTGTGGCATGACTAGGAAGACCAATGTTGACTTATGCCAACCATCTAAGTTAGAGAAATATTTGAGACAAGAGCTCCTCCAGACAAATACATTAATGAATGTCCAATACTGTAGAAGACTGAGCCTGATGTCCAGATTAAAATCCAGGTGACCAGCCTGGACTTAGGCACCTCAACCAGTTGGAGTGAGCGTCCTGTTCATCTGAGTCCAGGGTGCTGGCCACAGCTGCACTGGGGGGCTTGACTGATGGGTTCGCTGTACAGTGTGTGTGTGTGTGTGTGTGTGTGTGTGTGCGCACATGCCAGAAATCTTAGAGTAGAAATTGCTATACACCCACTATACACAGCCCACTTAATAAATGTATTTTAGATTCTATGTCATTGAGTGGTGTTTTCTTCTTGTGACTATCTCACCCCTAAATCACCCGATGACTACAATTCTGCACTCTCCCTTGTTAGTGCACTTGTGCTGTTTAGCCTTCTACTACTATTTAGCATCTGTATTATGTGCTCATATCCATGTCAGTGTCTCTCTAGTTCTCAGCCTATCACAGCCATCTCCCCTTCCTGTTTCTCATCAGATATAAATACAAGATTGACTTGGTGAGTGGTAGTGGGTCACAGGAAACAAATAACACAGTACAACCCTGCATACAAAGGTATAGAAGCCCTTCTATCTTTCCAGATGTCTCTGCAATACAGAGACATGCAACATAGCCAAGACCATCTATTCTCTAAAGTTCAGTGTGCATAAGCACAGACTCTTGTATTTTCAAAAGTTTGTCCTCAGCCACTGGTGGTGGAGCTGAAGGAAGCACTGGATTTGTATCAAGCTCACCATTGTGGGAACACTGGTGAGGCAGTGATGCATTCCTTTGGGAGACCTTTACAAAAAAAACTCCCTGAGAAGGGATAAACTCTAAAGCTTACTCTGAGATCATACTTTTGAGGAGTATGCCCAGCAAGAACAGGTGGACAAAACATGGAGAATCCTCTCCACCTGATACCCAGAAGTCACCCACATAAAAAAATCTTTTTGTCCTGTAACGAAATCCTGGCAGCATTCCTGTTTGTCTTCACATGGAAGGGTTTCTAGTCTAGACTTCATTGCAGATTGTGTGTGTAGAAAAAACATTTTGCTCAGTCCATCACTGTTCTATATATTTCCACCATTACAGGATAGTCTCAAGCAGGACATCCTCTGAACAGAAATCAGCAGGTTTGTGGTCACTAATGAACAGCCACATGCCAATCATATTGCTTCATGCAATGTCTTTCTTCTTCCACATGTGGCCTTGGAAGATTCTGTCTGGTTGAGGGATGAGGAGAAATGAATACAATATCATCATCAGAAAAAGTAGTAATTTCAACATGTTTACAAACACTCTTCTTGCTAGGAGAAAGCACCATGTCAGATAAGTGACTTCTAGGAAGGAGGCTATAAGAACGTCTACTATATAGAATCATAGGATCATAGAATAGCTTGGGTTGGAAGGGACTTCTAAAGGTCATCTAGTCCACCCCCCCTGCCGTGGGCAGGGACATCTTCAGCTAGATCAGGTTGCTCAGAGCCCCGTCCAACCTGACCTTGAATGTTTCCAGGGATGGCGCATCCACCACCTCTCTGGGCAACCTGTTCCACTGTGTCACCACCCTCAGCATAAAAAATTTATTCCTTATATCTAGTCTAAATCTACCCCCCTTTAGTTTAAAGCCATTCCCCCTTGTCCTGTTGCAACAGACCCTGCTAAAAAGTCTGCTGCCATCTTTTTTATAAGCCCCCTTTAAGTACTGATAGGCTGCAATAAGGTCTCCCCAAAGCCTTCTCTTCTCTAGGCTGAACAACCCCAACTCTCTCAGCCTTTCTTCATAGGAGAGGTGTTCCATCCTCCTGATCATGTTCATGGCCCTCTTCTGGACCTGCTCCAACAGGTCCATGTCTTTCTTATTGTGGGGATTAACGGCACGGACTCTGGCAGGCAGCAACCAAAGACCTTTATTATGGTGTAACTTTTCCTTTTATACAAAACTCAAGTGTTCACGTACTATCAGCAGCTTACTGATAGGGCACAGCCTTTTGATCATGCGTAGCTACACACAAGGACATAGGTTATTCTTTTAAAAACACAGCTGTTCTCTGACCGTTAATATTGCTTTATTTTCCTTCGGTACTTTC
>NW_008824032.1:68040-74468 GCF_000699105.1 Pygoscelis adeliae
CGGCTCTTCATTCTCCCAGTCCCCGCCTTTGCCTTCTGCGGCTTGGGTGGTGAGACTCGAGCACTTGCCAGTGAAGACCGAGGCAAAACAGTCATTGAGTACCTCCGCCTTCTCTGTATCCCGGGTAACCAGGTCTCCCGTTTCATTCTGGAGAGGGCCCACATTTTCTCTTGTCTTCCTTTTATCCCCGATGTACCTACTATAGAATCTTTTCTTGTTGCCCTTGATGTCCCTGGCCAGATCTAATTCTATCAGGGCTTTCACGTTCCTAACCTGATCCCTGGCTGCTCGGACAATTTCTCTATATTCCTCCCAGGCTACCTGTCCTTGCTTCCACCTTCTGTAGGCTTCCTTTTTGTGTTGGAGTTTGTGCAGGAGCTCCCTGTTCATCCATGCAGGCCTCCTGGCATTTTTGCCCAGGAGGGCAAAATGTTATCTAACCCTCCCACACCCATATTATCCTTTTGACAACATATCCAATAGGATACGCCTTAGGATGTTGTCCAGGCTAGTTCCCAGTTTGCTGTAAAACAGCATTTACATCACTTCCTTTTGGGAAGTGGATTCTGTGGCCTACTTGTTAGCACTATCAGCACTCCTGCAATGTCTACTGAGAGCATCAGTCCCTGGGATTGTCTCCCAGGATGACACATGTCCTTCCTGGATTTTTCACATGGGATGTTCATATTGCTCCCTCCCATTTTTGTTATGGGGAGGGGTATATTTTGAGATAGTCTCTGTAGTATTGTGATACATATTCAGCAGTTTGGTCCTGGGACCCAGGTAACAATACTAGGTAAGGAAAAGCAGCCTACACTTTTAACAAATACATGACACTGGAATTTTTTTTTTAAGACAAAAAGAAATCCTTTGTATGAAAACTGGGCAAGAAGGAAGTCAGGGGAAATAGGTGCAGGATGGGTGAGTTCCAGAAACTCAACTCTTCTTTAGCACAGCTTAGTGATGGCAGAAAGGGGAGAGATTCACTGTTTCCGCCTTTATTTACAGAAGGTGTCTCAGATTGAATTCTGAAACTATGACTGAGAACAGGACACAGAGAAAGATGGAAAGAGCTGCTTCCTAGATAGGCTGGATTCACTACACACAGTACCTCTTGGAGCAATATACCATCTGCTTCAGCATATTCTTCTGCAAAAGCACAGTATTTTCTATCACAGATGAAAGCGTAAAGGTCCCCTCCGTTTGTGACCTCATGAAAGGTAAGATACAGCATGATATCATACAGGCTTTATGTGCAGTTGAGAGCTTCCAGTGGCAGGCAATTCTGGTACTTCTTCAAAATATTGTGCAAACTCACCACTGTACTTTGGACAGGGCACCCAGCTGGCAGTGCTTGGTAAGTTTCCTTAGGTATTTTTGTTTCTTATTGTAGAATATTAGTTCATTACAGAATAAAATGCTGACATAACCAATAAAATGTGCTAAAGGGTTGATTTAGGAAACAGGGTTAAAATGATTTATTATCTTGGCAAAAGGCAGATTAGAGTAATTGTTAAATCCATGCCTACTGAAGTAAAGGAGGAAAAGAAGTCTCTATTACTAAGCACATTTATAAATTAAATGTTTACCTGGATGCAGTGTGAGATCAGAAAAGTAGGACAAAACTATAAAGGATTCTTCAATTTTACTGTGATCCCTGAACTTAAAAGCATTGGAGATAAAAGACTATTTTAGGAAAGTAACCACTACATGCCTTCAGTAGTCTTACAATCTTTGCTTGGCATTCACCCTTCATATTGTGTTATTCTAGCAGAACCTTTCAGTATGGCCAATACAGCTATTCTAACAATTTTGCATTTCTATTTAAAATAAGTACAGCAAAATCAGGAAGGGGCAAAGCTTTAGAAAACATTCCATTACATTTGCCTGTGTGACTGGTGAGAAGAGGAGCTCTCTTCCGTTTCTGGTATCTGTCATCTAAGCAAATGCTCACACACCTGCTAATAAAAAATAGGCCGATTTATAGCCAAAATAGATGCAGAATTCAAGGGTGGTAGAGAAGGGAACAGAACACTAGCCAGATGAGAAGTGACACCCTTTCAGGAGAGGCATTGTAGCTGCTTTTTCTCTCACTGTGTGCTTACTCGAGGTTAGCTTGGTGACGGCACCAGGCTCATTGCAGTAGCGAAGAAAAATTGGGTGAATAGATTAAAAGTCACCTGTCAGTTAATGCATTTGTTTGTTTGAAAGGGATCTGGTGATAGATTTGAGGGGAACCTGGCATATCTTTTTTAATGTCATTATCAGAAAAGAAGTATATCTTAGTGCTAGAGGACAGAGGGGTATAATCCCATAAAATGGAGTAATTTTTCCTGCTCTGTGCTTGTCACTTCTTTAATCTCTTCAAAACACTTCAGAACAGGAGAAAATATCATGTTGAACAAAGAGTTTACAACTACTACTTATGTAGTCTCACGGCTGTTTAAAACAAAATGGAGAATTGTTTTCTGAGAGACTGCTTTTTACAAAAATGCCTTTATGGGTCTCAAATTCACAAGGTGTGACCAAAAGGAACACTTTTTTATATCCTCAACTAAACAATGTAATGTCCCTCAACAATTCACATAAAGTCTTAGCATTTGCTTCCCCACTAATGGCAGAAATTTGAGTTTATTTCACCTTTACACAAACTCAGACAACAGAGAGTAATAATCTTAGCCATTTGGACTTCTATCTGCAAGATTTCAGCAATTTTAGCAATAATTTTTAGCTGTGCTTACACAGAGCCACTGCAGTTTGGAGGAGGGACCAAGCTGACTGTTACAATTAAGAAAATGTTGTTTACAAAGTATGTTTGAAATAAAACAAAGGAAACCCAGAAAGACTTTTGTCTTTCAATTATTTCTTTTTATACCTATATTTTCTATTTTAGTCAGGTCATATTTAAGTTACTCTGTGTATCAGCGAGAGAGGTGATCAGTCTTACAGTTGCAACTGTTATTTTCATAAATAATTTTTGCCACATTTGCCCTGATCATTGCGAAAGATCCTCTAGGTCATTTTTGCTTTTGAAAGATTCAAGGAAATAGACAAAGATACAGAATAAGGGGGGAAAAAAAAACCAAAGAGAAACACAGACAGGGTATGAGTGGGGAACCCCTAGAAGAAAGGACATGATGTTTCGATTCTTGATATAAAACTCATAAGCTGGCGATAACTTGCAGATCAAGGCACTAATATTATTCAGGAATTGAAAGATAGATTAAGGGACAAATTAGAGCTCTAATTATGTATTTTATGAGGAGGAGGAGGAGGAGTACTGATATCAAGGCACTGCTGTCTGAAAATCCAAGCAAAGGACTAATACACTTGAGAAATAGCATTTGAAACAAAAGGACAAAAAAAATATAATCTGAAGTGAAGGAAGCAAAAACATTGGTGAGCAAGTTCTGTGCCAAGTGTGACATGGAATAGGGGACAATTATCTGTTGGCACAAGCCAGGGCCCCAGGGTCCTGAGAACAGAAAATAAACAGCTCTTCACTCCTCCCAGTTGGTGAATTCCTGTATCGAAAATTTCCTAGATCACAGAAGATGGGGATGGGAGACAGGGAAGAGAGGAGTTGATGGAGGCTTCTTTGTCTTTGTCCCTTCAAAACCTTAATGCTGTTACAACAGTTATGTACTGTTTTCTTATGGTTTCCTTCTCAACATCAGACAACAGACCTCAGTGACTACACTGAGTGATAAGTAGAGGCTGACAGCAAAACAGTGCATCTGTCAATTCTCTTTCACCCTCCTTGACAAATGTTTTTGTTAGCACATGCCAGAGGTACTGACCTTCCTGTGGGAACGAGCATTTGCATATCTGAAGCAACATCTCCCAAGAAATATGTATAGTAGGAATTCTTTCTGATGGCTATGATAAAACTTTATCTTGAAAAGGACATCTAGTTTTGGGTCCCTCATCACTTGAAGCAGGCAGAACATTCATTATGGGTGAGGAAAAAACAGATTTTGTGGGTTAAGCACCTGATCATTGTATGAATTATAGGAAGGAGGGTGCATGGGTAAGGGATTTCCAATTAGGCGGTTCAGAATTCTGCAGAATTAAGTAAGGGATGAGGGCAAATGTCAGGCTGTATGATTACACTTCAGTCTGCTGGACTGTGAAATGGTAGGATATATGATGGCAAGTGGCCTAAAAAAAAAAGAAAAGTCATTGTCTGGGACACTTAACAGTCAGGGTTTTGCTAAATCCCATGCCTAAAAGCAGTATTTGTAGGCTCATGGGGAAGAGGATGCTTAACATCAAAACAGATTAAATGAAAATGTTTTTTTGTTAAGCTTGAAAGAAAGGGAAGTAAAGAGAGTGATGGACTGCAAGGGAAGGATGAACAGGATCTTCCCTGTGGTCCTGGTATTTCAATGCTGTACACACTATGTAAGTGAAGTAGCATACTGCATCTCCAGGGGCTAGTACAGCTCTTTCAGGGGTAGGGAATCTTTCAGGAGTGACTTTTCTGGGTATGGTAGATTAGGAAATAGAAATTTTGTGCCAATAAGGCGGAGGAAGAGAGAACAAGCTTTTCAGACAATTTTTATATGGAGGTCAACAGTAATACTCTATTTTGAAAACGGAACATGGTTCACTGTTCTAGGTAAGAAAAAGAAAGTGCAGTGGAAGGGTTTGAGTCAGCAGAGCTTCACTAAGAAGGCTAAAGATGGTGTTTCAGGAAAGACGGGTCAAGAAAAAAGGAGATAGTAGGGACTGTGAAGAAGAACAATGGAATTATTGTTACTAAGTTTGCCCTGAGAATAGGACAGTTTGGTGTTAATTTGTCAGATTAATAGAACTGTGGAGAAAGCTAGCAAGCAAGCAAGCTTAATGGAATAAACTGAAGGGAGTGAGAAGGATGAGGCAAGACCGAAGAAGAAGAGACCTCAAGTCAAATAAGTGTATTCTGGAAGAATATATACTACCTCTACAATGCAGAACTCCCAGAGGCTCTACTCAGTGTTCACTGAGTCTACTGGCTCTATTCTGCCAGAAATGAACTGTGTGACTGACCGAGTCTTTTCCCCAGAATTAAATTGCTTACAGAATGAACTAATCATTACAATTCCCTCTTATTCCTACAATCTGTTTCCACTCTTATATTCAAATGGAATGTGTGTCCATGAAAAAGAAAAAGGCAGAAGAAGTAGGACTGGGAAGGATGTACAGGTATTCATAAGGAATTGGTAAAAGATGTGGAGGCTAGAGGGAAAGAAAGTGAGAGTGGGTCCAAATGAAAAAGGCTGGATCTTACAATATGTGTCATGATTCCTAAAAATTGTGAGGATATTGATGTCAAACTACAGCACCAGACAATAAAGTGTTTTACTAATGACAGAGAAATGAGAGGTTGTTTTTATGCTGTGATCCAAATCACCATTAGAAAACAATGCAGAATATTTAATAACCAAGTACTACTTAGACAGGCTGATATACCTTCTTTTCAGCACACCTTTGGCTACTACTCTGCAAAAAATGGTATTTGAAGGTTTAACATGGTTATCACTGGACAGCAGCCCAGGACAGGTGTGAGTAGTTTTGATATTACACTGTGAGGCTGTGCTCTGCCAATATCCAGTATTTTGGAGAAGAAACAAAAGTAACAGTTCTGTGCAAGTGGGAATCATGAGGAGTGTATTCGGTTGTGCAAGGGGCAAGATTCTGGGAGTGTGACAAGGGTAAACAAAGAGGGAAGTCTTTGGATTCAGATGATGGGTTCTTTTCCCAAGATGCCTCATTATTCATGCTCTATAAAGTTAGGGTAGACTAGAGCACAGCAGAATGGAATATAAAAAATAATTCCAGCTCTTTCTGGAGCATATTAAGTTGAATATAATCTATAAGGACATTTGGTGAAAAAGGCTGCATTTGTCAAACCTATCAAAAAAATCCTGATCAATCTTGTTCTCACACATAGAGTTTTAGAGTGGTTATGGTGGAGCTTGGTCAAAGTGAATGGGGGAGAAACTGGGGGATAGGTGTTTTGGAGCAGACAAACTACTTTTTGGAGGAGTGATGCAACTAAACAGTTCCATGTAAGAAAGAAATATGGCAAATACCAGAGAGTTCCTTTAAGATTCTGGAATAAAAAGAAAGGGAATTTTTGATGGAACCTAAATCAGTAAAATCTGGTGATCCTCACAAGGATTCTCTAGGAGAAGATAGAGAGAAAAGAGCCAGAACACATAACTGGTGTAACACAGAACACTTAAGAACAGGTAAGCAGATGGCAATTGTGGTGCCAAAGTGCATTTGTGCATGAGTGAACAAACCTACTGTGGTCTAGCTCTGGTGAAAATTGATATATTGCTGAAGAAAACCAGTTCGCAGCTGCAGGTAGCGTGATATCATCTATGCATTTCCTAATTGACAGCATTTATGCTTTCAGAAGGTAGGATCCAGATACCATT
>NW_008824032.1:74480-89104 GCF_000699105.1 Pygoscelis adeliae
TGAAAACTGCGAAAATGCCATTTTTCTCAAGTTAGGTGCAGGCAACCTAGTGCTGACCCTGGAACACACTATAACACTGGATCCAGGAAGCAAAAATAGAAAACCAAATGTTAAAATGCTAGTTTTGTTGAAATGAGTGATGAAGCTTCCACTAATTTCATTAGAGTCAAAATTCCACCCTCCATTTTTAGTTTCAGTCTGGTTTCTTATGCACAATTAGAGTCATTAAAGTTATTTTTACCATGACATCTCTAAGCTGTCTACCATGCTGTCTGGCTATTCAGATTTCAGATGTATGCACTGGATTCCTAGCAGACAGATGGAGAAAGAGAAAGAGCAGAGAAGGAGGTGGTCAAATGAGTCTGAGAAAGAAAATCAGGATAACCTATAAATGCTGATGTGGGAGATCATTCTGTAAAGTCATCCAATGAGGGTGTAAGAAAAGCTAAATGGGAAGAATCTGAATTAAAGAGGATATATCACAGAATGTTTCTGTAGGAGGGGAAATATTAATACATAATGCACACACAAAACTCAAGCATTCGTATTTCCAGACACAGACAAACAGACTTTTGGCAAGAGGAATTATTATCTAGCATTTAACCCTGTTTTTTTCTGATCTCAATTCTTTCTGCATTGCCATGAGTTTATGCAGGGAAAAAATAGGAGATAGTTTTAATAGAAATGATGGAGCTAACAAGTCCTGTGACATTGGCATGAGAAACAGTTGAAGTACCATTTGCTTTTTTCACAGTCTAATAAATTTGTACTTTGTGTCCTTTTTGGCACCAGGAGAAGACACCAAGGATCTAGTGCACTTATTTTTCCTCAAGCAGAGTGGAAATGGTATTAGCAGTGCAGAATCAAGCCTTCGCAATTTAATCCTTATTTTGCTCAATGGGTGTGTGGGGTGTGGGATTTATTACTCTATTATCTCTTTATGCTCTGGATATGAGCAACATTTGGTGACAGGAACTAAGCTGACTGACTTAGGTAAGAAAACACGGCCTACTATTTCTTTGCTAAATAACAAAACACATTCCCTCTTCGTTCTTTTGGAAAACTTTGTAGGTTAAAGATTTTGTAGGTTATAGGTTGGGGGGATTAAATTTGTTTGCTTGTTTATTTTTATTTTTAAAACTGTAGGAGAAGGAGAAGGAGAGATTGAGGTGAAATAAGCCAAGAAATTTCAGAAAAATCTTGGCTCAGGACCTGAGGAGATGGATATACACAGAAAGAGAGAAAGACAATAGAGGATGAATGCAGAGGATCAGTTTGCCCCCTGCTCATTGTATAGTTTAGCACAACTAACCAGAGAATTAAATTCCTTTTTTCAGTTAGTACCTTAGCTTTAGTAAGCTTGTCTATTTGGTCAGTATCCAGAGAAAAAGTTTTGTACTTGCTCTGTACCTTTATATTTTAAATCCTGGAGCCACGTTCTGTGCAAATAACCTATTTATTTTTATTTAAATGGCATATATAGCATGGCATATCTAGTACATACTATGTTGGAAAGACAATTAAAATTTAATGTAAATATAATTGTCTTTTAGACTGAAAATCATGATCCTGCATGCTTAGCGCTATAGGTCACATTGAATCTTGAATTCAGCATCCAGTCTCCAACACACATATTTCTACAAAAAAAACCCATGGTCTGATACTTAGACATATGAGGGTGAAGGCTCTGGGCCATATTGCTTTGCGTTTCAGAGAAGAATGATGAAATCACACCTCCAGCTGTGGCCATCTTTTCCCCATAAAAGCAAGAGATCCAACAGAAAAGCAAGGCCACGCTGGTATGCCTGGCCTCTGGTTTCTACCCTGACCACCTGAATCTGGTCTGGAAGGTGAATGGTGCTACGAGGACAGAAGGGGTGGGGACAGATGAGTTTTCCACACAGAATGGGAATACCTACTCATTGACCAGCTGCCTGAGGATCTCAGCCCAGGAATGGTTCTATCCTTTGAACCATTTTGAGTGTGTTGCCAATTTTTTTAAGAATGGAACACTGGAATTGATACAGAAATTAATCTACAGTGATGCTGGTGAGTAAAATATATGTGGGTGTGGGGTTCATCCTCTGTAGCCTCCTATATCTAGAGTAAGCAGTCATTACTGAAGGCATGTTTCTTGTCTACTACACTTAACTCAGATCTGTCAGTCCCCAGAAAATTGAGACCAAACACAGGAATCCAATCCTGTTCTTCTCCAAACTTGCTACAAGCCATATAATTCTCATTCCCACACCCACCCTCTATTATACAAGTGATTGTACAAAAAGAGCACTTTAAAAGAGGTGCTGATACATATCTGGGCTCAAATAATATCTCCTATTTCTTTTCTTCTGTTTTTAGATTGTAGCGTCTTTAAAGGTAAGTTAAACCATTAATTTTTTCCTCTCTTGACAGTGAGTTTGTTTATCTATACATACACCTGTGTATGCAAAGAGAGATGTGTCTTGTGTGTATATGTCTCAATGTGTCCTGTGTTTGCATTTGCTGGCAGGCACAGCTATTCATGTCTGTATGCACGGGAGCAGGATTGTACATGTGTGGACACATGCATTCATGTTCTTGTTGAATACACATCCAAATTCTGTCTACTCTCATGAAACCTTCCATGAGACTGGCCGCTAGAACTCAATATTTCAGCATAAAAATATCACTTAGAGCAGCAGACCTACCTGTAGCATAAAGATGTATGTTGATTTTCCAGCAAGTAGTTAGAACACTTTGCTAAGTCACTGACTCCACATACTACAGTACATTATCTCCTTAAAAATACTACAGAATTAGAATAAATTATATTCCCGTGAGAAAGGCTCCAAATCCAGTTTCATTTGATGCCCCCATCTTCTCATTCTTCAGACCAACTCCTAATCAGTCATACCACTGTGAATGTGAAAAGTCTAATACAATTACTACTTAACATGATATTTCAGCTAAGGGCAGCCAAGTTATAACTTGTGCATATAAGCACTGAACAAGTTCTTCCAATCAGCAGAATGAAAAAAAAAATGTCCTTGTCAAGTAAAGTTTTCTAAAGAAATGCTTGTTTTCTCTGTTGGTTTTTATTTATTGCTTTCTCCCTTACTTTTCAGAAAACTATCAGAGAAGTGCTACAGCTCGGAAGTTTGTATACATCATGCTTATTTTCAAGAGCATTTTGTACGAGATGTTTGTGATGGGGCTGATGCCTAGGTCCAAGGAGAGGAACAGAGTTCTAGTCTGTACACATTTGTCCTAACTCATTCTAACTGTACAGGAGACCACTTTGGACAAAATGATGTCTTAAAGTTCTTATTTATATAAATCCACTTCTCTACAACTATATTGTGTCTCTCATCATTTTCAAGACAAGCTAG
The DNA here is from genome assembly GCF_000699105.1 of Pygoscelis adeliae. Lineage (NCBI taxonomy): Eukaryota > Metazoa > Chordata > Aves > Sphenisciformes > Spheniscidae > Pygoscelis > Pygoscelis adeliae. The sequence continues at coordinate 77,849 of NW_008824032.1, forward strand.
TGAGAATGAAGGGGAGGGTTTTAGACAAAAAAGAGGGTAAGAACTCCAGGGAGATATTGCACAAGACAATGAATGAAGTATTATCAAAATGTGTAGTCTTTTTGAAGAAAAGGGTAAAAAGGAAAATTAGGAAGAATAAGAAAATAAGAAAAATAAGAAAGACAAAGAAAAGCAAAGGAAGAAAAAAAAGAAGGATGCAACTCAGAAATAGGGAAGAGAATCCAATCTGTGGGGGAGGAGGAAGGGGAACCAGGCAGTGGTTCTTTAAGCTGTGTTTGTGGGCACCATTTCTGTGCAGTATAAACTATAAAAACAAGGGATTACTTATCCTGGAGAGTGTTTCTGGAGATCTTTTATCTACTTTGCATCTCATTCAGTTATTACCTTATGGCACAAGTTAAACAATTGGTAATTCAGAGGCAGCTCACTCGGGAATAAATGAAGAACAGAGTCATACCTTTTATGTATAGATGTATCCTAAATAGAGGTAGGAATAACACAGGCCAAGATAGAGGAGTGCTTGTGGACCTTTGGAAGCAGAACATCTGGGAATGCAATAGCAAGGCAGAAGGAATAGGAGGCGTAGAGTGGAGACCCTGAAGGGAGCTTCTGTCTAGCATAGCCAGGGTCTTCAACAGAAGGGGGAAATATCTCTGAAGGCCTCAGCAGAAAACCATACCTCAGAATTAGAGCAGATGACATGCCAAAATGTGCTTGAAAATATCTCTTTAAGGGAATAGCAGTTGAATTTTAGCCAAAACAGGATGCGGTTTGACATTTACTCAAAAAAAAACGTTTTGATAATGCATCAGCCTCTCTTACCACAACACCACCCCAGCCTCTCAGGATGAGGCACAGGGTGCAGCTCTCTGTTCACCGTATTACAGTTGGACAGAAATAGTGACACATACGAGCCTTATGAAAGCTGGTGGGTTTTTTGTCTCATGTTATCACACAATCTTCTTGTTACTGAAGTTTGCAGATGGGTTTTGCATGTGCAGCTGCTGTTTCTGTTGTGCAACACACAAAAAACGAAAGACTTGTGGGTTTTGGGGAGTTGTTGACCTGCTTGTACAAATTAAAAAAAAACCCACACTTTTTCTAGGTATCTCAAAACAGCAAAACAAGATGATAAAAATCATCTGGGACTTCTGTCCCATCATCATGGGACTTCTGAAGATCTCTCAATCCAAATTCCTGTTCAAAACAGGGCTAAGTCCAAAGCTAGATCATGTTGCTCAGAGCTTTGTCTGGGTGATTTCTGAATATCTTCAAGGACAGAGATTTTACAAGCTCTCTGAGAAATCTGTTCCAGTGCTGAAGTACCCTCAAGAGGAAGCATTTTTTTGTTATTTCTAACCAGAGTTTATCTTGCTGCAGCTTGTTCCCACTGGCTTCCACTGTGCTCCTCTAAGACTCTAACTCTGTTTAGGCAGTTGTAGTCATGCAAATAGCCATCCTTTAGCCTGCTCCTCTCCAAGATGAGCAAAAGCAATTCCCTCAGCCTCTCCTGTTATGTTTCTGCTCCAGTCCCCTGATCATCTTAGTGACCCTCTGCTGGACCCTCTACAATTTGTTGATATCGCTGTTGTACTGGGGCTGGGGCAGGGTGGGGGTGTGTATGGAGAATAGAGGTAGTATTCCAAATATAGCCTCACAAGTGCTTCAACATGCTAACTGCATTCTTGCTAATGCAACCAAAAATGTAATTAGCCTTTATTGCTGAAAGGGCTTGCTGCTTACTCACGTTCAATTGCTTTTCTGCAAAGCTGCTCCCTAGCCAGTCAGCTGACATTTAAATGACTCAGATAAAGTTCTTTCACCTTTTCCTCAGGGGATGTGCCAGTAATCCAATAACTCCTTTCCCAATGAAGAAATGCTGTGTAATAACCACAAATTGAAATTTTCCCTATAAGTTCAGTATGCTTATCCTGCATGTGTGGTAATATAGATACTCCTTTGCCCTACAGCATTTACAATATAATTTGACATAATTCAGATTGGGATAAGAATAATCTCAGAATGTGGATGCTGTGTCTGTAATTATGGAATGTTCCCATTCTATATTCTTTCTTTAAATCTTTCCAAAGCCCTCTGTCTGGAAACAGATTGTTATTCTTATTTATTTCAGAATGAGCAAATTATGCAGGTGACTTTTACATATCACAAGGACTTTGCTTAGTGCTTTCTTGCTGTAGGACAATTTAGGACAATTTGTTATGTTATCCTCATGGAATGCTTACACCAAAGAGTACCTCATGCTATGACTAATTCCACTGCATCAATGACACTATCTGGAATGGTGGTGCTGGAAAGACACTGGTAGGTCTTTGTGTGTGAGACACAAGATTCTTCATGCCAAATCTGAAGTATTCCATCAGGACAGGTTATATAATAAATAAAATTACATTCACATCCTGCTTGTTCATCCCTCTACATTTTTGTCTTCAAAATATGGATGCTCTCTGGAGCAGTGTTCATATTAGGGCTTAGCTCAAAGTCAGAGAGAACTACAAGACTTTGAATGAGGAACATCACAAAGTTGCCTGGGAGAAAAAAAATCTCAGAACTCATCCACAGAGAGAAGGAATAAACCAGATTAATATAGATTGTGTTGCTGCTTATTAGGCTGTGAGAGAGGTATAAGTTCAAGGCATAAAGAGAGAGATGTGACACACATAGTGGTATGTGCTTCACTATGTAGCCAGAAGTAAACTGTTGACAATCTTAGTTCTGTTCTCTTGTGATTAGGTTAACCTTTCCAAGCACAGTGAAAAGCATTGTGGCTTTCACTGCTTGATAATATTCAGAGGAATGACAGTGCACATACAAGTCACTATCTCTAAAGTATTTCAGACTTAGACATATGTATATTTCAAGTAACTGTTCTGTGTCAGGTAAGAAAATGGCTTCGGGGACAATAATTTGTGGCTGTGTAGATTGCAGTTTCCATTTCGTTTATTTTATGTCTGCATTTGATTAACAATTTTTATTGATTGTTCTGATGAGATAGAGAATAAACAGCTGATCAGGAAAGAGGAGTTCAGCAATTAACCTGCACTTCAAAGACCTATTCTGCCTCTCCTGTTCCAACCCCTCGGCAACATCTGGTTTGTCAATAGGCCTACATACCCTTTTCCTGTGCTGAGAGCGTCTCCCTTCTGAGCGAGGGTGCTGGAAAGGAAAGAAGTTTATGTAAAGAAAGCAAGTGACTTTGAAGTGTTGTGTCCAAACTGCTGGCACAGAAATAGACAGCTGAATGGTTCATCTTCACAGATAAAATGTCCAAATAGAAGTCTGTGAGGTTTAACCGGTTAGCTTTGTATCCAGTGTGAATGTCACCCTCTTGCTTCTGATTTACACCAATGGAATAATAGAGCAATTGCAGCTCCTTCCCCGGCTGCTGCAGGTACCAGCACATATAATTGTGATTATCATTTTGACTGCATGTCAGAGTAGCTTTCTCATCTTCTTTCAGTACAAGACTTGAGGTTTGGGTAATTTTAGCTCCTATAAGACAAAGCAAAACAAATACACAGTAAAACAAGTAAGCTACATTCTCCCAGAGCAGAGCAGGTATCATGGCTCTACTGATGCCTTACTTGCTCCAAAAAAGTACATGGCCACACACCAAGCTGTCCACATCCTCATTTCTGCCTCAGTAGTCAGTGAGCATGCCCCTATAAGGGATTTATATAGGTCCGTTTCACATGTTTCTCTTAAACCAATAGCAGAGATCTCTGTAACAGCTAAATCTATGTTGAAAACCAAGCTCCTTCCTGCAAGAAATGTCAAGCAAACACTTTTTTTGGAGTGTATCTGTTGAAAACGCACAGAAAGTTTCAAACTGACTCAGGTGGAAGTTTTTCTTATTCTATCAGACAGGATATTGTCATATATGACAATTGTCTTTTTTTTACCCTCGTATGTTTTATTTTACCTTTTGATAGATTGTTTCCAGAATACAACAGAAAATGTTTAGTGTAAGCCAGTAAAGTGGGGTTTTTTTGTATTCATGACTGCTGGAATTTTTTTCTGGAAAAAGAGCAAATACAATACATCTGCTCAGACCTTAATTATTTTTATTCCTTCATCTGTCAGAGCCAGCATTCATGATCTGGTTTTGGGAACAGCTTTATATGGGACCCTGTTTTAGCCTTACCACACACCAAAAGTGAAGGAAACGGGTTGTTCCTAAAGCAAACATCTAACAACTTCTTTTCCCTTAGTTGTCCCAACAGTACCTGTACTAATTATAAACCCAACTTCCAGGATTCAGGGTGATATCACTGTCTCCGATACAATCTTTTAACCTGTGTTAAGAAGACTGATCACTGTCCTACTATGGTATTTTGGACGCACAGTAGGAACCATCAGAGCAGTCTTATTTGCCATCTATAGCTTTTAAATGAGGCCCCAGAGACCAATGTCAAAATCAAACAACCCAAGATCTGTGCTACTGAAACTATTCTTTCTTATTTAAGTGAAAGGATACCATCTGGTGGAATGAATCGGTGTTTACAGTAATCCTTAGGGGCTGTATTTCCCACAGTTCTCTATTTTTGCATTGGCAGAACTGCATGGAAAGGGGACTGGAACTAATGCACCAGAGATACCTATGTCTGTTATTAAACTGATGACTGTGAAATGATGAATTGAAAGTGTCGTCTCAGAAATACACATGTTCTTTATATGTAGGAGAAAGATCTCAGAGCTGATATTAAGCATGGGACTTCACAAAGCCAACATAATGCAGGGGAACTCATGTGTGAAGTAGCTGATGAGGTACTTAACTAGTGACATGTGCTATGTAAAAGTTGTCCTAAGATTCAGGTAAATGGGATGGAAAAAGAAACCTGCTTTCACACAGAACACATAGTTAGAGTTTTCCTCCAGGAAACAAGCAATATAATAGGTAAAACATTCAAGGAGAATGTCTAGATTGAAATCCCCTGTTGTCATTTTTTCAAGTCAGGATCTGAATCCAGACATACCAACTCTCTAGTGTGTTGCAAACTTGTGTTGTCATAGGATTTTTATTTGAAAAACATCTGACAATAGCAATTTAGTATCATTTGCTTGTTCCAGAACCTCTTCTCCGGTCAATTCATTTTCAGACAACAATTCTGGTGAGGACCAGTTACACAAAGAAGGATTTCAGTATGGGTTTCAGCATGGATTTCGTCTGTTTCATAGCATCAACAGATGTTGAGAAATAATTTTGCAGGGGTCTCTTAGCACTCTTCATTGATAGAATTTTGAATGCTACTATTCTTCAGGGCTGAGTGATAGGTTTCCTTTCAGGAGATCCCTGACGCATTGATAGTGTCTCTGCTTCAGATCCCTGTGTGTTACTTGCTCAATGTACCTGAGGGTCATGGAAGTTTCAGCAGAGCACAATACTGTTGCCATTACTCGTAGACCATTGGCAATGTAGATCTTCCTACTCAGACTTAGAATTTCAATCCACATTCAATGAGATGGCTACTTCTTTTCATTTGAACCAGTTCTAAATTCTCATTGCAGATAGTATTGTTCCGTCATTAGCACAGCTCATCTTGGCTGAATATTTTGTATTCTCTATTATATTATCCTGGTCACTCTAGTCTCTCCTTCAAATTTCTGGTCTGACTTATGCCAAGTTCACTTAGGGCTGCACGTACCATTTTCCCCTCTTACTTTTTAGACACCTTTAATATAAATAAAAACAGATATATCACTGTTTTGTTCCCTTCTGAACATCCTATTTCAATGCTATTCCCTTCCCCATTCTCCATCTGATTAATTCCATCCTCTGATCTAACCATCTCCTGAGGCTAAAGAATTTCCATGACTTTGACCATAAAAGAAACATCATCTCAAACCATTTTCTGCACTTGTGACAAGACTTGAAAATATATTAATGTAGCTTAAATCACAGTGCAAAATTAAAAGAGGGACCTATATAGGTACTTACATAGGTACCTGTTAAGACTTGAAAAATCAGGTAGCCCAACAGTGGCGAGGCTGCTGCAGCTCCCTTTCCCTAGGTCCACCCACTAGCAAGGCTGAGTGTGTATTCCCAATAGGCATACAAACACATACACAATGCAAATATACGTATACACACAGCCAGCCACGCAAATCAATACAGACAGAAACACTCATGCAAACACAAATGGCACTAACAGGCCTGGACGTATGAGCCCCTGAGGCCTGCAGCCCCACGCCACTTCCTGGTACAGATCCCCTCACTCACAGATACAAACCCTCATGCACTCCTTCACGCACATGTGCATGTGCGCGCACACACACACACATGCATGCTGGATCCCAGTAACTGGCCTTAGACACTCAGTCTACCCAGCAACGGGCCCTGAACTCCCCGGTCCTCCAGTTACCTCCTGCACCCACATGCACACTGGGACCCACACAGATGGATTAGATAGATTGGAGCATTGGGCAATCATCAATGGCTGAAATTTAACAAGAACAAATGCTGGATTCTGCACCTGGGACAGAGGAATGCCAGGCACAAGTATAAACTGGGAAAGGAGTGGCTAGAGAGCAGCCCCGCAGAAAGGGATCTGGGGGTGCTGGTTGACAGGAGGCTCAATAGGACTCAGCAGTGTGCCCTGGCAGCCAAGAGGGCAAACCACGGTCTGGGCTGCATTAAACACAGCATGACCAGCCAGTCAAAAGAGGTGATTATCCCACTGCATACAGCATTGGTGCAGCTTCACCTTGAGTACTGTGTGCCATTCAGGGCCCCACACTTTAAAAAGGGTATTATGGTACTTGAACGCGTCCAGAGGAGGCCAACAATGCTGGTGAAAGGGCTGGAAGGCATGTCCTGTAAGGAGCAGCTAAGGACACCGGGTCTGTCTAGTTTGGAGAAAAGGAGGCTGAGGGGCGACCTCATTGCTCTCTACAGCTTCCTGAGGAGGGGAAGTGGAGAGGGAGGTGCTGAGCTCTTCTACCTGGCATCCAGTGATAGGACACGTGGGAATGGTTCAAAGCTGCACCGGGGAGGTTTAGACTGGACATTAGGAAGCATTTCTTTACCGAGAGGGTGGTCAAACACTGGAACAGGCTTCCTAGAGAGGTGGTTGATGCCCCAAGCCTGTCAGTGTTTAAGAGGCATTTGGACAATGCCCTTAATGACATGCTTTAACTTCTGATCAGCCCTGAAGTGATCAGGCAGTTGGGCTAGATAATCAATTGTAGGTTCCTTCCAACTGAACTATTCTATTCTATTCTATATATACTATGGATGTCCCAGAAACTGGCCTTAAGACATGCAGTCTGCTTGGTAGTGTCACAAAAGAGATTTGGGATGTTCATTGACCAAGGAGGTAAGGGACACAACGGTAAAATTACAAAAGGTTTATTTCATGATAATGAGACACTTACACGCCTCCATAAGAGAAGAAAAAGTGTCCATAGGGATGTTCTAAGAGTTTAGATATGACTTGAAATAAAATGCTAAGTATAATCATCCAATGGCACAGAAAAATCACATTCATTTCCTTTGAAGTATTCTCGGGCATTCTGTTATGAGCTGCCCATGCAGCCTGTTTGTTAAAACATGACCTTCTGTGGTCCAGATGTTCCCCCTTGCTTGCCAAATACAAGTTAATGTTTATTATAAGTTTTGTACAATACCCAAATGCTCTTCTCCTGCATCCCATAATGATGCAGACCCATGTAAGTAGTAACACTCCTGTCTGCAAAGTGGTGCAAAGAACCTGTCTCCTTTCCTCACCTGGATGGCTTTCATCCCTGGATAATGGTCTAATCACCCTCCTGTGATAGCCCTGGGAGGAGCTAAATGAGGTTGCTCTGATTTCTGATAAGGTTAGAGGTGATTCTCCTGCCTCTCATTTTTCCTCTGGCTATGTGGTTGTGGAGATGAGTCTTTAACCATTAATGTAACAGTATCTATACAAACAGTTCAAACTAAAATGTACATTTACAAATTAGGCAATTTTGTATGTTCTGTTAGTCTGGGATTGAAATAATGATGTCATACTGTGGATGAATTTTTAAAGCCTTGTTATCCATTCACAGATGAATCCAAAGGTACAATTTAATGTTACCGCAATTTCTGTCAAACCTTGCACAGTGGCTGAATACAATACTTTTGCTTTTCCGCTAGCAACAGTCTCCTTCACTGGAATGCATCATAATGTTATGTGGCTATAGAATGAGTCAGAACACTTTATTGACCATAGAAAACTAACATGCATAACAGACATCAAAATTATTCATCTTCCATATGAGGAGTAAGAAGATTTGCGTCACCCAGTGGCCCCCTAATCATTAGGTATGAGGCAAGGAAAGGGTGGGAACCTGTGACTGGAGGTGGCAGGAAACAGGATCCACTCCTCTTGGTGATACCTTCTCTGAAATCCATCAAGTTCTAACATGAAACTGCATTTTCAATTCCTTGTATGATAATATTACCACAGCTCAGAACATATCAGATATTATGTACACATTTTCATGTTCTCCAATTATAAAACATTAGATGTTCTTTCTTGTTCTTTGTCCAGACTATGTAGTTGTCACTTCCTTGGTCTTTCTCCTGCCAGGTTGGATAACAGTAATAAGCCAAGTGATACACCCAACATGTTACAGAAGTTACAAATAGCATGCCCTTTATGAGGACAGAGAAACAATCTGCTCTGCCTTCCTCCAGCTCATCAACAGCATCAGATGATAAAAAAAAGACACAGGTCTAATTGCAAGATTTTTCAGTTCACACTGGAAGGTCTTATCTCTCCAAGATCATATCAACATGTATATGGAATAAGGCCATCTTCCTCTGGAGGTAAGAGCTGTAAAATTCCAGCATGCACATGAGCTTCCAAGAACATGTGTTTCAGAAACAGGACCACAGTGTTTCATTTCAGTTTTCCATGTTTCTGTGTGATTAAATTTGGTGGTTTTTAATACTTAGGGGAATAAATGACAATCATTCCTTAAAGGGATAAGGAAGTTTTCTATGGAAGAGGGGAGAATGAGGGAGGAAGGAGGAAGGAAGGCAGGAAGGAAGACTGGTCTGTATTGCTCTTCTTGCAAAAAGAGGCTTGCCTCTATTTGTGTACTGAAAAGATCTCAGCTTCCAAGAAGGCTCTGTGGGAAAAAAGTTGGATTTCTGAAGTAACTAAAATGCTGCTTAACAGCAGAGCCTTTTAATTAATCATATAATAGAACTAAGGATTGGACTGTATATCCCAGGGAACATCCATTGGCAAGGGTGGAAGGGAAAGAAACTGGCCTACTGGCTGAAACTTGGTCTGTTCAGTTCCTCACAGCCAAGAGTAAAGGAGATTTGGGGTTTTTTTGTCATGGGAGCTGCATGTGCTTGGTCATACTGAAGGCTCCTGGCACAATAACGCACTCCTATGATTTTTTTTTTTTCTGATAAAGTAGTTTTATGCTCAGTGTAAACTTACACTTCTTTTGCTGCCTGGCACTAAAACATGTTATCTGAACTCCCTGGCCTGGTTGTTGGAACCAGTAGATGCAAGATTGCCTCTGTAACCCTCCTGGTGGAGAATCTAAATGTGTCCACCTGTAAAAGAAAGAAAGAGAGAAATAAAGAGGGAAGGAGTAAAAAAAACAGAAAGGAAAAGGTCTTCTCATGTCTGACAGCTCATTTCTGATCATGTATTTAGTGAATGTCATGATAAAAAGGAGAAGCAATGGCTACCCAGGTATCTTTCTTTCCTTCAACACCACTGATCTCAGATACCTTCCTTCAGGCAGGTAAAAGCTACAGATCAGTTGAAACAAATACCATTTCAGACTTTCTATCTCCCCCTGCCATTTGTGATATCCTTATGCTTATCCCTAATGTGCTCTACAATTCCCATACAACACTCTTACAGATGACTTCCTTTCTCCCCTTTTTTCTTCTTACTTTTCCTCTTCCTACTCGAGTAAAACTCATTGTTTCTCAATGTGATTTCTGTGCCTGTACGAACTACACAATCCTTTTGCATCAAGACCTGCCAAGCTTCACAGTTGTGATCAGCCTGTAGTTTTGTTTGTCTCCAGATAACAAAGCAACCTTTTAAAATTTCCCATTGTGAGATCTTCAGATGACTACTTTTTGTCATCTTGTAAATGCTTAAGAACACAAGAAAATCTCAGACTTCCCCACTCACTCATCTGGTCTGATGAACTACATGACCTCGTCCTACAAATCCTACCTTTTGATCTTTCAAACACACATACAGTATGAAAGGTAGTATTCTGAAGGCCTCCTTCAATTTGGCAAATCAAAACTAGAACAAACCATGTTCTCCCATTCATCCTTGTTTAGTCATTCATATCACACTAATTAGGAGCCATGAACATCCTGTCCTGCAGGACTGATGACTCCTTGGGCAGCTGATCCCAACTCCTATTACAGTCTGCCTCCTCTTTTAACTACCAGCATCAAACGTTGCAGGCTTACTGCTCCTTTGGTTCTGCCTAATAGACCAGTTTGTGTATGCTTTAAAATGGAGAGCCAGTGGGATAATGGACAGCATTATGAGTGGAACAGTAAAAGAGAAAGGTTGGCATAAAGCTAAGAAGTCCTCTTGTCTATCAACAGGGCAACTACTTTGGTGAGAGAGAAGATGTCCTGCTCCTTTGGTTCTGCCTAATAGACCAGTTTGTGTATGCTTTAAAATGGAGAGCCAGTGGGATAATGGACAGCATTATGAGTGGAACAGTAAAAGAGAAAGGTTGGCATAAAGCTAAGAAGTCCTCTTGTCTATCAACAGGGCAACTACTTTGGTGAGAGAGAAGATGTTCTGGTTTCGGCAGAGATAGAGTTACTTTCCTTCCTAGTAGCTGGTACAGCGCTGTGTTTTGGATTTAGGATGGGAACAAAATTGATAAGGCACCGATGTTTTAGTTGTTGCTAGGTAGTGCTTACACTGGCCAAGGACTTTCTAGTTTTCCATGCTCTACCGACTGAGAAGCAAGAAGCTGGGAGGGGGCACAGCCAAACTGGCCAAAGGGACATTCCATACCATGTGACGTCATGCTCAGTACATAAACTGGGGGAAGCTGGCCGGGGGGGGCCGCTGCTCGGGGACTGGCTGGGCATCGGTCGGCGGGTGGTGAGCAATTGTACTGTGCATCACTTGCTTTGTGTATTATTACTACTATCATATTATTATTATTATCATTTTATTTCAATTATTAAACTGTTTTTAATCTCAACCCACAAGTTTTCTCACGTGCTTTTCCAATTCTCTCCCCCATCCCACCGGG
>NW_008824032.1:95531-104365 GCF_000699105.1 Pygoscelis adeliae
TGGCTGGGCATCGGTCAGCGGGTGGTGAGCAATTGTACTGTGCATCACTTGCTTTGTGTATTATTACTATTATCATATTATTATCATTATCATTTTATTTCAATTATTAAACTGTTTTTATCTCAACCCACGAGTTTTTTCTCACTTGTGCTTTTCCAATTCTCTCCCCCATCCCATCAGGAGGAGGGCGGGGAGTGAGCGAGCGGCTGCGTGGTGCTTAGTTGCCAACTGAGGTTAAACCACGACAGAAGACAAAACTGGAAAGAGCACAGACAGAAGACAGATGTATTGTCTCACTCAGAAGAGAGCTAGATGGAGGCTTAAATAAAGAGATATCCAAAAAGTAAGTCAAGGAAAGAATAAGTTTTGTCAACTTGCAATACTGCAGACTGAGATCCAGGAAGTATATCTGCATGTCCTTCAATTCAGCAATACCTAACATTCAAAATATTGATTTTGAGTATTTTTGCTGTCACTGAAGTTTATAAAAGACTTTGCAGTGGAAACAAAAGCTACATATCTCTCAATTGTCATGTAAGTGAAGAAGCATGCTTTACAGCACAGCTGCAAATAAAACCTAAAGGATGCTGGCTGCCATGCATTGTTGAGTACAAGATACTGCTCATTAACTATTCAATAATTTACTGCAAAACTAAGGAAAGAAGGCAAGTCAGCAAAACCTTAAAACCAGCCTGAAACTGTCATTTTATCACATGGTGATAAATGTATTTAACAGCAGAGATTGCTTTCTGACACCTCTGTGCAAAACCTCACATATGACCACCAAACAAAATTCATTTCTTTGCTCCCAATCTTACACATATGATAAAAAAATTAAAACCAAAGCATTTGACTCTGCAAACAATTATACTTAGCAAATTTGCTTCCTTCCAATATACAAATAACATATAGCCAGGCAGTGAATAAAGTGAAGGTCACACACTAGCAGGACTAAGAAACATGGCTTGCATTTTATGAGGTCAGCAGGACTATATGGGAGGAGAAGGAAATCTTTCTGGCTGATGATAGTACAAGATAGAGGCATAAACTGACAATATTTAAGGTACTTTTAATTAACACATATAGCTATATATATGATATATGCACTCAAAATGTGCTTGTTACAGAAGGAAGGAAGGAAGGAAGGAAGGAAGGAAGGAAGGAAGGAAGGAAGGAAGGAAGGAAGGAAGGAAGGAAGGAAGGAAGGAAGAAAAAGAGAGAGAAAGAAAGAAAGAAAAAGAAAGAAAGAAAGAAAGAAAGAAAGAAAGAGAGAAAGAGAGAGAGAAAGAAAGAAAGAAAGAAAGAAAGAAAGAAAGAAAGAAAGAAAGAAAGAAAGAAAGAAAGAAAGAAAGAAAAAGAAAACTACTATTTCTGTATCTGTCACAACTATCCATTTTTACACTGTTCAGTTTATTCCAAAAATTTTATTACATACTGGCTAAAATGAACTAGAAGCTGGTTCTGCAAACAGTTAAACATGGAGGTGAAGGTGGGCTGAATCTGAATGACGTTAATAACTTTTTCCTAGTTTGATGAGCGTAATCTGTTTATCAGGCCACCTTTCATTGTACAACAATGTACACAAACCCTATTATACTTCATCATTCTTATCACACCCTGAGAAAAGAACTCAAGCAGTTAGTTACACTCACTTTAAGACACTTCCCCTCTGGCAAAAAAGAAGAGAGCCATAAATAAGAATTAGGCCCATAAACACCTGTATTTATGGTGATGTTCTGTCAGTAATCAGGGTACTTCTTACAAGAGAAAAATATCTCACAAGCTAAAGCACATATAGAACTTTACTGCTCCATTTTTAAAGTTGAGTGCCTTGTCATAGAGGAAGATAAAGGATTTTAAGTAAACATTAATAAACCGCCATAACGAAGATATACATGGGCTTCTCCATAGCTTTAACACTATTGACTTTTACAGATATACCTGAAACCACGGAACAATCCTTATTATCTTTTATTTACAAGCTTTTGAAGCTGTTTAGTTGAAGCTAAAAAAGAGTTTGGGGAACAGTGTGATTATAGGAATGTACTTATAATGATGTACATGTGATATGTGATAACACAATTAATTTTATTTTAATCAAACTCTATGAACTTTTCTACACTTTTAACCTAGAACATTAATAAAGCCGGCATCAAATATAAGTCAATAAAGTCATATATGCAGACAAATATGAATATGAGAGACTTAAAATCAATGAATCTTTTTTTTCTGCAGTTACATAAGCTGATTTATGAACAGCTAGGCTGAATTTCTACCATCAGCAGGGCTAAAGGATGCTTTCTTATTCATCTTATTCACTATAGTTAAACTTGTATTCAGATACTCTAAAAGAAAGCAGAAAATGAGGTTATTTATATTAAATAACTGTTACAGTGCAAACTAGTGAAGATGCTATTCTTCTAGTGAAGAATAGCCTTGGTTTTTTTCTACTTGAAAACCTTCAACATTCTTCTGTCCCTAAAACTAGCTCTTATGTATCATTTACTCTTTTGTTTGCCTTGACCTGAGGGAAGATGTCAAGTATGTCTAGAAGAGAATGCGTATAGAGCAGCATTAGGGTATACTCAGTGTTTTGAGGAGCTATCAAATCAAATGCTTTGACACAGTCCGTTTGGATCTCTCAAATTTACAGGACAACATACCCTGTGATTTAAATTTTATTTCATGAGCTCACTAAGAAATGCAACAAACATGACAAACAGGGGCTCAATCCCCTTTTGCCTAGACTAGTCTATTATGTGAATTCACTTATTCACCATTCAAGTCATAAGGTTTCACAACTTATAACCAATAACTCATAACCTATAACTCTTAATTTGTGCACTTAGGAGCAAAAAAAAAAAAAAGAATTAGTTACCTAGCCGACGGGCAGAGTGCTCACCCTTCCTCCTCGATCACGGTGACAGGCATCCCCTGTATCACACTGGGAAGCATGAAAGCCTCAGCAGTCCAGCTGCTGTTGGATCTGCTTCAAAGACTTTTTTTCAGAAAGCTGATGTTTTTATACCTTCCAGCTTGGAGGTTTGGTCTATACCATTTCCATAAGTTAGCAGATTCTGAAGAAACTGCCAGACAAAGATGATGGCTGCAGGAGCCAGCACTCTGCAGGTGATAATGGCTGCATAATGGCCCTTTAGCTCTTTCTAGCCACCTGTCCTGCCTATATGGTGTTCTCACTTTGACCTAATGGCACTGCCACCAGCATACATCAGGCCTTAGCATGAGCTGGGTTAGCCAAAATCTGAACAGGAGTTGAGTGAACTGTCACAATGTCTAAATAAGAATGTAAGAACAACCTGTTCCCTGTTCATTAATAAAATCTCAGTGCATAAATATAAGCAGGATGAGTCAAAATAAGTTGTCATACATTATTAAGCTTATCGTGAGCTGATCCTATTTTCCCTAGGGCATGAACACACTTGGGGGCTCACTGTTCTGTGGATTTCTCACTGACCAGCATTCCTTAGACTGAGGTGGATGAACCACATTCCATACACCCCTGAAAATGCAGATCTTGGAGAACTCTCTCAAGGAGAAGGCGGCAGTTTTATATTTTCCAGTGAATCCCATTTTTGAATGTAAAATGATGATGAAAAAATGAACAAAAGTTGTCAGAGATATTGTCAAAAATCAATAAAAAGCCTTTTGATTAACTCAGAATTTTTTTGGAACTTGTCAGTAATTGTGATCTGAAATAAAACTTCTGAGAAGACTTTAGTAATGAGGAATTCCTTTTCCATTCAGCTTTCAGGATTAACAAAAGGTAAATAGCCTGTATTTATCAGCAAGTAGTCTGAGGCCCTTACCTTCAGTGAGGACAGGAAGTGCCAGCTGAAACCAGCACAGCTCTGCTCAGCTGGGTTAAGGGTAGCTTTTGTGCAAGAGCTGTGTTCACTTGGCTCAGTATGAGGCTCCAGGCACCAGTAACACACCTCTTGTGTCATTACTGATGAAGCTCCTTGTGTTCACTGTGAACTTACTCTTCTGACAACTAGCCATGACATGTTTGTGCAGGATACTTGCACTATCTAGTGCAACACAAACCACCAGAGCTTGGAAAGCTTCTTGATAGGCTAACTGCCGGTTCATATTGCCACTGTAGCTTTCCAAGAAGCTGGACTCATGATCCCTGGAGCTGAAAAATGAAACATGGAGGCTAGTAGAGGGTCTGAGAGTGATCATCTGAAAGAAGGGAGGAAAAAAAGAGAGAAGCCGTACCTCTTGGTCCTGACAGCTCAATTCTGTTCTTATAATCAGCAGCTGCAAGGAGGAACAGCAACAACCCTGTCAGCATTTTCCTGTCCTGCAACAGCACTGATCTCAGCAAGAGATATTAGGCACTTTGAAGCCAGATATTCTATCTGTTGCCTTGATTTTATTTTTCCCCACAAACTCTTCTTTTTTCCAATCTCCATTAACTCATTCCTCCGGACTTGTTATTTGGTCATGCTGTACCTCTTACTTTCCCTCCTTTTACTAGACTCTCCCTCTATTCCTGATCTTTCCTCTTCCATTACCTTTCCATCTTCCTGAAAAATCAGAAGTTAATGCTTTTCCTATGGTGCTTTTTTCAACATTTATCTTCCACAGAATCATTTTACCAGAGAACTACTGAAAAACTGGATACCAAATTAGTCCCAATCTCCTGGAGTGTTCCTTTTACAAGTTACGTTCCATCTTCGAAGGAACAGATAAATCTATTTTAAACGTGAATTCTTTACATTCATTTCTGCTCTTCTTCGCGTAAGAACTTGAGTATAGGATGCTGATACCCTGAACTGACTAGGCAGAGTTGTAGCTTCTTTAACAGTTAGTCATGAACCTCTTTGCATATGGCAACTACCTCTCCTCTTAAATGATTTGCTCAAAACAATTATTGATTTGGTCTCACTCAGGCGAGTAAGTCAAAGCCCAGGAAAATGTGGAATTTCAGCAGTTCACTAAAAAGCACTTCAGATCAAGGGAATGACAGAAAGTCAGTAGATAGAAATATTAGACTATCATAGACTTAATATCATTGTAAGGTCAGCAGATTGACACAGACTGTCTTTCTGTGACATAGGTGAGGGAGAGAGATAAAGGTGAGGGAGAGAGAAGAAATGGATTTGTAGAAAGCAAAAGAAAGGTAATTTGGGATTGAGGCCTGTCCCTAGGACACTGAGGTAGAAGGCAAGACATAAGTCTAGTTTATTTATGGAAAAAAAGCAAACCCACACTACTGTGGACAAAATAGCTCTACTTTCCTTACTTATACAGGCCATGGTCAAAGAACTGACCCTCATAGCCAGGCCACAGAGAACAGTGATCCCAGAGCCTCAGTGCCCTGTAGTCATCCAGAAACCACACAAGCCAGCAGGAAGAAAGGAGTCTCTTGGCCCACCTGGGAATAATCTGAAACTGAACACCCAACGGGAATAAAACCTAGGCTGCCAGGGCCCCAGATAAAAGACTCCAGAGGGGACAAGAAATGTCAAGAGAAGCCTCCCTTCTAAGCCTCCCTTACCATCCCTAAGCTCAGACTCCTTAACAGAAGCCACTGTACTCTGCTCCAGAAGAAAAAAAAAAAAGTAACCTGATAACCAAGAACCTGTAGAAGTCAGTTCTTCACCAGCAGAGGAGGGAAACAAGAACACTTAGTATAGAATTACCAAGGGAATTTATTCTCTTATATTAGCTGTGTGCATACTGGTGCCCCAACCTAATGCATAGAGGACCCTGATATAGAGGAAAGCAGGGTTTATATATGTTACAGTACAGTTGTGTAGACCAATCAAATTACTCATGTTAAGGGGCGGGCAAATCAGTTACTATTGCTTGCATAATCAGTATGTGCTTGTCCCATGCAGGATCAGTACATGCTTGTCTCATGCAGGTGGTGTAGACATATGGTCAGTGTCGTATTAATCTTCATTGTTCTAAACTAACGTCCTGTGCAGGTGGAGTGGTTTTATACTGGATTCTGGTCAGTTGCTGTTCTGGCCGTGGTTATATGCCTGTTTTTTTAAGTCAAATCTCCTATTATTTTATTGTCAGTATGGGCTGTTCTCAGCTGGTAGGAGCTGGCTTTGGTTGGGTCTTCAGGTCACGTCGACCCTGAGGTAAAAGCTCATAGTCCCAGGTAGTGTTCATTCTTCTAAGCAAGTCATATTGCAGTTAGTGCCTTGCCTTTCACAAACCCCACCAAAGATCACAGTCTTTCCAGCTTGCCAGTTCATCTCTCAAGGGACATCTGCTAAGCTACACAAGGAACTGACCTGGAGGGAAGCAACACAGGGCAAGCTTGGCCTATAGACGAAACTGCTAAGCATGCTCAAACACTCCTCAGGACTGATAGGCCTGTCAGTGGTGACCAGGCCAACAGTTCCTCCCAGGATTTTGGTTTCCAGCCTAACTGAAGGCTGGATTTTGGAGGAGCTAGCTTTGGAGATGGTCCAGGCAGGATTTGCAAAGACCTTTTCTCAGACTTACAACATGCTGAGCATTAAGGAACAGTGATTTCAGTTGTTACCAGACTCTCTGAACTCAAACACGAACCACAGACACGTAGAGTATTGCTGAGAACCACAGTATAGAGCAGCACAATTAGTCCCAGCCTCTGGTTTCCTGTGCAAGTTCGGATTGCCTGGCACACCATGCAACAAGCAAGGGAAGTCTGCTGGTCCATCAGGCTGACCCTCTGCTCATAACTGTGGGCATGATCATCCAGAATAGCTGTAGGAGAGCACTAGACAATGATGCAAAGGCCAGGCCATGCTGAAGTTTCTCCCAAGCACTCCTGGTAGGCATTCACATAGCATCCCAAAGTGTGCTCCAAGACCAGAGCTGATGAGCAGTCATTTCGCTCAGAGCCCACCACCAGGTAACATGATAATGCAGACACAATGTGTCTGAGGTAGAATGGGCCACAGTAGCGAGGAGGCGGCCAAGGCTGCCTGCAACACAGAGTTCCTATCAAGGCAGATTGCACAAAGTGACTGCCTACTAGCCTATCAGACTAGAGACCATCTATTAATCCATTAGTTTGCATTGATTGTGGAAAAATGGTTTTGGACTTCTCACCCTTCTCTTTTGCTCCTGAGCCTGAAAGCTCCCCTACAAGATAGCATTTTTCCCTCCAGCATGGTACGTTTCATGAATTCATGTGTCATTCTTGCAAAAAGACCATTAAAATTATCTCTGAGCATTCCATGATTAGCACAAAAGCCTCATAGCTAGCCATGAGCGCAACAAACAGCTGTTCTGCTTACTGCTGGGTGAGGTCTGAAAACCAAACCCAGTCCCTAGCCCAGAACCCATCTTACTGCCTGCCTACAGAGGCCTCTGTTCCTTCAAGAGGATTTATCTTGTTCTGGAACTCCTGTTTAGACTTTCAAGACCATTGCTAAGCTGTTCCACTACAGAGTTAAACAGATCAAAAGTGCCATTTCAGCTTGGTCCTTGACCTCACCACGAGGTTTCTAAGCTTCCACATTTGTCTCAAGAACAGTCTTGTATTTATCTGAAGTTGCAGCCTTTTCTTGTAGCTATTTTTTTTCTCTGAGCCAGAGAATACTTAGTCAAGGATGAAAACTGTTGCAGTTACAGACAGAAATCTTTCAACCACATCCATGTTCATCTTGTTGATTGTGAAACCAGAAAGCACCTCACTGCAAGCAGGCTATATTAGCTACTGTAGGAGAGGTATCCTTTTCCTCATCTGCATTTTGTGCACAGACAAGCTGTCTGCTATGTCCTCCTCTCCAAGCAGCCACAAAATCAACTGTAAGGATTCAAAAACTGTACCATACATTTTGCATGTACAAATCATATATATATATATATATATAAAAAAATATGTATATTCATTTGTGTGCCCTGGCCAATCTTGCTGGTAAGCACTGCAACAAGTTCACCATTTTTGCTTCCTTTTCTACAGCTGTTTATTGTTCACTTGATTATACCTTGTCAAAACTGTTACTCCTTTTATGCAGGAAGTGAGCTGCAACGCATAGTTCTGTATCAGCGGCACTAGAGTTTCTTTCTTTGCTTTGTTGAGGTGTAAAAAGAAACTTAAACATATTTTTTTTATTAACAGATCAATGGCATTTTCAGAAGTAAAGGAAACATGAAAGTTGAAGCCTGCATTAAAGGCAAGATTACAGCCATCCCAGTTGTTCTCTCTGCCGGCACTTTGGAACCTAATGACTAGATGCAGGTGAGATCTAACTACGTACGGTTCTCAGAAGCATGACTCTCATTGATAGACCTTGCAGAAGTAGCTCCATGACATTTCCCATAAAACCTACTGTATTTCTAGGATGACATCTCCCTGCTCTTGGCTGTACAAGGACTGAATTATTGTCTCAGTAATGCTAATGAGATCTGAGAAGGGATCCAATCAATGTCTGTATTTTGGCAAAGTAACATTGATGTGTGTCATTGGCAAAGACCTTGAGCTGGCCTTTCCTGAATGACACTGTGCCTTTAAAATGCTCCAAAGAACCTTTTTGCACCAATCCAGTGGTCACTAAGTAGGAGAGAAAGCCTTCAGATGGGCCAGCAGGAGACTGTCAACATGAGAACAGGCAATTTGTAAATACATTCCATGAGAGATCAGGAGCGCTTTTTCTAACACAAATGCAAAGCAGGATCTGCAGGGCAATAGAATCATAGAATCATAGAATCATTAAGGTTGGAGAAGACCTCTAAGATCATCAAGTCCAACCATCAACCCAACACCACCATGCCCACTAAACCATGTCCCTAAGTGCCGCATCTACACGTCTTTTAAATATTTCCAGGGATGGTGACTCAACCACTTCCCTGGGCAGCCT
>NW_008824032.1:106896-114753 GCF_000699105.1 Pygoscelis adeliae
CTCATTTATCAGCTGTGTCAGGAAGTTGTCTTCCACACACTCCAGGAACCTCCTAGACTGCTTCCTCTCTGCCACATTGTATTTCCAGCAGATGACCGGGAAGTTGAAGTCCCCCACGAGAACAAGGGCTAGCGTTTGAGAGACTTCTGCCAGCCACTTGTAGAACGCTTCATCCGCCCCTTCATCCTGGTTGGGTGGTCTATAAACAGACTCCCAGCAGGATATCTGCCTCGTTGGCCTTTCCCCTCATCCTTACCCATAAACACTCAACCGTTATCATCATCACAATTGTTGAGCCCTATACAATCGAAACACTCCCTAACATACAGGGCCACCCCACTGCCTCTCCTTCCTTGCCTGTCCCTTCCGAAGAGTTTATTGCAGCACTCCAATCATGAGAGTCACCCCACCATGTTTCTGTGATGGCAACTAAGTCATATCTCTCCCGCTGCACAATGGCTTCCAGCTCCTCCTGCTTGCCGCCCATGCTGCGTGCATTGGTGTAGATGCACTTGAGCTGCACTTGAGAAAAATATGACAACCTTTAAAAACCTAGTGATAAGGACATTAATGTTGAGGTTTTCAGGGAGCCATAAGAGCAAGGGAAGAAGGCTATTTCTCCCCACAAGAGAAGAAATGTAAGACCACAAGACAGGCAGAAGCAGCATCCTCACTGATAAGGCCGCAGTCCCACAGTACCCAAGCAGGGCTGGTGACAATGAGAGCTTCCATCACCTGATCATCAGAT
The DNA here is from genome assembly GCF_000699105.1 of Pygoscelis adeliae. Taxonomy (NCBI): domain Eukaryota; kingdom Metazoa; phylum Chordata; class Aves; order Sphenisciformes; family Spheniscidae; genus Pygoscelis; species Pygoscelis adeliae. The sequence continues at coordinate 107,645 of NW_008824032.1, forward strand.
AAATACAAAGTGACAAGTCAAGTCCATATTCCATCCATGAACCAAATCAACAAGCCAGAAACAGCAAAGGTAAAGGCTAGGCACTACCTACAACATAGCTTAGACAGAGAATGTGTGCCTAGGTTTGAGCTTAAATACAGCTCCTGGACCAATGCACAGAGACTGCATTGTTGGAGGGTGCAGGTGAGGTTGATCAGGGTAATTAATGCTTATTGTTGCACTCAGGACCTTGACTGTCTTGGTTGAAAGAGTAGAGCTTCAACAAGCATAACAGAGGAAATCATAGACTCATAGCAAAAAAGACTTCTTTAAAAACTAACTTAATTTTCCACAGTGTAGCATCACACTCTGTCACTAGGATAATGCTGACTTTAACCAGAGAGCACCCATTGATTCAAGACACTTTATGCAGCACAGAGAAGCCCAGCAGGGTAGTAGTTAATGATTAATCATAGTCACTTAGAATTCATGAATATCCCTGCAATGCTAGCAACATGGTAGGTAGTTTCAAAATCCTTTCTCTACTGAGTTCAGTTGGTTAAAGGAAATAAACCTACCTGAACTTTCCAGTGCTAATAAGTACCCTTAAACAGAGGGTTAGTACTTTTCCAAGCTTCCCCCCACCTCCCCCCGGAATTTCCAAAATTTTTATACACAGTGCTTTTATACCCCTCCTTCTAGTAAATGGTACTCATGTGAAGCATCAGCTGGAGGTTAGTGGATGCTGATACCCCTACCTGCAGGTTTTGTTGTGCTTCGGGATGCTTGGATGCCAAGCAGCTTGCTGTTCTGTTAGCGAACAATACCGCTTCTGTCCACCGGGTGGCAATGTTCAATTACAGAAATGCAAAGTGGCGTCCTCTGGCCCCAACGTGGTTTTTGAAAGAGGCACTCCTAAACTGCATGCTTTATGTGATTTTACACCCACAGTGAACTAGAATTCCATGCTTTCTTGAAAGAACTAGAGAAATGCTAGACCCTCCACATATTATCTTTAGCCTCTGAACCCCTGTATGCAGATTTCAGCGCAAGGAAAATTTTATTACTCAAACACCTTCACAAGCTCTCTATTCTCTTGAGATCCAGTTCAAAAGTACATTCCCTTCTCCAAGTTCTTCCTCAATTGTTTTTTCCTATCTTTTCACAGATTTTAGTCCTCTCTGTTCGCATCCTGGACTCTAATACATACAAACTGGGGGACAAGAGGCTGGAGAGCAGCCCTGCGGAAAGAGATCTGGGGGTTTGGGTTGATGGCAAGTTGAATATGGGTCAACAGTGTGCCCTGGCAGCCAAAAGAGCCAACTGTGTCCTGGAGTGCATCAAGCACAGCATAGCTAGCCAGTCGAGGGAGGTGATTGTCCACCCTACACTGCACTGGTGTGGCCCCACCTCGAGTACTGTGTGCAGTTTTGGGTGCCTCAATACAAGAAGGACATCAAACTATTAGAGTGTGTCCAAAGGATGGTGACCATGATGGTGAAAGGTCTCAAGAGCAAGAGGTCGCTTGGTTTGTTCAGCTTAGAGAAGAGAAGGCTGAGGGGTGACCTCATCACAGTCTGCAACTTCCTCAAGGGGGGCAGCAGAGGGGCAGGGGCTGATCTCCTGTCTCTGGTGACCAGCAACAGGACACAGGGAAAAGGAATGAAGCTGCGTCAGGGGAAGTTCAGATTGGACATTAGTAAAAGGTTCTTCATTGAGGGGGTGGTTGGTCACTGGAACAGCCTCCCCAGAGTCATGGCACCAAGCCTGTCAGAGTTCAAGGAGCATCTGGACGATGCTTTTAGTCATATGGTTTAGTTATAGGTAGTCCTGCAAAGAGCACGGAGTTGGACCCGATGATCCTTATGGGACCCTTCCAACTCAAGATATTCTATGATTCTATGATTCTAATAAACACTCAGGAAGATAAGCAAGAGAGCTGAGATGATTACAGTAGATCATTCCCCAACATGACAAATAGTACCAGCTATTCATTGCTACTGTTACCTTCAAGGTGCTTACTCACCTTTTGCAGGAGTGCTACCTGATACATAGGACTTTTATGCTTTTCATGTTACACTGTGGTTAAACCTGGATGATTTCCCACCCCAGAACCCCAGTGTTTAGCAGATTTTCTGAACAATGGCATTTCAATAATTTCTGGAGACATTTTCAAGTTTAGCTTTACTTTCCTGCATAGTTTCTGAAGGATTTTCTTTCTTTTTCCAGCTTTATGCTTGGTGGGAAGAGACCAGTTTCAGTCACAGACTGCAAGAGCAAGGGTTAGTGAAAACCCATGGGATACTCAGTATTAAAGGCCTCATACTCTAGGGACTGGCATATGTCCACTTTAAACATACATCAGTTGGGTTGCTGCTAAAAGGGATGGTCTTGGCTGTCCCTCCCCAACCTGCATATCCTCTGCCTTCCCATCCATCTGCCAAGCTGTAGCATTTATACAGCTCCATAAAGTCTCCTACATATACTCCAAAATTTTATACATAATTTTTGCTGAATTAGTTTTCAGTCAGATCAGTTCCTTGATCCAGGTCACCGCACAAATCTTTGCTTCCAGCACAGGGAAGGTGATGAAGACATACAGCTCTGGGCAGAGAAAAGAGAGAGTAACATTGTCTCTCTATCTTAGTAGAGGCTTGTATTCTTGTGGGGTTGAAGTGTTTGTGGGACCACAGCCTTAGAAGCAGTTCCCATTTTGCACTACAGCAATTTTAAACTGTTTTCTAGAAATACGTTGTCACCACCAGGTTCCTGAGCATGCCAGTCTGTGCATGGGAGATGGAATTAGTGAAGGGAGAAATTCATGTTTCCTGTTAAGATGTTTCCATGTCTTACAAGTAATTAACCATTCCCTGGGGAAGAAACTGGCACCCAGGCTACAGACTGGGACCCAGGAACTACCAGGCTATAGACTTGTTCTGTTTATGAAACACTTCTTCTGCCAGCAGCTTTATGTATCTAGCCATTCATTTCCTTCTCTGAAGAGCTCATTAAATAAATAAGTTAAATGGAGTGTTTCATGCTAAACAATTAATTGTTTTAACACTTCTCACATTCTTTTTCTCTCATAAAGGAGTAATTTTATTCCAAACTAAATTTGTAGTTCTCCTTTCCCACTCATTTTTCAGCCAAGAGCTAAAATGAAACTGCAGTCATTTATATAACCCCTTACTGTAACCTTGAGCAGGCTCAGAGACCTACTTTGACATAGGGTGGTGCAAGTTGCCCAGTTTGGGAGCCAAAGAGAAACAGTTCGTTGGTACCTTACATTCTCTTACAGAACCTCAACTCAATTCCCTTTCACCTTCTTGAGAGTGTTTAACCTTCACCACCTTTCAACTCCAGTAACTTACTGTCCTTATTTTTCTACTGGACTTTCAAGAACAAGTTGTATGTTACTGGATCTTTTTAGCAGGGCAATTTTGCCTAAATCCCAGGGCACTTAGGAAATGTAACTTCCGCTCCATCTACATAACTGTTGGTCTATTTGCTCAGTTTGTGCATAAGCATGCAACAGAAAACAGAGATTTTTGAAATCTTATGCAGCTTTCTGGAGTCATTCTTCAGATGAGCAACAGTCACCTGAATCTAACACAGATCTGCTCTAAGTATGGAATACATGGAATACATGAATACACATACCTAATAGCAGTAGGCATTAAAAATACAGGTGGGTGCATATTCAGCTAATGTAGATGGGGTTTTTCCCCTCTCTGGTTTAGATTTATTTCCATTAAAGCTCAGGAAACAATGCTCTAAGCAGAAGTGAGTGATGGCAGAGAAGGCACAAAGCAGAGAACAAGTCTGCTCTGTAAGTAGAAACACACTGCTTATTTCAAGGGAGAACTGGAACTGAAACCCATAAGAAGCCTCCTTGCTTGTAGAAAATCTCTTTATTTGTGATAAAGATTAAAAAATAAACAAAAAAATTCATGACTGTACACTAATGGCTACCAAGAGCCAGTGTAGAGACCGTGAAGCTGCAGGGTCTGGTATTTCACACTCCATCTTGGGCTACCCCTCAGTCCTTTTGCACTTCTGAGCTTCCCTAAATTCTCTTCAGTTCTCTCTTACTAATTTTTCTCTAAGCTTCTCCTTTTTCTGTGCCGGGCTTTCTTAGGGAGAAAATACCTTTGTACTTCACCAAACATGTCAACAAACAAAACAAGGCCATAATATATGGTAACCAGAAGGGTATTGTAAGGTTTTAATTTACTGATCTGTGTGATTATTTTTCAGAAATCTGGGAAGGAAAATGTGCTATTTTAGACTTTTGAAGTGATAAATCTACCTTTGAAAAAATCTTCTTGAAGATTTTATCCACTGAAAATAGTTCTGCTTCAAAACTGCTTGTCAAACATGTCCTCTCATGTATAAATAGTACCCTTCGTACTCTTTCCTCTGCCTGCTATTCTATTTGCAGTTCCCAGCTCCTCCCTTTCTTCTTCGCTTCCCTTTCTTTCCTTGTCTGTCTTTTATAGTTGCTCTGTGTGTGTCTTGCTTTCTCTACCTCTGTCTCCCGCCTTTCTCACTCTTACCCTCTTTTTTCTCTCTTTTTCCTTTGAAACTCTATTCTCCTTGTCTTAGCCTCACCCCTCCCTTTTATCCTCCTCAGCTAGTCTCTCATGGGTGGTTTTCTTCTCTTTGGTTTGTGTGGTCTGCCCTGCACATTCCAACTCTTTTCTCTTCAAGACGTAACATGTTTCATGCAGTGAGGAGATTATTTATGAAATGGATTATGCTTTGCTATGCTGACCATTGTTTTAATAACTGCACCTTCTTCTTTTGCTTTAAATATTATGAGACCTGTTTGTGTGTCTGGATATTTGCAGTTGACTGTTGTGTGGAATTCTGTGTCTATAAAATGAATGTCTGTCTATGTAAGTTGGAGCACATGATTGCCTGTATCAGTGGCCTCCAAACTTTTTTGATCATGTACTCCTACGAGTAAAAAACTTTAGCATACATCCCCAATATACATATATTTACTTATTTATAAATTATATAAATGTACTACTGAATTTCTAATATTTTATTTCTGCACCCCAATGGGTTGTCTCACACACCCCTTGGGGTGCATGCACCCCACTTCAGAGACCACTGATCTATATCATGCAGCCACACTTGCACAAGGCATGCTGGTTTTGTTGCATTTAAGATTGACCTGAGAATCTGATCCATCCATGGTAGTTTGGGATGGAGAGCTTTTGTTTCTCTGTTTCTGTCATGTCTGGGCTGTGATTGTTTACATTTTGAGGGGGGTGAGGTTTTCTGGTATGATGTGATAACCTGCCTAGTAGAGGAAGGTTTCAGAAACTGGAAATGTTTTTGAAGATATAAATGCATGCATTGCAAAATGCTGCAGCATTGAAGAAAGAACATTTAAACACTGCCTTAAAATTAATCCCCGGTAAAGGATTGACTGTCATCTTGCCTTCCACCAAGTGAGATTTTTAAACAGGGTTTGGATGTTGCATGTGCATGCATGCGTCCCTGCAGCACAGCAACTTTTCCCAAACTTCCCCATTCAGAGTAGCAGCTCGCTCATGCTTGGCTTTCATGCCACATGAGGAGGAGGAGGTTTGGGGGTGAATATTCCATTACCATAAAGGGGAGGACGTGTTTCCGCAGCTATTGAACAAAGCAGCTAGTTAACCTCTTTCCCAACCCTGGTGCAATGGTACAGTCCCACTGCTTCTTTCTAGGGGCCAGATGCTCCTCATAGTACTGAAACGAGGAAGAAAGGAAAACATATGTGCAAAAATTTACTACCGAACTGAGTAAGGACCAGATTCCAAGAGGAGCTGAGTACCTGCAATTTCTCCGGAAGTCAACTTCTTTTAGAATCAGGCTGGAGGGAGGAGGCGTGGGCGGGGAGAGTTGGAAGGAAAGAGGTCTTTTGTAATTGGTGTCTAGAAACCCCCACAGAGAGGATTAAGAAAGAAACTATGCTGTCTGGGAAGATGTAGGTATTTGTGTTATTCTGCATATATACAGAACTGCTAGAAAAGGCTGTGCTGTGTGGAAACTAGCCCTAGCTTTTTGAACTCTGAGATGTGGCACTATCTGCTGATAGTACTTCTTTTAAGCAGAAGTTTATACATTTTATCGTGCAGTGGGGTGTCTAATGTGCATTTGTGCTTTTGTATGTGTACCAGTGTTTTACACTGAAGAGAATAATGGACACTTTATATTGTATGTAACGTGAAGCTCATACTTCAAACCAAAGGAAGTTACTCTGGCAGCAGAAGCCCAGAATTCTGCTTTGTGTTATCACAGAAGTATTTGTGAATTGTAAGCCACAGAGTTTTGATATATTTTTCATTCAGTCCTAATGGGCACACTCTGCTTGCACTGTAGCTCACAGCACCCACATTTTCTGCTGGTTATCCCTGTTAACTCACTGAACGGTAGGCACAATCAGAGGGTTATGCAGCATGCCTCATCCTCTAGCATTTCTCCATATTTAGCCCAGTGACATTTGCAGACTGAGTAGGTAGACTCTTGTTCTTGCACTAGCAAGAGACAGGAGTCACCCAGAAAGATGCTTCCAGTCTTTGGTTTCTACACTGGGAGCTGAGGTTCTCCTTTGGGAGAATTGAGGAACCCCTGTTGATTCATCCACGCCATTGCCAGTTGAGCTGAGGTTTATTAGTACCTAGAATCAAGGAAGCACCTAGCCTCCAGGGCATTCCATCTTGAGCATTTGGAAGTGGAGTGCAAGTAAGCACATACATGCTAACTTTAAGCTAGGTTGCCACAGAACAACAGCAGCAGATGCCATACTGCAACATGGATTTCAACAATGTCAAGAGAGACCGACCAAGGATCAGTAGTTCATGCTGTTGTACCTTCTGGCACAAACCTAGCAGGGGCATGCACACCTGCAGTCACACTCGGGCATCCCCGCAGAAAGCCCGGCTGCAGCAAGACAGCAGGGCGGGCAAGGTGCAGGCCAGGCCCGCAGCTCTGACGCTGTGGCGAGGGAAGACCCACTCGGAAAATCCCCCTCCGAAAGACGCTGGGTTGGTGAAGGGGGAGGGAGCCTGAACAGCAAAGCCTTGAATCGAGGACGGAACCCGGTGCCGCCCAGCGGCCCGCCCAGCGGAGAT
>NW_008824032.1:115065-130116 GCF_000699105.1 Pygoscelis adeliae
GGGAGGGAGTGGAGAGAGAATGGGAGAGAGAGAAGCCCAGAGAAAGGGACAAGGGAGATCCTAGGAAGCGGGAGGAAGAGAGACTCCTGAAGGAGAGGGATCCTGGGCGGGGAGAGGAGAAAAAAAAACGTTCCCAGGGAAGGGCCTGGAGAGGAGCGTAAGGATCGGGACTGCTCGCAAGCATCCGGCTTGTTGAAGGCATAGATCAAAGGCCAAGGGCTGCGCCCGGGGCCGGTGGACAAAGCGGCAGTGGGTGCAGAGCGAGAGGGACCTGGCGGTAGCCCATCGAGATGGTATAACTTGCACGGTGAAAATGGTCTTTGTCCAACTTTTCTGAGGCCGGGAGGCCGGTCGGCACGGCTCTGGCGGGAAGGGCTCCTGCGAAAACTGCTTGAGTAATGCCGGGAAGTGAAGGGGGTGTTGCTGGAGTCCTGCAAAAGGTATTGTGGCAGGCGAGCGCGCCGGCGGGGAAGGGCATTGTGAGCCTGGCCGACGAGATCTGAGGAAGAGAGCCGTGGCCGAGGATATCCTCGGGTCTCTGCCGTCCGGGGGCAGGGGGGGAGACACAGAACAAACGAGTACTACTTCTGAGAGGGATTAAAACTCCTAAGGTTGTGGGTTTTTTCTCCTTTCCTGGTGTCTGTTGCTTAAAGACTGTGTTACTGGGACTCGGAGTGCCCAGAAAGACCCTGAACCAAGCACACCTCTCCTGTCAGATGCCGTGTGTGGGCAAGGAGAGAAAAGCTGTATGAGATCGGGTCACGGTTTCTCTGCTCACAGAAATTACTATCAAAACCAGATATCTTCCACACATGCATGGTGTGTTTGCTCTGCTCCTATGCGTGTTGTTTTTCTCTCTCTAGCTCCTTGAAGAGCCGTAGCTAAATGCTGCCTTTGAAGTCCCTGAAGCAGGAAGGCAGGGGTAGATGTGTGCTGGTGTAGGTTCCTGATCCTCGAGGAACGATACAAGGAAGGCTTTGTGGCCTTCTCTGTGGGTAGGGTTTTTTAACGCTCTTGTGGGGGGCAGACGGCTGTATGAGTGCTTGTGGCAGAGAAAAGCCATGTTAACCTATTTTTCAAGGAGATGATGCAAGTTATTACTACTCATGCTAAATAAATCTGTGCATGTGGGAGGGACTGTTGTGATGGGTAATTTTAAATGTGCCTTTCATGGATCCACTGAGATGATTTCACTTACTCTGAAGTTTCTCTTGCTATTACCATATTCATTCGGTTGGGGAGAAGAGTGAGTATCACCTGCCTCCCCCACAAGTCCTAGAAATAAGACAGTAAAGATGGAGAAGCAAATCTCCCAAGGGGCATCCTTAGCAGTGATATCAAGTAATGCAGATTGGTGGGGAAGGAGAGTGAGAGGGCAAATGGAAACGACAAAGTCAAGACGGTGGGAAGAGTAGCTGCCACCAGACACAACTGTTACAGAGACGGATCTGCAGCCTCAGCTGCGATGAACAAGGGACGTTCCCTTCTTCCTTGTTGTGTAGGTTCTAATCAGAAACATGGAAATTGGACATGGGTGCACCTCTTGTTTAGTCACAGCTGATCCATCTGCCCCAAGCCAGTAATACTAGATTTAGTGACTGTTTTTAGGTCTTTCTTCATTCCCAGTTTAAAATAATTCCAATGCTGAGGTTCCTTTGGGAGCAGGAAAGGAAGAGATAATCCACAGTCTAATCCTTTTTCTTTGATGTTACCCAAGCTCTGTGCTGAAAAAAAAAATGTTTTTCTCTAGAAGTTCATTCCCTAAATTCAACACCTTGCACCACTTCAGTTTATTTTGCTAGTGTTTTGGCAAGCCTCAGATAACTGCACGTAATTGCATCCTTTCCTTTACTGCCTTTTGCATGTATGTCCTCTTAGCCAAATTACACGTGCAGTTTTTAATTCCTTGACATATATGTGTGCCCCTCTAGCCACTAAATGTTTTTTCTTGTCTTCTGAGTTCTCTCCTATTTGATTTTCTTGTGCTTGCACTGAGCTGCACAGGATTGTTAATATGGCCATGTGTTTTGATACTTGGAAATACCATTACTTTGGGGCATTGACGCTTGTATGGAGCAGGATTGTATCCTCTCTAATTTAATCACTGAAACCCTGCAGAAAGGCATGTTTTCTTGCTTTGTTCTGAGGTTCTCAGCTCTTCCAAGCTGCTATCCGTGGCAAGAACAGCTTGGGTTATAGAGAATTTTTTTTGAGGGGGTTGGGAGGGAGATGTCTCCTCTCTTTTCTTTTGCCCAAGGCTGCTACTGTCTTAGCCTTCTGTATTTGACTTGCAGGCTGACCAATGATACAGTGTAAATGCTTTTTGGGGGAAAGGCAGCTGGTGGCTCCAAGGAGTCAGCTGCTTATTCTCCAGTGTGCTCCCATAGGCTGCCAGCAGATGTGTCTGACAAGAGAGCTGATCCCTTAATCCATTGAGAATTGTCTTCTTTATGCCTGTACAAATTCACTGTGTACATTCCTCTTTGTGCCCAGGTGCAAATGTCTTCCCCTTCTCCCCTTTGATACTGCATGTGCCATCTGCAGAGAATCATATAAGAGATCACTATAGTTTCTCGCCGCTTACCTAGTGTGCCTCCATTAAGATAGAGTTGCTTTGTGGTCAACTCGCCTTCCCTGGATACCTGCACTGTTATGAGATTTATGCATGCTTTTCTTCTGACATAAGGAATGTTTCCCTCTATAGGTCTGCTCCCCCTAAAACGTGCTTTTCCTTGTTATCCATGCATTATGCCTCAGCAGCCCATGTGGAAGGTTCTCCTAAAGTCCCTACAGATGAGTGCAAAGTACTTTTAGAGCACATTTAAGGTTGCATAGTTTATTTTTATTTCTCATTTCTGTGGCCGTATTGCGTATGTTTACTGCACACACAAACAATAGAAGATGGAAGAAGTAGAAACTGGTATGTTTGATCAAGCTAGATCTTTATAAAGTGATTTAGCCACCAAAAAGGATGGCAATATCACCCAAAAAGGGCACTGTTGTGAAAAAGCATTTGTTAAGAATATGCCAGATCGGCTGTTCTCAGTCATAAACGTATGATGATTTTTTTCAAAAAGCTAAAAGATTCATTTCTATGAAAAGTTGATTAAAGCATTAGGAAGAAAGTGATGAGCCTCCTATAATTTTGTCATTATTTTCTATTACCTTTTTTCTTAAACCCGCTTTAATATTATGTTACCGTTATATCTTACTGTTTAAAAAAAGGAAAATTTGTATTTTGTTAGGAAGTTTTATATCATCTTGCAGCAATACTGTTAACATACTTTTTCCAGCTACTGACTCCACAAATTCAGCAGTTTTCCAACTCTTTGCAACCTTAACATTTAGCTTCTGCCTGTTAAGTCTTGGGCTGACATCCCTCTTCTCTCCATATTTGCTCTCTTTGGCAACCATGCAGTGTCATGGACTTCAGGGGGTGTGCACAAGTATAACTTATGTGGATTTTGTAACTAATTCTGTAGGTGTTGTACAGCAGCAAACTAGCTCTCTGTCTCAAGTGGTGCCAACTGTGCTACATAAACAGACCCCAAAAAGGATAAAAACTCCTTAATTACTCATGTCAGCCACAGTACTCTGCCATGTGAACAGCAAATCTGCTGAGTAAGGAAATGCCATTTCATGTTGTCACTCTTCTCGCATTTGATTTATACAGGGAGTTTTAAACTTAACAAAGAGAAGAACTACACTGGTATTTTCTTCTCAGAAGCATGTGTTGTGCTTTCAAGTAATATTCCTCTGCCACCAGGAATAGTATTTTATTTTAAGTGTGCTACTAATACATGTGGTGTTTTGAAAAAAAAAAAATTTAAAAGTGTGTACATTATGGAGGTGCTGGCACAATATTTTGTATGGAAAATGTCTTGCCTCTTAAAAAGTCACCATGGAGCAGGCTGATGCTCTTGTTCCAGAGGTGCTACTTGAAGATTGTTCTTGAGACCGCTTCTGAGAAAAGAAGCAGCTTTGGAAGTCAAGCTCTTCTAGTCACTGGTTTCAATTTTCCATGCCTCCAGAGGCCCCTGTGCATTCTGCTACTCAGGGCTTGCTTGCCAAGAAAATTTTTGTTCAAATGTTTCACGTGCACACACCCCGCCTCATATGCATGCATACATGCACATGCCCATGTATGCACACAACAACAGTTAAAGAGGAGAAAAAAAGTTCTATCCTGGAGTAGAGAAGATGCAGGACACTATGAGAACACAGCCTATCCAGCCTGAAAACTATAGTCGTACATATGAAGGCTGGATCCTTAAGGTCTTGGTTCACCTTAGGATGGAAATTCTTGCCAGCCCAGACCTGTATGTTGAAACATACAGGACTTCATTTTCAGACAGGCTTTTTCTTTTTTTTTCTCCCCAAGCTTGCCAAGTAAATGACTCCTCTGCTGATTCTGCAGTTTCCAAGTGCAGTTTTTTTCTCTGTGCCATGTCTCTGGAAAATATCCAGTGTGTCTAAATCATGTAATTAAAGCTAGAGACTGAGGACTACTGACTCTTTGTAACTTATTTCTGTTTTAGCATACTGATGTTCCTCCAAGTTGCTGTAAAGCTTTCAAAGCTCCCTAAATGACCTGATCTCTCTCCCACTTACTGTAAAACACTCGCATGATATGAATCTGTTTGGCCCAGTTGACCACTTCAGAGGCAGTGTGTAGGATACAGGCGCCTGTGTGGAGGCCTTTAGCATCAGGCTTACCACAGGTTCTCTCAGATCCTGAGGATGTCTACAAATGGAAGCAGGGTTCCTTGGCAGAAGTCTCTTATCTTCCTAACTATTCTTTAAGAAGAGGATGGGATGTCATAAGATGGATATTGTTGCAGAGATTTCTGGGCAGGTTTTGAATAATTTCAATTTGGAAATTCGAATTGAACTTTTTATAAAACTTTGAATTTTCGAATGCTAAGTTTCACTCACAGCTAGGAACAATTTGATTCCAGTAAGCAGAATCTGAAATGCTTTCTGCACCAGGAAGATGTTTGAAATTATTCCTTCTTGGTTTTGAGCCAGGAAGAAGCTGCTGGAAGCACAGCTGGATAGGGATGCTTGCCTGCAGTTGTCTCCCAGATGGTCCCTTCCCTTGCTAATGTCAGTAGGCTTTGAGCTGGTGCCAGCAGCAATGGGAATGCAAAAATGTACCGGCATTTTCACTTTTCAGTGAGTTTGCTAATCCCATTTGGAGCATGTGTTGTTCATAAAGGGGCCACCATATCAGCAGTTATCACTGCCATCATTATGGTATCGGGAATGGAATAGTTCTGTTGAGGAATGTTCATTTAATTACTAGTGCAGAGAGGATATTAGTGGCCTTCTCCTCCTCCAGTATATAAGCATGTTAGAAATCGGTAAAGGTGCAGTACAGCATGATTTGAGAACAAATTGTGCTGACCTGAGTATAAATCAGCAGTCTGTTAAAATCCAGCAGATAGACAGCGGGAATTTTCTGTAGTTTGCATGTGTCTTGATGCTGTGTTCTGCTGGGACACATATGTGGAGTCAGATGCTGAAGAGTAATTAGTTTTCTTCTGGAGCCTTACTGTAGCACCTTTTTGCTCAGGGCCCCAGGCTGAGCACCAGAAAGACATTTGGTGAAATAACGTAATGGGAATGATGCATGACTTGTGCTCCTTGTTTCAGTCATAAGTCCTCCTAATGCTGACTGGAAGAATAGTGTTGACAATTGCATGTTTCTCATGGATAATTTTACCCGTCTTGAACTGGAAGTGGCTCTGGATGGTCTCGGGGAGCTGCAGGTTCCTGCAACTAAGGAAATGAAATTAGTGACTAGATCCCTGTTACCTGAAGAGAATGGCTTAAAATTTTTTTTCCTAAATAGATTCTTTTGATTCTGTCTAATTAAGTACCCCCAAAAAGAGTGTGTGTGGTGGCAAGCCTAAAGCCTGTAAAGAAAACAAATCCGTCTTTGGAAACAGAGTAAAAATAAAAATGTTCAGTTCTTTAAAAGAATTAAGCTAAAGAAAGTTTTACTCTCTTTGGTAAAATAACACCTACTGGACAACTCTAACTGAAAGGATCAGAACAGGCTCGTTGAATTGCTGTACCTGTCTTGTGTCTCTTGACTGATAGTTTGTACCAGCCCACTGTGTCTAATAGTGTTATAAAGAGTTGGGTGGATAGAAATCAGAGTGGGAAGGGGGAACTTGCCCTAAAACCTTAGAAAGTTCTTTTAAAATTATTTTTAGATTATTCTTTTGAAAAAGGCTTTGCTTTTTTTTCCCCCCAGATCATAGCAGATCAGCCCAGGGTTTTCTACTATATTTTCTCTTGTGCCTCTGAACCTGTGGTGTTGCAATTGGTCAATCCCTGACTTCATGGCACTAATGCAAATGCACATGGCCTATTTGTATTTGACTGTGTGAACTTCTCTGCCACGGCACTGATGAACTGGGAGCTCAGTGAAGAGCAACAGAAGTTATTAGGAGACTATAGGGAATTTTTGACATGCTATTAAAAAGAACTAGCTTAATGATGACTGAAAAATGGTTGCTCTGGAGTTATCTATAGCATCTGGGAGACTATAGACAGGATCCTAGGCAATATGGCTAAAGTAAAAGGGCTGGCTAAAATTGCCCAAAGTATATGATTTCAGATTCAGTATTAAGGTATGTTTTCTTCCAGCAAGGGTCTAAGTAGATTGTAGGAATTTGTGGAAGCCCTATTGCTTATGTCATTTAAAAATATAACTAGGAAATCTTAAAGGAATATACAGACAAAAATCCTGCAGTTGACTGGGGAGCGTAGGCCAGATGTTGTCTAAATAAGGATGCCCATCCCCCTCTTTTAGTTTCTGTTATTACAGTCTCACCAACAACTGGGGGAGGGACTGTTTTCCTGACAGAAGATGCATCTTGGATCTGCTGTGCTACAACCAAGACTGGTTGGTATCCCAGGAAAGGAAGTGGTGTGTTGCACTTGCTCCATTTGAGGTGTAACCATTTCGTTTTAAAGTTGGACCTGGCTGTAACAAGAGCAGTGAGCCCCAGGATCCACACTGAAATATAAATATGCCTTTGAGATAGAGGAGGCAGGATGAGCTCTGAGATTTATATGTTATTGCTTTCATCTCTGGCACAAAAAATAATGCTAACATGCATTAGAAAGAGATGCTATGAGCCTGAAATATCTTTCTGTTGTAACCTGCTTGGCCTTCCCTTTTCCTCTTAAGACTTTTTCTGTTCTGCTGAAGTATTAGTGGCACGTAATGTTCCTATTTCCTGAGGGTGGAAACAACTAACTGGAAATGCAGGATGGAGGAGGAGGGAAGGACCTGAGAATGGAGTTGTCTGCTCTGCAGGCTCTGCCAGTGGCAAGTTCAAATTTTTGGTGAGGCTCTCTAACCTGCTTTCACTACACATGGGCTCCCTGTGATGCTTCACTGAACTCAGCTAGTTGTTCCACCCAGTCATTCCCTTTCAGGTCATCTCTCTCCTTTGCAGCCTTGATCTCACTTCTCTTCTTCAAGCTGCCATTTCTGCCTCATTGCTCTCTCAACTGTCTCCTAGACAAGACCCAGTGTGGGGCAACCTGATTCCCAAGATCTAAGTGAGAGACCGGTCTAAGCCTTGAACCAGCATTACAATTAATGTTGTCCTCTAAGTAAATATATATATATCACTGACAAAAGGTAAAAGAAAATGAGTGTTAAAGACCAAGCCAGATGTTTCTGAAGTTGAATAGAACCCTTATGTTCTGTGTTCTTCTTGCTCAGTTCAGTCATTTTAACAATGAGACCAAGGTACTATAAGGGAAGGAAACTGAGTCTGAATGAAGATTATGGATTTGGAGACTGGAACTGAGGAGAGCAAAACTGGAGAAATCATCTCTTCTCTTAAAGTTTTCCCAGAGTAAGTTCTAGGTCTCATAGTTCCTGTCTCTGTGTTCTTACTGTGCCTTGAGAGATTGCTACCAAGGCAGCTCCCTAGTTGCTTGTTACTGCACAGTGCAGTAACACCTCCTGCAAAAATGGTTATAGACAGACTATAGTTAGTGTTGGTGGGCAGTTCTGCGGAGTATGATCAGGGCAGTGCAGGATTATTTTGTAGTGATTTAGTGCCTGATGGGAACATGAGGCTCAAACTAATGGTGGAACAGACAGAATTCCCATCTAGGCAAACAGTGGTCATGTAAGGATGAAAACTGTGTGGTAGGACTCTTCTCTGAGCCATTTTCTCTCTCACTCATAGCCTCCTAGTTTTGTGCACATATTTCCACATCAAATGCTCTAATTTACATGCTGGAGCTAAAGCTTGTGTATTGTATAGCCTGTTAGTGCAGTCAGCAAAATTTAAGGGAATCAGCTTGACTGAAGATAATTTCTTATTCCCACTTCCATTCAGGGAATATGTTATGTTACAGGCCCCTGTTAGGGCAACCTTATGAACTTGAAAACTGATATTTACAATAGGTGTGGGGGTATAATTGTATGGAAGCTAGCTGGTAATCAACTGCATGGAGTGGGGCTGGGGGAGGAGGTTTGGACAGCAAGATCAGGGCAATTAACAAGTTAGTAAAGTGATTATGTTTCAGTGCTTTTCTGCCTTGTTGTTTTACAAAGAAGCATTCTTTCCTTGCTTCTCTTAACAGGAATAAAAACAGTGATGGTAAATAATGCTAATCATTAAATAGTTATAAAAATAAAAGTAGCCTCTATCTGCAAATGCATGCAGCCAACAATTTGAGAACCAAGCTCTATGACAGCCCAAGGCTGTGAAACTGATTAAAATGGAAAAAAGTAGTTATAATTAACCCTTAAATCATGAAGCACATTCTCTGAAAAGCCAAGTTGCCTCCTTGAAGCCAGGAAGGAGGTTAATAAAAAGAGAATCACTTAAATGAAGACGTTTTAATATTATTAGTTCTTTCTGTAGTCTGGTTTGAAATGTCAGTTTCTCTCATGGAATGAAAGGCAATTTCAAAATGCAGGGAATTCCCATAGAAGAGGAACATTGTCTTTCAATATATTTCATATATTTCTAGAAATGTCATATAAAGCTACATTCTTAATTTAAAAAGGGAAACAGCACTAGTATAAAATATCCCTTTTCTTAGGCTTATCCATATCTTACTTTTGTAAGCCACTCTCACTTTTCCCCCCCACCCAACCCTTCAGGCCCTTGGTTTCTTTTCCAGCGTCCTGACAGTGCCTTTAAGGCCCTTTTGCAGCTCTGTGCTTGGTTTGTCTATGCAGATTTGCAGATGCTCTCGCAGACTTGGTCAGCAAATGTCAAGGTTATTTGTCTGATTTGTGGCGTTGCTTGTCTGGCCATTGCTAACACTGTGCTTGGCCTCTATCATTTTCCATCCATCAGCAATCAGAACTTGGTATTTAAAAAAACTTTAATTTCAGATGAAAAAGAAGCAAGATCAGCATTGCTGAGTAGATGAGAACATGATTTTAGGGACATACTCTTTATATCACACATCCTTTCTTTAAATACTGTTGTGAAAAAGTTTTATTTCCCTTCTCTTTTTTAATGCCAAAATAGTATGCATATTTTTCCTTGTTGTTTTCAAACTTGTTCTATCATAAAATTACTGTGAAATTTGAAGCGTTTACTTAAACTTAGCTATTGCCATTTATACCAGAGAAGGAAATGTCAATTTTCAAATAAATTTTACTACCACAGAATTTTTTCACCTAGAAGTTAATAATGTGGCCATCTTCAGGGATACTTAAGTCGAATCCCCTAAACATAAAATTCTGTGCTTAGAATTTTGGAAATACAACCTTTTACACAGAGCTTGAGAAAGGTTTGCTGCTGTGCCCTAGAGCTTGTACATTACCTATTTTTTTCCTCTCTGAAGTCTTATGTCTTCTGTTCTGTACAGATAAAAGTATACTTGTTAAAGGTAAATCATATTTGAAGTTGAAAACATCATGTTTATTTCCACGTAGATATAAGTGCATTGCAAGGATCTGTGCACAGTTGTACTGAGAGAAGTTTCCTGAGAAATTAGAGTAAAATTGATAAGAGCCCAGTGAAACCATACCCACTAGGTAGAGCTGTTATCTTCTCTTTCCATCAGAGAAGATAAATGTGATGGGCAGCTGCTGATTCTTTTTCTCCCTCTCCTTTCTGCAGTCTTCTTTATTTACTGTATGAAAATTCAAAGGGAGTAATTTCTGTATCACTCCAATTCCTATTATTTTTAGGAGAGTTTCTATCAGGCAAGTGATGGATAACATACAGAACAATGCATTTCTTCACATTTTTCATTCTATAATATTATTAATATTCTAGAGCTGGGATTTTGCTTCCAGGTGTTAATGATAGAAACTTGAGTATAATTACCAATCTTTCTTTGAAAAGTATACGCATCACTATAAAAATTGTCAATTAAGTCAAATCTTGTGAGGTGGGAAGAGGTTTATTCAGGAGCTTTGTTGTACTTAATATGCATGTAATTCAAGTACCTAATAAGCAGGTGGAAGAAAGAATCTGTATCTTTAATTTAAATTTATTTTTTTTTAAATTGCGACAGTTTCAAGAGATCAGTGTTCATTTTGTTAGGCATAGCAGAAACGTAATGGGGAGACACTGAGAGAGTCTGTGGAAGCACAGGGCAGCAGTGAATGAATTTGGGTTAGGAAGATAAACTAGGGTCACCAGCAAAGCTGTGAGGCTTCTCTAGCAAAGTAGATGTGTCACGGCAGAGAAGAGAGATTTAAAGGAAAGCACTGTGGTTATCTAAAGAAGTGCTAACATGGCCACCTGTATGGGTTGGAAGACAGCACAGAGGCTCAGAATCTCCCCAGATACCTTTAGGCTGCACCTAAGGAGTCATCTGGAGGGGCTGTTTAGCTGTCCATAGCTCCCTTTTTTAATTAGCGCAGATCTTAGATACCTGCTGAAGATGATTCAGCTCAGTCCATTGGCTGTAGAGGTTGTCTGAGTGATCATGCTTCTAATTGGGGGACCCTAT
Organism: Pygoscelis adeliae; assembly: GCF_000699105.1. NCBI lineage: Eukaryota > Metazoa > Chordata > Aves > Sphenisciformes > Spheniscidae > Pygoscelis > Pygoscelis adeliae. Next base: position 126,028 of record NW_008824032.1, read on the forward strand.
CCAAGCCTCAAGGGCTTAATAAAAATTCATGAAAACAAGCATCTCTTCCCTTTGAGGGCTAAGGAAGTTCTTAACTTGGATCCCACTAGGAAATGTATAATCAGTGTGGAAGATCAGCTTCAAGACTCCTGGTGTTTCTATGGTAGACAAGGAAATAAATGCCTTTCTTTGGAGGGCATTCAAAATCAACCTTTGGATTGTCATTGTAAACTTAAAGAATCCCAAAAGACGCAGAAACAACCCTATTTAGATAATCTGTAAGAAACAAATGATCAAGCCAGCTAGAGGAAATCTTTTATGAAGTACGTTGTTGAGGAAGAATTCCTTTAAGCTTAGTTATACATTAGCACCTAGAGCCTTTCTCTGAAAATTAGATCAGTAAACTGAACAGACCATAAAAAATCTGCAAGGCTTTGTTACAAATTCCACTCTCCTCTCAGATATTTTTAAAGTAGTTTGGAGTCATTCAAAATAATCTCAAATAGTAACAGAGGATAAAAGGATATACAGCAACTATTGAAATGATTTATATATTTAATTAAACTTTTCTCTGTGCTGCTATATGTGCCCCAGTGATAAATTTTTTGAAGAAAAACACATTAACTTCATAATATTAAAACCTTGAATGATAAATTATGTGTTGCTCTCCCCCCATTCACTTCCTGTTTCGGGTGTAGAAAGATTTCTATGAATAGCAGTTATTGTAATTATTGTCTAAGAAAGCAGGTAGGCAGTATTATGTCATGCTCAAAGTGTTGCACAGGCATTGAGTGACACCTTTTCACGACAGCGTTGTGAGATTTATCCTAGTGAGATGCGTGACCGTAGCTGCAAGGGCATCTCAGTGGCGAAGGAGCAATTATAGTAGGAGAGAACTGGGGGAGAGGAGGAAGAAAGGCCTCTTTCTTGATGTATAACACTATCATGGTTCTCTACTTATCATGAGCGAGAAGAAGTATTAATTCCACTTTCTGTACTCTGCCTAAATGTGATGAATCAGTGTGCAGCACAAATTAATTGGAATAGTAGTTTATTGACTCTCCCAGATGTTATGCTCATTTATCTTTTTAATGCTTCTCACTGAGAGATAATATTAAGATGTTATGAGTCATAGTGCAAAATGTGCAAAAGGAGGAAAGACAGTGCCTGCAAAGGTATAGCATTTTCTTTGCCCTGAAGAATGCCTGAGGTGCATTTATTTTGCATCTAGATGCTTTATGTGAGGAAGAAGTATGACAAATATGAGGGAAATTTGTTGAATCAAGTGTAGCAGAGGGAAGCTATACCCATATAATGATTTTTACTGTGAAACAGGCCTAGAGGAGTCAGTTAACAATGAAGGAGGAAGAAGCATTGTTCCAGTGGAAGGAAACAAGATGATTTGGAAAAGTTCTTGGGATGATTAAGAAGAACAGAAAGAGTAAAAATCTGGCATTATTACAATTTCAGCTTCTATTAGTAGAACAATTTAAAATACATAAAAGTACTTTTTTGCACAGGGATAGATATCTTTTCAAATCTGTTGCAAGTTCAAAACAGGGATTAGATAAATTCATAAAGAGATACTAAAGGGAATGGATTGGGGTATACCCTCTAGCAACTCTAGTCTTGTATTTGTGGATGCTGGAGGAATAGTAGAGGAGTGGACCACACAGAGGCCAGGCTTGCAAGCTGTCTCCAAATAGCACCTCTTCCTGGCACTGGAGACACAGAGAAAACTTGGGTTAGATGGACGTTGATCTGCTTCAGTGTTCTTCCTTGTGTTTTGAAATGTAGCTTGCACTAAAGCACGAAGAATTGTTATTCTCCTGACCACACTTTCAAAAACACAACCAGTGTTCTTCCAATAAGGAAGGTGTCAGGAACTCTTGATTAAGAACTGACATTTTTTATATTGTGATGGCAGCCCAATTGTTTCCATTTTCCTCCATGCCTCCTGGGAATGAGATACTTGGACCAATATTAGAGTTGGGATTTCTACAAAGCAGTGCAGGATGGAGCATCCTCACTGCAATGGACCAAGCTCCTGTCAGCTTTTAGGGAATAGAATATTGGAACTGACCTTAGGTCTCCTGTAGGAATTGGGGGCTATGGGACTACTAGTTCTTCCTGCTGCCTCTGGTTTGCTCTAATTTCACAGAACTCAAAGAAACAGCTACATACCATTCATGGAGAGGAAGAACCTGTCAGGCCCTCGTCTTTTCTCCAGGAGGCTTGTGCAGCACCTGAACAATCCTAGCTTTTTTTTTAATCCTAAAGGCATGCCTGAATTCCTCCTGCAGAACCCAGACAGGTGCATGGTTCAGATGAATGCTTAACTGCTGTTTGATGTCAGGTTCTGCAGGTGGTATCTGTCAGAGGGGAATAGGGTCGATGTGCATTACTTTCTGATCTGTGGCTACATATTGTCTGCATACTAAGCTAGAACATGCTTCAGCGAAGCATGTCTAAAGATTTATGGGTGGAATCAAAAAGATTAGAAAGCAAGGGGTTTTCTTTAAAGCTTAGGTCCAGGAGAGAATGAATAAAATTTATCTAGTTGTCACTGTTCTTGATCAGTCTCAGAGTGCCAGGCAAAGCCGGAAGAAAAAAAGCAGTCCCTTCTAAGGAGATCCCTCTTAGGTTTGTCATGTACCTGACCACCTCCATCAAGACTCAAGACATATGCCGTTGGGGTACCCTGAAATAAGTGACTACACAAACCCAGGAGCAAATTTGCTTCCCTTCTAATAAAAACACATGCACTGATAGAAGAGAATTCTGAATCAACGCTGGCCCATTTAGCAACACTAGTGCCCTGTGGCTCTTCAGGTGTCGTCACTGACAGTGCTTGAACTTTGAGGGAATCCTTTATTTGCATGAGGAAACTACTGCAGAGATACTGGCTGCATGAAATACTTCATGTTTGCCACAGTTTAGGTACAGGATGGGCACACAGCAGCCCTCTTTGTGACAGAAATCTGACAAACACAGGTCTGTACAAGTGTCAGTTGTCCTAGTACATATGGGAGCACTATTGCTATCTATCCTGTAGCACTGAGCATCATTTGCCTGGAGACTGTAGTGAAAAGAAACAGGCTGTAAACAGTGCCAGTTAAGCCAGGCATACTTTGTTTCACATTCAGGGATTTCCAGCTGAAATGGTTTGTGTTTGCCATCTTGTGTAGAAGAAGCTTTGAGATGCTGGGCAAAAGCTGACTCTCTTCTGTTGAGATACACAACAGAAGAGAGCAAGGGAGATTCTGACTATATATAAGGAAGAAAAAAAATAATCCTCAGTAGTGGTTCAGCACTGGAACAGATGCCCAAAGAAGCTGAGGAATCTCCATCCTTGGAGATGTTCAAAACTTGCCTTACAAGCTTCCCAAAGAACTCTTCTCCCTTTGCTGGTTGTTCAGCTAAGAAACCAGGATTCTTGAAAATAGGGGTGATGATTGTATTCATGTTTCTTACTGGGATCTTCAACATAATTAAATTTTCGTAAGCCAGATACCACGGTGACAGTGCCAAAGTAAACAATCATGATAGCATTGGTGAATAACGTAAGCACATAACCTGGAGAATTCCGTCTCCCATCTCTTGGAGCGTGGTACTAAAGCAAAGGCAATATATAACTGGTCTTTTCTGACTGCTTGGGATCTTCACTGTTTTATAGGGTTGAATCATTAAAAGACATTTGGATCCTCAGGAACTGTCATGCTTTTCAGATGCTTTATGATATTCAGGACTCCCAAGGAGTTGGAGATCATTCCACTAGCCAAGCAAGTATATGCCCAAAAATGGTTTAGAATCCTTTATGGAAGGGTTAGCACAAGAAGGATTGACAGCTGGTACATGGGTGGCAAGTTCTGTGTAGCTGAAAGAGAGGGAGGACAAGAAGGGGTATTTAAAGAAGTTTGTTGAAGGATCCTGTGCAGGGAAGGTGTATTACTGTGCAGTTGGATTTGGAGGAGAATGGGGGATAGTGGATTCTGTAGCAAGGAGAGGTAATCTGTCTGAAAGCAGTTTTGGAAGAAGTAACAAGATGAGAAGACCATGGAAAGGTGCTTGTGTGGACAAGAGAAGAGCGTGGTTTAAAAGTTGGGATGG
>NW_008824032.1:130166-144387 GCF_000699105.1 Pygoscelis adeliae
GAAGAAGGAAAGATGACTGTCTTTGGGTGTAGTCAAATTCTGCACACATCAAGTGCTAGGGGGGAAGGGCAGGGCAGTGGTTAGCAATTTAGGGGCTTGGTACTCTTTAATTCAGAGAGGCTAGTGCTTTCCTCCTACTCTCCCTTAAATGCTTCCATAATGTTCTCCTCTACCCTTCACTGTGGAGTAAGCATTTTTCTTTGAGGTGTGGAAGAGGCAGAATAAAAAAAAAAAAAAGACAGATCTACCTTTTTTAACTGCTAAATCAAAACCAGCTTTTTGGTTTAGCCACAAATTATTTCAGGGAAAAATAATTTTCCAGTCTAATCCAGACAAAGCCTGTATGATGCCTCATGAAGAGCAGTGCAACATTGCTGGGATACAGGGTCTACCAGGGTAAGCTGAACAGATGTTGCAAGAGGGTTGTGCAGGTAGGGAGAGAAAGAGAACAATTGATTTCTTGGAGCCAGAAATGATTTTGTGTCTGCTTCTTGGTAGCAGAGGTTTTTTTAGTTATATCTGTTTTGTGATAGCAAACTGATTTCCTCCTTGCATATTACCTAGTAATTTCAAGACTTTGGCCTGAGATCCAGCAGCCAGAGCATATTTGGGTTCTGTTTCCTGCTCTGCCACTCATAAGTTATGTGACATTGAGAAAGTCTGAATTGTGGGCTGTTTTCAAACCTTCTGTAAATGAATGCAGTCCCTATTTGACCTCTGTTTCTGCATTTATTTACCTTCAAAATGAATGTTTAAAAGTTCCCATCTCTCAAAAGTTGGCTGGCCTAAAAAAAAGGCCTTTAGATGTTATAATATTATAGATTGACTGGCCATACAGATGCTGAGTATTTATGTTTCCATGTAGGGTAGTCACGCAGGCTTGATTCTGGTGTACCCAGTCTTGGTTTTGGTGGCTCAGGCAGTAGTCTTCACTGCTGTTCCTGGAGAACACTGCTATGTGCTTGGATAGTTCTTTCTGTAAAGAAGGGTTTTCTGATCATGCAGCCTGGAATTTTCTCCTTTTTACAGTTTCATCCAATGGTGTTTTTCTTCTGTGGTGTATACATGCTTCATAAAATAATATGTAGTACCTGTATTACATCCATCTTTGCATTTAATCTTCATTTTTCCTCAGCTATACTTAACTGATTTTATTTTTCTCTTTCCTCATAAATCATGAATTAAAGTTTTTTCTTCTTCTTGAGGTCCCTTTAGTTTTCTTACGTTTTAGTGATGCCTAGCATGCCTTTGGTTCATCTGTGTTTAGTGCTTTAGGTTCTCATTAGGGGCAGTGTAAGAGAGTACTATTCCATCCTGAGCAGTAATTTCTCCCCCTCCTTAGTAAAGCAAATCAGATTGCACTCCATTGCCTTTTCTCATACTCCCCAGGCTGCCTTTTTCCCTGCTATGCCAAACTTCCTTAAATCCCCCATTGCTAGGTTTCCAGATAATTGCAGTGAGGCTGCCCCTTTTAATTACAACTCTTCTCTCCCCTATTTCAGCCAAGTTACTGAGCCATTTCTCTATATTGCCTGAGACATTTTTCTTTCTCCTTAGTTATGCTTCACTGTCTCACTGAAGACATTGAAGTGTTTTCAATGCTCTGCACAAAGAGCACCTAAAGAAACAAAACATACTGGCTTTTTGCATGTAACCTACATATTACCATGATATTTCTCTGGTGGGCTGAGAATTGGGCAGATGGAGCCAGAAATGCCTTGCTTAGCAAAATTATTGTGCTGGATTGATCTAATGCAGTGCTGGATTACGCTACATGCTGCTCCCTGACTGTGAGATAAACCTTTATGTCAGGTTCTTAATGGTGGTGGTGGAGTTTTGTTTGGTTTTGTTTGGATTTTTTCCCACTTAAGATAATAAATTTGGACTTGTGTGCTTTTCCTGGCTCTAATGCAGCAGGCTCCCTGTTTGACCTTAAATATCACATTTGCTTCCTCACCTATGACATATTAATGGGAAGAATACTGTCCAGCTTCAGTAGTTCTGTACAGTCATATGCTTAAAGGGACAAATGCCTGCATCTGAAATGCAGTTACAAGTGTGTCAGGAGTGCAGATTTGTATTGTCATAAATGGTGAAAACTCTCAAGTCATGGCTGCTGCTCTGCAGAGTCCTGAAAAGGCAAAGTGTAATTATAAGTGACATACAGGGGAAATGGAATGGAGACCTTCCAAGGGACATTGCCAAAAATGAAAAGGGTCAGGACTTAAGTAAGAATACAGCCTATATTGTGGGACAGATTAACGTTGATCTGGAACCCCACTCTCACTAATGCCATGAATGTCTCAAAATCTATGTGTACAAAACAAGTGGGACTGAAGTCTTGAAGGGTGGGAGGTGGGGGTATATGGTAAATACTGGGTCTGTGCTACTCTTTTTCACCTGTATCTCAGAAGTAGTAAATGATGGAGTGGGGGTATAAAAACTGCCAGTTCTGTATTGTTGTAACCTGATTTCTGTTTCCACCTACTGTTTTTTCTTAACCAGTATTTCTGTGTGAAGGCCTCTGTGCTTTGATTTGGGGAGATATTAAACACTCCAGGAAATCTCTGACCATTTCAAGGGAGTGTCATGTGTATTTTGGAGATGGTAGTATCTACAGAGAATCTTCATGGATTCTAATGCTGACATCAGTGCAAGAAGAGTGGCGGGAATGGGTTGGCTCTGGATGGTCTGCTTCTTTCATCTAGTCACCTCGCTAGAAGGTAAGAACAGATTTTATATAATGCAACAAACAAAGTTTTCTCTAGAGAAAAAAAAAAAGTGTGCTCTCCAGTATGCTTATCCTAGTCCAGATGAGCATTGAGCACATGTCTTTCTGTTTGATTGTTGATAACTATCTCATGAGATGTAAAAAGATATTAGTATTGTTTCTAGTGGGACAGGCAAACCCTCTTACGAAGGGGGTTAATGAACATTTCTACTAGCTATCTCAGAAGTGACAGTCTCAAAGAATAAATTTTTTGCCCTGGGAATAAGGTCCTTGTTTATGCTTTGCTTGTATTTGATTCTTGTGTTCCTGTTCTTGCACCATGTTTGTTTTGTGAAACAAACTCTTGATGTTCATGCTGTTCTACAAGGCAGCATCCAGTGGGCTGAAATCAGGAATTTTCGTCTCTGCCATCTGAACAACTTGCCTCATATAATAGACATGGAGAGAATGCTTTGCATTAACAAGAAGAGGCAGTTTGTGTTAAGCCAGCAGAGGAGGGGAGGGAGAGAGCAGTGAAGACAGGATAGAGAAAAGGTGGGCAGGGGAAGAGAGAGGCCAGGAAAACGTGAGAAGAAAGAACAGATGATAGGAGGGAGGGTGATGAGAGCAGGAGATAAGATGAGAGCTATGGGAGAGAGTTAGAGAAGGGCAGAGGTATTGTAAACAATCCTCTTGTTTGTTCCAAGAAATATCCTTGCAGCTACATTTGCTCAATGAACTGCACTGCTTTGTGATGAACGTTCATCTCTTGCATATCTGAAAGCCTCTGAAAAAGGAGAGGAGGGAGAGAGAGAATCAAAGGGAGACAAGGAAGGAAAGACCTAGAGGGAAGGAAAGGAGAATAGTGTGAGATCTAAGAAAAAGAGGGTGGAGATTGGGAAGAAAAAAATACTGTTTGTTTCTTATTAATAATGAAGAGGAAAGCTTGTTAAAGCATCCCTTCTATTAATAGGAGGGGAATGGGGTGGGAGAGAGTTCAGAGAGGAAATAATTGATGTAAGATTATCATACAATTTCTTAAATCTCTGCAACTCTGTTAATTGCCGATTTAAAAATGATTTTACAAAGTACTGTTATTCCTTAGTGTAACTGGTAGAGGAACTGAGAAAAAGGAGAGAAAATGTCCATTCTCTGCAAATATGAAGTAACTCAGTGATGCCTGTAGGAACTGACATTTTTGGAATTCAGTGATCACTCCTGTAAGTTTGTAGAGATAAAAGAATTTAGAAAACACTGTGTGATACAGCTTCACAGATCACATGGTTGAATTGCCTGGATTAAAATAGGACAGTAAAATTCTGCCTATGGAGATGAAGCAGTAAAGGTGCCCATGAGCTGAATTTAAACTCTCAATTCAGAGTCAGGGGAGTCAGCACCTTGCATTGTGACTGTACTACATGGTTCTAGGACTGCACTCCAAAGCTGATTTGCATCTCAGAAGTAAGTATTTTGTGGTCAAAAGGCAAAGAAGAATTATGCATTAGGGGAAGGAAAGTCTGATGATAACTATGTAGAAAGATTTGATTTACTACGGAGTTATCCATAAGGAAGAAAAAAGGCCCATGGCCATTTTGTTGACTCATTATTATATATAGTAGAAACTTGAACTTCAGGTTTCAGATTTAAGTTGAAAAATATAGGGAGTATCCAGTTTGGTCTTTAGTTTTTTTAAGATTTCTTAGATGTTTTAGGTGGTGTCTAAAATACGTCTCATCTCTAACTGAAGAGGATTGACTGAGTGGGAAAATCAATCAAGGTAATTTTTCTTCCAAGTGTTAGATTTGAGTTAGATTTAAACAGTCTGAATGTAAATCACTTTTTGTCTCAAACTAAGCGTTGTTTGAAATTTTCTAACAGGGGAAAAACAATATTGATAAAACCTTAGTGTAAATAGTTAAAAAAAGAAGAAGCTATAGAGAGGGGAAGAAAAGTAGCCAAAGTATTCAAACCATCTTTCTATGCATTATGAAGAGAGCAAATACTTTTTATACAGAATGCTTTTCAGATATAAGGAAGGCAGTACCCTTTTACAGGACCTAATGGGACTTAAAATCCCTTCATGACTCAGAAGAAGTTCTTTTAAGCAGTTGAAAATGTTTTTGTTGTTATTGTTGTTTTTAATGCATAAAAAGGAATCATAAGGCTGGACTTATTTGATACAGATCTAGTATTTGGACACACTGATTTCACCAGCAATGAGCATGTCTGTCCAAAATTTTCCAGACACGATTTTTAGCCTAGAAAAAAAGCTGCATGGCAAGCATGAGGGAAAACTGTTCTGGAAACAGAAGACATTTGTAATCTTACTATTTCAGCTTTATAAAAGGAAACAAGATTGCACAAAAGTTTTCATTAAGATTGCACTTCCCAATGTTTATGGTTCTGCAAGAGTTTTTGAGGTTTTAGTTTAGGGAACATTATTTTTGAGCTACATGCTGGGTGAAAAAATAGATTTTTTCCTTTTTCTCAAAAATACATAAAGAAATACAGAGAAATTTTATTTCTATGAGTATCTTATATGTACGTAATTACTGTCTACAGTTTATCATTTAACATTTTTGTAGGTTAACCTTTTTGATTGTAAAAGTTAGTGAAGCATAGAATTTAAGAATGCCTGATGGGCTACAGTCAAAATAGCTGAGAGCAAGTGATAATTTGCTAATGAAACAGCTCTTACTAGGGCACAGAGTTGAATTTTCTGTGGAATATTTGGTTTGGTTTGACTGAATTATAAATGTTTACATCTGTAAACACAAGCAGAGTTCATTTTGCAGAACTCATTAAATATGTTCCAAAGGAATGATATGTTCTGCATGTGAGTGACTGCATTTATTTTACAACAAACTCTCCAGCCTGCAGAATGGCTGGACAGCCTTTCTAAATATCTTCCAGAAGTTCAAGATACAGAGAGGATAGTTCTTCTGCTTTGGTAGAAACTTTTTGCATTAAAAGTGTCTCCTTGGCAAAAGGGAATATGCAAGAAAAAGGTTGTGCATTCTTATTTCATTTTTCCCCCTATCTTTTCTATTAACTGGTTGTCATCTTGGGTTATTGAAAATCATGTATTGATTGCTCAAATTGGCTTGACTTTGAAGTGGAGGAAAACTGTACTTTCCTCAAAGGTAATCTTCAGAGTAAAAAATACCATTGCCTTTTGTTTTATTAAATACAAAGAAAGGTTTAAATGGATGTTATTTTACTTTGGGGGGGGTGGGGGGGGGAAGTAAAATTAACTTTTTACTTCAGTTGCTTGTGATTCACGTGACTTATTTAAAATCCTAGCAAAGATTTTCTGTTACGTTCTTCCCAGTTCTTTCCTGACACTTCCCTGCATGCGAAAATCTTTGCCACGTGCTTGGAAAGCCTAGGGCAGAGGAATCTCCTGTTGTAGACATTCAGAAGGTGAATGGGACTGGGCTGGATGTGCAGCTTGTTTGTGAGAGGAGGGGTATTCCGGGTTATCCCATTGGTCAGTCTCAGCAACTCCACTTGATTTGTTTTCTCCCATAATAGATTACTCTGTAGTCCTTGTGCTAGGACATCCCCATTCCCAGGTATGTACCATAGCCCTATGTTGAAACTGTTCACAAGCTGCAGGCTAGCTTTTGCTCCTTGGAGGCCAGTAGGACAGTAGAGTCTATTCATGCAGCAACTAACACTGTTTATATTCAAAGCTAATGAAAGCTTTAAAGAAAAGGAACAGCATTCTTGTAATATACAGTATCTGGGACTTTCAGTATATGCTTCAGTGAAACCTTGGAAGACCCAACCTCACTTTTGAATGTTTATCAAACAAAAAATAAGCAGAAAAACATAGATAAACTTTAAAAATCACACTGTACTATCATCAAAAGTAGCCAATTTGCTGGCAGTGGCAGTTGGATAAGTTTTAGACTCAATACAGGGTGTTTGCAGAATGAATCTCTTAAGCTGTGGAAGAATACATATTATATTGCATTACTAGGAAAGTTGTAGACAATCATTTAATTTGATTGCATATGCAAAGTTGAAACTAAGCATTTAATGTCATTTTTTTTATTTCTTGATGTCTGCATTTCCTGACATCAGCAGAGGAATTAGTGCAACATGTTAATCCTGGCAGTTTCCCTAGAGCTTTAACAAAAGAATAGGGGAGGTAAAGAGAAAAATACAGAGTCATTCATAAAGCTTAAAAGCTGTGCTACTTTCCAAATAGTTGTGTATTTCCATATCCTAGACCATTTGGCTGTCATTTCTGTCTTTCACAGATGGTACATAACTCCTGATTGGATTGTGAGAATTCCCCCATGCGGATGACAACTTTGATGTTCTGATAGTGTCAGCATTTTGCTCTGACACAGCAAGTAGTTAGAAGATACTATATTTCATGGAACTCACTAAATACCTATCCCATTGACTCCAAATAACTTTTTTTATTAGTTGCAGATGAGAACAGAAGTAATACAAGAACATTCGCTGCAGGAATGACTTCACAGTATAGATTTATCCAAGAAAAAAATGAAACTCATTTGTCCCATATAGGTTGGTTTTGTATATATTCTCTTATATTAGGAGGCACATTTTATAACTCTGTAGCTTGTTTTTTCATGTTAAGTCATAGCTGAACTGTAAAAAAGACATTTTTTGTTAAAAAATTAACAGCAATCTTTGTATTGAGTAGTTATGAACAAGTGGGATTTTTTGGCTCTTTTCGTTTGGTTTTGTACTTGTTTCATCAACTCATTCTTGAAAAAGAAAATACTTGTTGCAGTTGCATATGTCACTAGCCTTTGATATATTACTTACTTCACCACAATAGCTGTTTAGTTTTGGAAGAAGTTCTAGTGTATTTAAGGCATCCCAAAGTTTCACTGTATTCTGTCTCCAAGTGATAGCCCACATATATAAATATATTTGTTCAGTTGCATGATAAAAGGATCATCTCCCCACACTCAAAGGAGCACAGAGGAATAATAACAGGCAGGGGGACCCAAATAACCTAATAGAGAAATAAGCATCCTGACCCAGCTTCTCCCCGGGCTATCACAGGAGCGTGATCAGCCTATTGAGTAGGGGTGGATCCCATTAAGATAAGTCAATGGAAGTGCTCTCTGGAACACCTTCCAGATTGAGGGGAGTTACTGCCAACAGGGGCATGGGACTTATTATGGGATGTAGGGAAGATCATTTGGGGCTTCTGCAAAACTTACTGTGGTTGTTTAGGGGAGGAACTATAGGTGGGGAAAGGGAGGGATCAAGGTGGTTTTGGGGAGGATCAAGTGTGAGAAAATAGAGAGATAAGGGCCCAGTCATGTGTAAACAGGCTGCTGGTCAGAACGCCTGTCAGGCCTTGACCTGCACGTGATCACCACATTCTATCCTATCTTCTTATTAAATTCAATTTTTCACTAGTTACCTGGGTGAGGGGGCTTTATTTTGTGTGTATGTGTGCATATGGATGTTTAAATGCCAGCAACTGGAGTTGAACCACAGGTCATAGGAGCCCATCTGCCAGTGCTGCCAGCAGCTGGAGAGCCTGGAGTGGATGAAAATCAAGTGCCAGGAACTCAAGTTGGACCACAGATTATAGGATCTGTGTGTCTGTGATGCCAGCAACTGGAGTGAGTGAGCTTATATGAGTGAGCCTGTGATCTCTAGCAAATATCAAGCCAGACTAACTGGTTAGTAGAGTAAGAAGGTTGGGAAGCCAGGGACAGACCAGAGAGTCTGGGGGATGAATAAGACACCTGTTTGTATGTGTGTGTCTCTGTGAGCGAGACAGCTGGAAGAGCTATCTGCTGAGGAAGGTCCAGACCAACTACTGGGGAGACCATAAGTTCTGGGGGTTCTTTTGAGAGTCCTGTCTGTATATTGAGTATCTCTGTGCAACTGGAGACAAGATGATCCAAGGGCCAGCTCCTGGGTAGGCTGGGTGTCTAAGGCCAGTTACTGGAGGGATCCATAGTGTGTGTGCCTGTGCATGTGTTTGTATGTGTAAGTGTGCTCCTGTGGCATGGGACAGCACTACAGCAACTGGCTGCGGGCCTTGGGGGCTCACATGTCCAAGTGCCAGCAACCTAGGAGAACAAGAATCCAGGGCCAGCTACTGGGTAGACTGCATGCCTAAGGCCAGTTAGTAGACAATCCATAGTGTGCCTGTGTGCGTGTGTGAAGGCATGTATCAGTGAGTGAGGGTGTCTGAATACTGGGAACAGGAGTGGGGCTGCAGGCTTCAGGTGCTTTTATGGGCAGGTGCCAGCAAATGGGGAGACCACAGATCCAGAGGTCAGCTACTGGAGACTGAATGTTTAAGGACAGTTATTGCAGGGATCCATATTGTATATAAATGCATATATATTTCCCGCTAACAGACCTTCATCCTGACCAGCCAGAAAGGGGAGCAGGATGAGGCCGTTGGTGGTGCTGTTTCTGTTTGCATGACTGGTGAGTGTTTCTGTCTGTGTTGATCTTTGTGGCTGGCCATGTGTATATGTGCAGTACCTACATGTATTTGTGTGTGTGCCTATTGGGAATACCCACTCAACCTTGCTATTGGTTGGACCTGGGGACATGGAGCTGCAGGCTGCAGCAGCCTTGCTTATGTGAGGTTACTGGATTTGGCAACCCCTAACAATACTTTTGCACAAGCCCAGGGAATGCTTTCTCTTTCCAGCCCTCTTAGAGAGCATTCGCAGTCTTCCTACTTGTTCATGTTCGAGGCATGATCATACAAGGCAGAATAAGCCCAGTAATATTTCAGTTCTTTTCAAGAAGTCTGTTAAGCCAGAGAGCTTTACTGCTTGGGGCATTCAGCTGTGTAGCAAAGCAAACTCTCTGAATGTTACCTTTTACCCTAGTGCCCTTTGCCTTATCTACCAATGTACGTGTACACTTGGATATATTCAGAATTCAACTGGACAAGGCCCTGAGCAACCTACTGTAATTTAGCCTGGCCTTGAGAGGGGTGTTGATCAAGATGACCTCTATATCTCCCTTCCAGCTTGTTTCATTCTGTGATTCTATAGTCTGGTCATTCTTAGCACCAGCTTCTAATCCCACAGGTAAAAGGATTCTTTTGCTGTCTTCTCAGGATCAACTTTCAGTGGCTATAGTTTGCCTAGACTTGGGATGTATAATTTCCTCCTGCACCACTCCACTGTTAAGACACTGAGGACAAGTGTTCTTCAATCCAGAAAGCTGTTAAGCCATCTCTGCCTTCATAAAGGTTGTCCAAGGGTCAATTGTTCTTGGGTGAATTGTCATCTTCTTGCATCAGGGGAACATTTTGCCTGTAACACAAGCACTAATTTGTCTTGCTTGAAAGTATAGGCTAACCAAAATCTGAAAATCATTAACATGCCTATTCTGAACAGCCTGATCTGTAATAGCAACTTCCAACCTCTGCCCAGTTGATCTTGATGTTGACATTGTAGTACAGTGCAGCCCAAGAGATTGGTTTGTGACATAAGTATAGACTGGTACTAGCATAAGTCTTTGAAAATTTTTTTCACCCTTTCTGACCTGCAAGAACAGAGGACACCGAAATGAGAGTATAGTTAATTCCGAATTTTGTTTTACGAAGAGTGTAATGAATCCATTTGACTCTGCTATAAAAGATGATGGGGTTTTTTTAGTTTAGGGAAGAGAAATACAGGAGAATCTCTCATCAGCTATTTTTTTCTTCTTTGAACTAAAATAACTCTTAATAAGAAATTACAGTCTCATTCTTCAAAAATGTAAGAGGAGTCAAAGAAGAATTGTCATCATTTCTTGTGTTTAAAAGCCTCCGGATTGCTCAGATACCTTGATTATTCCTCATTTTTATTCCAGAGTGGAATATTGTTCCGTTGATACTCTGAGGTCACCTTAATAAGTGTTGTCTCTAGCAGCATCATGGACTGTCCTGGGCCTGGGTCCAATCTTATCTTGCAAGACCCTTGATTTTGAGCAAGATAGAAAGGGTGTAAGCCATTTTGTTTCCAGGTTGGTAAATTCAGCTGAACAGATCATTGCTATCTTCACTGAAGAGCAGCAGAATACTGGTCTGGCCCAGCACACTGAGGATGTGGAATGTTACATCGGTACTAATAAAGTGGCAAAGTGAAGGCTTATACCAGTACCCTGGTATGTAGTCATTCATACTGTAAAATTATTAGCACAGTCATGGGTTTGGCCCATGCCAACTAACCTTCTCCTAAACATTGCCTAGGTGTAGGTCAGAGGTTAGGATGGACCAAGGACCATTCCTGAGAGATGGTTCGGATGCAACCATGCACTTCTTGGGGTTGGAGTTTTTAGCCATGTGAACATGAACCGTACTATGCCTGTTGTCCTCAGAATTAGAGAGCAGTCTAACAGCTTGTTAGATTTATGAGTGTACATGCAGCTAGTGTGACTGGGGATCCGATTCAAGGCATACAGCCAGTAGGAGAGGGAGAAAAAGAAGAAAAATAGTGAGGGACTTTTGACCATAGGTCACCAAATGAGATTTATGCACACAACGTTCCTGTGTACTTTTCTTATTTTTCTAATGTTTCCTGACTAAAATATTCACTGTGAGAGGGACAGTTCTGTGTGCTTCAGGCTGCCTGTATCTGTTCACCTGTGAAATATTCATGTGCTTGATAAAGATTACCTTGCTCACTGGTAAGAAGCTGTCTGGAGAATATGCTTCCTGCTAGTCGTGGCAGAGCCCAGGCTGCTGAGCAAGTCTTCTCTATTTTCTCTCGTCTCCTTTCCTTTCTCACCTTTTATCTGGCTTTCCATGCCCTGATTAACTTTTCTTATTTTATTTTGTTCTAGAGTTTCCATGGGGTAGTTGCATTGTACTTCGGTAAATGGGAGACTCAGACCTGATTAGAAAAAAAGTTCTTTCTTTGTTGAAAAATGACCTTGTATATTATTCCAGCATATCAAAGCCATGTTTGGGAACCCAGTGGCAAAGTACTGACATGACAGAGTGCAACCCCTGTGCCAGACTGTGCGATTCAGACAGTAATGTGCATGGGGGAATGTCAAGTCCCTCTGCTGCCAGGACAGCCTAGGGGAAGACTATGCCTCAAGGAGGCATAGGCCTTTCACAGATGTTGTGCCGCTCAGAGGAGCCATCTGAGCTGAGCTATTCTTCAGCATCGAGCTGCTCAGCATTTCCTGAGGTCTGTGAGGTAATTTCAGTGGAGTTGTGCTTTAGCTATAGCCAGTAGCTCTTTCCAGTTCTGGCAAGCCATCCCAGATATTTTTGCACTGCTTTTGAAGCAAGGAACTGCATTGGCTTCCCAGGAAGGTCTAAGAAATATATGATCTCCTGTAGGAATATAGGGAACATCAGTTCCGGGACATCAATGAAGCCTGAGGTCTGGATAAACTTGCTTACTTGATCATATCTGCTTTAGGATGAGACTAGTCTTTCCTTTGTGCTGATTAATGTGGAGTGAATCCCCAGGAGCACTGATAGGGATAGTGAAGTCAGCAATCCATAATTTGGAAATAAAAATTATCGGGGAACTCTCCTGCGTAAAACATGGGACAACCATATCTAAATTAAAGTTTTGCAAGGGGCATAATGAATCCTGTTTGTAAATAAGCTTGATGTTGCTGTGGGGTTTTATTTTTTTGTTTGTTTTTGGTGGTTTTTTTTTAAACAAAGCAACCAGATAGAAAAATGAAAATTAAAATAAGCAGACAAGAGAGATTGACTTTCCAGAATTTAAGAAAAAGCAGTCAATTTGTACAGTATGTATCAACACATGTAAATACCTATTCAGTGGAGTCTTTTTCTTCCCCTATGTCCTCACTAAAAATGTACACAGAAAAGTGCACATGCTTGCATACCAGTAACTTCCAGGGTGGTCTCAGACCTTGACATTCACTTCTGGAGAATACTGTGTGTATAGCTTGCACTGTCACAACCTTTTCTGTATTTCTTTGAACCTGAACGGAGAATAACATCTCCAAGAGCAGTCAATTCTAGTACTGATCTGCAGTGATGGATTCAATAACAATGGAAATGCAGACTAGTTGTGAGAATAAGCTAGGCCTGTGAAGTTCTGCATGTACCCTACTCCTGAGCGGTATAATGCAAGAGACTGACTAATACTGATTTTCTGATAAAACTGGGGGGACTCGTACACACGCTTGCAGCCTAATGCCCAGCTCCAGAATAAAG
Source organism: Pygoscelis adeliae (assembly GCF_000699105.1). Classification (NCBI taxonomy): domain Eukaryota; kingdom Metazoa; phylum Chordata; class Aves; order Sphenisciformes; family Spheniscidae; genus Pygoscelis; species Pygoscelis adeliae. The sequence continues at coordinate 143,042 of NW_008824032.1, forward strand.
TGAACCCATTACAGGATCACCTGGGTCATCATCCTAAATTCCCACAGAAATTTGGTTCCAGAGCTGGAAACAAAAGTGTCTTGGCCTTGTGTCCACATTTACATCTGCAGATGTGTTGCATGGGCAACCATGGTCCTGAGGAGACTGGCATGCATTCGTATAACTCATCTCTCTGTCTCACCCTTTCCTTTCCAAAAAGAGGGTGGTCTCATCTGTACTGCTCATTATGATAACTCTGCTCCATGCTGTCAGTGTGCTTACACTTTGCCCGACAGTTTTCGTCTGGACAGAATATTGCCAAGCAACTTGCTAACCATGACTTAGCATGATTATGTGCCCAGTGCCTCTGCCCCTGTCTTAGCCCTGCTTAATTTACTAGTATGGACGTAGCCTGCCATATTTAATCTCAAAACATGAGTGTATATTCTGGGTGTGTGGAAGCCCTCTACAAGACATATTTTGGGGGCTTTTTTCAGAGACAATCGTGTGAGGGACAGATAAGATTTTATCCTGACTTGGAAAAGCACAAAATACTTTTTTTTTATTCAATTTCTTAAAATATAAACAGAAATACTTCTGGATACAACTGGAGAGACCTCAGAGATTGGCTGGACCACCCACCCTTCTGATGGGGTAAGCATATCTCTTGTCCTCTTCTTGACCACACCTCTGCTGGAAGGCGTGCATGCAGCTGATGAAGAAAAGGAAACTGGAACCAATGAGACCTGTTTTATGGATTTTGTACATATGAACAATTTGAATATGGTACATTGTGCAAAGCCAGATTGTTAAGAGAGGAGGATACTGGGTGGGATACCATTGGCACCTCCTTACCCTCTTGCTTCCACCCTCCTTCAGAAGTACTCATGAGGTCTCCATCCATCCATCCATCCATCCATCCATCCATCCATCCATCCATCCAGACTAACTAGAATAGAATAGAATAGAATAGAATAGAATAGAATAGAATAGAATAGAATAGAATAGAATAGAATAGAATAGAATAGAATAGAATAGAATAGAATAGAATAGAATAGAATAGAATAGAATAGAATAGAATAGAATAGAATAGAATAGAATAGAATAGAATAGAATAGAATAGAATAGAATAGAATAGAATAGAATAGTTCAGTTGGAAGGGACCTACAACGATCATCTAGCCCAACTGCTTGATCACTTCAGGGCTGATCAGAAGTTAAAGCATGTCATTAAGGGCATTGTCCAAATGCCTCTTAAACACTGACAGGCTTGGGGCATCAACCACCTCTCTAGGAAGCCTGTTCCAGTGTTTGACCACCCTCTCGGTAAAGAAATGCTTCCTAATGTCCAGTCTAAACCTCCCCGGT
>NW_008824032.1:145914-154162 GCF_000699105.1 Pygoscelis adeliae
TGGAATTGCCTGCTCCTGTGCTTCTAAAAGGTGGTTCTTAAAAACTGACCAGCACTCATGGACTTCTAAGCCCTCAAAAGCAGATTCCCAGGGGACACTGCTAAGTAGCTCCCTGAATAGCTTAACGTTTGCTCTTTTGAAATCCAGGGTAGAAACTCTGCTGTCCTTTTTTCTCATTACACCAAAAACTTTAAACTTAACCATTTCGTGATTGCTGTGGCCAAGACAGCCACCTAGCATCACATCTCCCACAAGTCCTTCTCTATTCACAAATAGCAAGTCTAGGAGGGCATCTTTCCTACTTGGCTCACTGAGTTCTTGTGACAAGAAGTTTTCTTCTCCAAACCTCAGGAGTTTCTCAGACTTGCTCGTCACAGCAGTGTTGTATTCCCAGTTGATGTCTGGGAAGTTGAAATCTCCCATATGGACAAGGGCTACTGATCCAGAGATTTCTCCTAATTGCCTATAGAATAACTCATCAGTGCTAACATCTTGGTTGGGTGATCAGTAGTAGACACCCACTACAACATCTCCTTTGTTTTCCCTTCCCCTAATCCTCACCCAGAGGCTCTCAACCACATAATCACTAACTGTAAGGGCTGTACAATCAAACCTCTCCCTTATGTACAGTGCAACTCCTCTACCTCCCCTGTCCTGCCTGTCCCTCCTGAACAGCCTGTAGCCTTCCATCCCAGCACTCCAACTGTGGGACTCATTCCACCAAGTCTCACTAATACCAATGATATCGTAGCTCATGGGAACTGACCAACGCTTCCAGTTCATCCTGTTTATTTCTCATACTGCGTGCATTAGTGTACAAGCATTTCAGATGTGCTCCTGAGCCCTCCATGCTCCCAGGAGCAGCATAAATCCTCCCACTAGCATTATCACCCTCAGGTGATGCTGTGCCAACCCTTGGCTTACCTTCAGCTCTCCTGTTATAGTATTCCCCCCCCATCAATTCTAGATTAAAGCCCTCTCAATCAGTCCTGCCAGCTTATGAGGAAAGATATGTTTCCCCCATTGGGGCAGATGGATCCCGTCAGGCCCCAGCATACCTTGTGCCTCAAAGACTCTTCCATGGTTTTAAAACCAAAATTTTTGGTGGAGGCACCAGCCCTGAAGCCAGGTATTGATATCCTGGGATCGCCTGTTTCTTGCAAAGTCTCTCCCCATTACAGGGAGTATTGAGGAAAACACTACCTGTGCTCCTTATTTTTTTAGCATTCTTCCCAGGGTCCTGAAATCTCTTTTGATCAACCTTAGACTTTTTGTTGCGACATCATTAGTACCCACATGAAAGAGCAGGAGTGGATAATAGTCTGAAAGCTGTATTAAGATCTTCCATCGTCTGGTGACATCCCTAATCTGGGCCCCAGGGAGGCAGCAAACTTCCCTGAAACGACGGTCCAGTCTGCAAATGGGTGCTTCCGTTTCACACAGGAGGGAGTCACCCATGACCATAACTTGCTGTTGTTTCTTCTCGGCACTGGTCTTAATGCAGGTCTTGTTGCGAGGAGTTGGTCAATTTGACCTTGGCAAGAGTGCTTGCACAGGTTCCTTCTCTTCTATCTCATTATGCGCTTCGTCTGTCACACCCAGGGCCTCGTACCTATTCTGTAAAGCTAGTTGAGAGGGTAACGGCGGGTTTCTCTTACAGCTCCATGCAGTAACCTGCCCCCACCCCTCCCTATCCCTCCCTTGTGTCTTCCTCCTGGCACAAAACAGCTCCTGGACCTGCCCGTGTAGTGGCCATGCTGAGTTGGCTTGTTTGCATCAGTGATAGCAGAGCACAGCTCCAGCTGTGATAAAGTTGGGTAGAAGGGACTTCTGCTTTAATGTTTTCTCCAAAGAACAGTGTCTTGTTTCTCTGTCTCATTTGTTTGTGTTGTGAGTCTTGTCTCTGGAGATAAGAGATGGGGAAATAGGAGGGAAGAAAGTGTGAGTCTCTGATTTTAAGATTCTCAATGCCATGTAACAGGTTTGCATGAATTATGTTTTCTGTCACAACAGTTCTTATTTGCAGGCTTTAACAGCTCTTCTTTAAAGGGTCATACTTTGTCCTGTCTAGAGTGCTGTGCTGCACGTGCCATCATCAGGTTCAAGTCTTGTCATAGACATGGCAAGGAGAAGGGAGGGGAAGAAGAAGGTCTGTCCTGTATTTTTGGTGCAGTTGAACACTGAATCCATATTTTTTTTACTGTTTCTTCTTCCTTTTCTCTCCCATATATCCATTATAGTGGGATGAGGTAAGTGTCCTGGATGACAAGAAGCGCCTGATCCGAACCTTTGAAGTCTGTAATGTGGCTGAACCAGGTCAGAATAACTGGTTGCGTACTCACTTCATAGAGCGACGCGGAGCCCACCGAGTCCATGTCCGCCTCCGTTTCTCAGTGAGAGACTGTGCCAGCATGCGCACTGTGGCCTCTTCTTGCAAGGAGACTTTCACGCTCTACTACCACCAGTCAGAGGCTGACATAGCCTCTCAGGAGCTGCCAGAGTGGCGTGAGGGCCCCTGGACCAAAGTGGATACTATTGCAGCTGATGAAAGCTTTTCCCAGGTGGACAGCACTGGGAAGGTGGTAAAGATGAACGTTAAAGTACGTAGCTTTGGGCCACTCACCAAGCATGGCTTCTACCTGGCCTTCCAGGACTCAGGAGCCTGCATGTCCCTGGTGGCTGTCCAAGTCTTCTTCTACAAGTGCCCAGCTGTGGTGAAAGGATTTGCCTCCTTCCCTGAAACTTTTGCTGGAGGGGAGAGGACCTCACTGGTGGAGTCACCAGGGATGTGTGTACCAAATGCTGAAGAGACAAGCATGACTGGGTCTTCAGGTGTTCGGTTGCACTGCAATGGAGAAGGGGAGTGGATGGTGGCCATTGGACGTTGCACCTGCAAGGCTGGCTACCAGCCTGTTGATGATGAACGAGCCTGCCAAGGTGAGAGGCCCTTTTTCCCCACCCCTTAGGCAGGCACTTCTTTGTTGGTTCTCTGTATTAGTAGTATTTGGCATTTGCCAAAAGTTCACAGAGCTAGGAGATTAAATCTTTTCTCACTAGCAGCCTCTTCTGACACTTTTAGTGCCTCAGACTGGAGCTAGAGCAACCACTTCTTGGTGCTAAGAACATGGTTGGGAGCTCCACGCAGGCCTTAGTTCAAGCTGCCACCAGAGACAGCCTGTTAGGCTACATATACAGAATTAGCAGGAGTTGTAACTAGCCAGCTCTAACATAGTTCCACTTCTTTACCAAGAGGCAACAGCATTAGAGGAGGGATGCCACATGGAACAAAGCTGAGCCCAGAGCTGATACACTCTACCATCCTAACTAGTTTGGACCCTTTTGCAGTGCTGTTGGAACTAGTGATAAAAAAACGAAAGGGGAAATGGCAGCAGCCTGATCATGGGACAGGGGACATGCAGCAGGGATCTATGAGCCTGGCTCGGTAAGAAAAAACAGTCATAATGGTATTATCATTATCTCTAATGTGCTCTCTGCTCTGGGGCCCATGGTATTTCTGTGACATGCTTGTAGGAGGAAGTAGAATAAATTACGTATCACCCAGTAATGGTACTGGGCCAAAATCTGGCCAAGCCTGAACACCCAGTCTAATGTCATGACTCTCTTCCTATCTCAAGCTTAAGACAGTCCATTAGACCAAATTGCTCATGTTGGTTATATAATTTTGTGTATAATGTTCTTCTGGTCCTTCCTTGGTTTTAATATGCATCTATGCAAGATCTCTCAGCAATGTAAATTGTTGCTGCACCACACTTAGTACTCTAAAAAATTAAATGCAATGTGGAACCCCATTTTGGCTGCAGACAATTTTAAAGTTGGATTGTAATTTATTCAAATAAGAGTTCAACTGGGATATTGAGAGTACAAATATTATGGTTAACACCAAGTGCACATATAATGGATAGTTAATGGTTGTCAATATGTTACCTTAAATTCCTGTTTCATGAAGTAACTGGGGTCATGCAAAATAACTTTATTAAAATACAGTTCATTGTGTTGGAGACTTATAAAGCAATTAATATTGGTAAGTGCTTTTTATTTCTTTAAGCTTTAAGAATTATTAAAATGCGTGCGCCTTTTTATCCTGCTCATCCTGAAAGAAATGTAACTACATTCATACAGTGCTGCTCCTGAGACAGAAAGCTCAGATGGACATAGAGCAGCTCTATATGGCACTAGCTTTGTTGTCTGCATCAGTAGCGTGACTAGTTCACAATCCAGGTAAACTGCCAGTCAATAATTTAGTATCAGGTAGTAGTCTCAAGCACTCAAAAAATATGGAAATTAGGCTTGGCAAATAAAAATAGGGATTTTTTAAAAATCTATCTTCCCTTTTTTGTAGCGTTCAATGAAAGCTGATACTCCCTTGCAACCCCATTATCACAGAAGCTGGAGATAGATGAAAATGGTAAATATTTTAAGGAATAACAGAAATAATGACAGTCTATCAAACTACAAAACACTGTTCCCATCATTGACTTCCCGAGATTCCATGAGCAGCTTAGAACAGCCAAAGACAACCAAATAAGGAACCTTAATGTCAGAAGGTATTTTTTTTCATCATGTTTCTCGTAAACTCCTCTGGCTTGATCACCATTCCTCATCCCTTCTCCTGCTAACAATATGTTGCTGTTCTGTCTGAATGGAGCCACGTTCAGTTAGTGTAGTTTGTCCCCTTGCTTGGTGTTTCTTTGTGTGGAGTCCTTTCCAGGACTTCTCCTCTGTATGTTCTCCCTTCTTCCTAAGAACAGAAGTACACTGTGATACAGAGTTGCTACAGTGTTCTATATGAAATATGGAAGAAAAGCAGTAGCTCAAGGGCAGATTTCTACTGATGATCCTGCAGAGAGCTCTTCTTAATAAGACTGAAGAATGAACCAAGGATAGGAAGGAGAAGCAAGTTTCCTTCTTATACTTTAGTAGAAGAGTGTGTGGGCGCTGCCTTCCCCCTCACCATATGAAAGCCTGTGGAGTCCTTCCTGGACCAGCTGTTACCTCTTTATTTAGAACAAAGAATCTGACAAGAACCATTCTGAGCAGATAGATAGAAAGCCCTTTTTTCCCTGCCCTCTACCATGAGTTAAGATACTTTCTTTCATTAGATTCGTAAGACTGCCTGCTGTTTCTTACTATATGGCCAGTTTCTCCAGCTAAATAGAAGAGTGAAACAACATCCTTTAGGAAGCTCTCTAGGTGATGTGGGATGTGGTGTGTGTGGGATTCACTTTTGACTTTATCCAAGTAGACTTCTTCTCATGCTGAACAGTCAGAAAGGAGAATGACAGTTTACAGAGGAAAAAGAAAGGTTGGGACCATAGCTCCTTTTCTTTCTGTAGATGTATGCACACAGGGTGCCTTGCCTTGCGAGGTTTCCTGCAACCCTGTTTTTCCATGTAGAAGGTCAGAAGTGCAAAGTTCTGGGTGATTAGGCCATCCTAGGCTATTGGTTCCCAAAATTCTGGACTGATTAGCTGTTCTCCCACGTCTTCTCTCAGATTGACAGATTCATTACTGAAAACAGTTGTTCCTGGCTTCCATACCCACAAACCATTTTGCAATATAATGTGTTTCTTGGGATTCACTGCCCACTGCTTATCATCACCTTTTAGCTAAAAGTCACATGGGATTTAAGCTACCAGATGCTTTTGAAAATAATACTTAGAATTCATGACTGAGACATTTTTAAAAATATTTCAAAAATGACAATGTGGAGAAAAAAAGAGAAGATATATGACTACTTGATAAGTGCTAAGCTGACTTCCAAATGAAGAAGTAAGGTAAACTTTTAGCTTGAAAGATCACTGAAATAGAACTATTAATTTAATAATACGAAGTTTATCTTTTTTTTTCTTTCAAGTCCAAATAGAAATTAATTCCAAGTCAGTTCTGCCAGTCAAGTTCTATGTCTGTTTTTCTACTCAGTCCCATAGCAGTATCCAATATGATGTTTGTCCCGCATCACTGAAAATGTGGCATTACTGTACCAGTATACCCCTACAACTGCAATTATCCTCCAGCTGCTGTTTCTGTAGCTCAGAAGACTGACTTTTCTCCCTTTATCCAGCTTTGATGTCTGAGGGAGAGGGGATCAGAGGACTGTGGGAGAAAAACATAGATGGAACCATATTTAGAAAGGGATAGAGTGGAGGGAGCTATTTCAATCATGAGATTGGGGGCAGGTCTTTGCATCCTTGGTGAAGTCCCCTTGTTGGACTTGGCCTGCTGATCCCCTTGTTGGGTATCATAGTGTCTTGGGTTTACGTGGCAAGGTTCTGGTAGTGGTGGGGGCTGATGGGGTGGCTTCTGTGGCAGGAGGGCAGGGGCTGTCCCATGCCAGACATAGTTTTTTCCAGACAGCTCTGCAATGGATCCACCACAGGACAGAGCTGAGCCCGTTAGCCATGCATGTGACACCTCTGTACAGACTTATTTGAGAAGGGGCAGAAAACACCAGCCAGAGAGAGGAGGAGGGAACAAAAAGAGTGAGAAACGGCAGAGGGAACACCAAGGTTAAAAAAGGAGGAGGGGAGGTAGTCCAGGCACTGGAGCAGATATTCTCTGCAGCCTGTGGAGGATTCCATGCCAGAGCAGATGGATGTTTCCTGAAGGAACTGTGGCTCTTGGAGAGCCCACACTGGGGCAGGGGAAAATTGTGAGAGGGAGAGTGACAGAGAAACTGCACACCCCATATCCTACCCTGTGATGCTTGGGTGGAGTAGAATAGTTTGTAGTGAAAAGAGTTAAGTTGAGCTTTGGGAGAGGGAGGAGGAAAGATGTTGTTTTAATGTTTGGTTTTGTTTTCTCAATACCCAAATCTATTTTAATCAGCAATAAATTAAATTAACTTTCCCCAAGCCAATTCTGTTTTGCCTGTGGTAGTAATTGGTAAACAGTCTCCCTGTCTTTATCTCTGCCCACGAGCTTTCTCATCCTATTTTTTCCCTATGTCTTGCTGAGGAGGGGGAGTGAGAGAGTGGCTGGTTGGGCATTTGGCTGTGTGCCAAGGTTAACCCACCACACGGCTTCTTCTCCTCTCTTCTTTCCTTGGATGTTTCTGAGGGTGTTGAGGAAGGAAAAGGTCTGCCTGTCTTCTGTAGTAGCTGTAATTGGCTCTTCTTCTGTAGGATGCAAGGGTGTATGAAGAAGTCAGACGGAGAAGAAGATTCCATAAAATTACCCATGTCCTGTGGCCATATGTAGTCCCTTCTGATTGCAGAAGGAATCACATCTGTATTACTGATAACTGCAGGAGCTAGTAACTGTGCACACAGCTGTTTGAGGGCTCTTTTGGGAAGAATATTGCACGATTATTTTTGTGTTATTAAAAGATGCCTTTCCTCACCAGCCTGGATAAACTTTTTTCAGTGTGTGAGGCTAAAAAAATGCTAAGATTTATGTTAAAGCATAAGGTTCAGTAGTGTGCTAAAACTATGCATATACTATTAGCAAAAAAAAAAATACAATAAGCTCTTCTCAAATTTTAATCGCTTAAAGGGTGCTTCCATTAAAACCATAGAATAATTTACATTGCAGGGACCTGTGGAAGTCATCTGCTCCAACCCCATGCTCAAATCAGGACCAAATTGGGTTAGGTCACTCAAGGCCTATTCTAGTCTAGTTTTCATTATTCCTAAAGATCAAGATTCCACAATGTCCCTGGGCAACTGTTCCAATGTTTGACAACACCCATGGTGAAATTTCTTTTTCCTATATAGAAGGAGATTGTAATAAGATGTAATAAGAGATTATTACAACTTGTGTCCCTTGTCTCATGTTCTACCACCTTGTGCCTACACCTTCTTTGTATCCTCCCATTAGGTGGCCGATGCCAGCCCTAAGTTCCCCCTGACCCCAGCCTTCTCTTTTTTAAAATGAACAAAGCCAGTGTCTTAGCCTCTCCTGAGTAAGAGCTTTAACTTTGAGGTAAACTCACAGTTGATAATAATGTTTGGTGCCTTGTGCAAGATTACCTGTTTATATTTTTTTTTCTTACGTATTGCTCCTTTCATCAGCTTCTCCAGCCTTATTCTGCTACATGCATATACTTTTGGTGCTTTTTCAAGTAGTTTGCTGCTTTTCCTATATCCAGTGGTTGCTCTCTACTCATATTCCATCGTTCCCCTGCCCAAATCTTTCATCTCTTGTTTTGCCTTTCTTCACACAACCTGTTCCCTGGCAGTCCTCCCAATATATAACTAGCTAGTAATTGCTTCAGCTCCACCTCTTTTAC
>NW_008824032.1:154234-162197 GCF_000699105.1 Pygoscelis adeliae
CACTTCATTTATTTTATCTCAGTTGATTTGATGCTCTCCTTTTCCATTTAAAAAACCCAAAAGCCACGCTCTTCTCTCCTTACATTTCTTTCATTTTCCACTATCTCTTCCTCACCTGAACAGTTCTAGAAACTGTGAAACTCTAGCTCAACCTAGGGCCCTATCGCTTCACCATGCCTTGCTTCTAACTCCCGCTGATCCCACCTTGTTCAGAACAAGATGCAAGATACACAGTAACAGTCACTGTGGAATAGCCTGCCCCAGTGGGAAATTACTTTCTATCACCATAAGCTAGTCACAGGCTTATTTCTGGGGGGAAAAAAGGGAGTGTTTTGTCTAAAAGTTACTTAGATTTTTCTTTACTAGTGTGTCTTCTGCATGCTAATTATGCCATCTTTCTTGCATTGTAAGAGTAATTTCTAAATAGTATTACTACAATATTATCAATTATTGAATCCTTTCCATCATCCTGCACTCTGTAACTGCCAAGCTCTATCCCCCTTTCCAGTTGATTCAGTTCAGGTCTTATTCTAGCAGTGCCTCCCATTATCTAGTTAAAGCAAGTGGCATGGCCCATACCAGTTATCTTCTCTTTTAAACTCCATGCTGATTCTGCTTTGCCTAGGGTCATTCTCATTTAAGGCCCTGTGTAGCTCTGCACATCCAGTTTTCCCTAGGCCTCAAATTCAGCTATGTCCATTCATCCTTCCCAGTTTGACTCCAGTGCCAGCTTTGACACTCTGTTCATTTTCAATACTCTCACATCTAGTATTCATTCTTGCTGCCCTACAGTACACCTGGGAGCAGAACTCCCATAAAAGAAACAGATCACTTGTCTCAGTCAAGAAAAGAGCAATTTTATGCTCTTCCAAACATCTTCCTATGTCCTAGTTCAGTTCCAAGTCATATCTGGGTACAAAAAGTCAGTCACCTGTATCACATTCCCTAAAAACACTGCTGGGGACACATAAAGCTCTGCTGAAGCACTGCCCTTCTTGGTCCCTTTCCCCTTGCTGTATTTTGTTTTACTCTCAGAATATTTCCTCTCTACCCTTATTGTCCAAGTGAGCTTTTCAATGCCTCTTTCTCTCTCTTAACTTTTTGGTTCTTGGTCTGTCCCCTCCCCATTTTCATTTTCTTCACCCCCACTCTATGATTCCAGAACTTTTCTCTGCTGGTTTTGATATTTGTTATTGTTAGAAACTGCTCCTCTGGCCTCCTGGGTGGAACTTGTCTCCAGTGAGCAGTCAGGCAAATACAGGCAACACAGGGACGAGTGTTGTAGGGTGGAGCTGAGGAAAATTGGGTCAGTGTCTCTGAGATGAGCTGTGCCCAGATGAACTGTTGTGGCATTCTGACACTGGCAAGATATGAAAAATGACTGAGACAAGCTGAGAGAAAAGCACTTGTGCACTCTGAACTCTGCCTTCTCCTTTCATAATAACCTTGACTTGATGGGAGGTGGCAGCTTGCTCTGCCCCCTGAGGTGCTAGCTCTGCAGCCCTCTGTCCTTGCATTGGATATCGTGAATCAATGAAAGCTAAATCTGTGTTTTCTTGGACAGTACTGGTGCCTGGGGGATGATCAAGTTGTATTATCCCCAGTGACAAGGCCTGTGGCTTAACTGGTGTTGGTGTTTTGTGTGAAGTTGTTCTGCAGGCACACAGTGGAGGTGTTTCAGGAGAAGCTGCTCTTGTTCAGGCTTTCTCTGGGATGGTCCCAAAATGGTAATGTTCACTAAAGCAAAACATGCTAGTCCTAGTGATGGTGCTTGCTTCAGCTTGGGTATTTGTTGTGACTGTTTCCAGTGAGCACAGTAGTCATCTGCAGAAATTGTAGGACCACAGCAAGTGGACATGATGCTGTGATCTGCATTAAGAAGGGAGTGCAAGGTACATGAAAACTGAAAAATCTCATGGTGTGAAAAAAGGGATCCTTCAGAAACAAATGAGAGATGGATTCTGTCTGTGTGTGGGAAGACAGCCCTAGGCTCACTGTAACTGCTGGAATAAAAGGAAGTGGCTTTTGCCTATTTAGATTGCCAGGGGATTTTTTTTTTTTCTTTCTTCCCGACTTGACCTTTGATATACTATTTATAGAGTGACTGGACGGAGGCAATGCCAGGAAAAGCTCCATGTCATGGGAAAAATTATTGTTGCCATCTGTGGGCTAAAGTCCTCAGTGCAGTGAGCTAGCATATCTTAGGCAATTTTGGAAAGGGATAAAGGTGATTGTGAATATAAGCAGCTCCCTGACTGGATGCAGAGGCAGGGGTCAGGGTTTAGGTGGAAGCAGAAGGCATGCGATAGCTGCAGTCCCTGTCCATGGAGGCCATTCTTTAGCTACATGGAAGCCAGTTAGTGTCTACTGTAGTCAGTCTAGCCTTATTGGCCAAAACTGCAAATGTAAAATATAACTATGAATCGTAGGTCATAGTCTTTTTCTTCTTTCTTTTTTTTTTTTTGCAACTATCTTTTCATTAAGAAGGTGGGGGAGATGTGAATCATGTTTAATCACTGCAAATCGGCTTTGCTTGCGGTATGCTGTATGATTTCTTTTTGCTGTTTTTCTTCTGGAAGTAGAAATACCCAGGGGCAGAGTAAGAGTTTCAAAGCATGATCCTTTCTCTGTATCTGCCATCCCTCCTGGAAATACCAGCGTGAGATTATAGGTTTATGTAGTCATTAATTTTTTTCACTAAACAATACAAAAATAATCATTGCAGAGAGATCTTTCCTCCTAAGTTGCTACGAATTCCACTCAATAGTTCTTCAGCTGCCTTTTCTGTCATGTGAGTTGAACTGGGCAGGTGAGTCTCTTCCTTATTGCTTTTCTTTACACTTTTCTCTGTCAACATTAAACTCTTTTCTCAGGTTCCTCCCTCAGAGGGAACCTGCCAATCCTGTTCTCATTCTGAACATCTGAAATGAGATGTAGCCTAGTGTCAAGAACTTTCCATTCATTGTTCCCTGTACACCGACAATCATGTATGTGGTGAAAGATCTGGCAGCGAGGCAGCCAAGACCACAGGGATCTGTCCAGACAATTTAATTTGCATATTTTTAAGGGAAATCACAGAATGGCTGAACTTGGAAGAGTGATTCAACTGTCTGGTCAGAATCAGAAAATGACTAAGCTTGGAAGAGACCTCTGGAAGATATCTAATCCAACCCCCCTGCTCAAGCAGGGTCACCTCGAGCAGGTTGCCCATGACCATGTCCAGAACACTTTTGAATTTCTCCAAGGAGGGAGACTCTACAACCCCTCTGGGTAACCTGCTCCAGTGCTTGGTCACCCTCATGGTAAAAAGTGTTTCCTTGTGTTCAGGGGGAACCTCCTGTGTTTCAGTTTGCGCCCATTGCCTCTGGGCCTGTCACTGAACACCACTGAAAAGAGCCTGTCTCTGTCCTCTTTGCATCCTCCCTTTGAGTATTTGTGCACATTGAGGAGATCCCTGCAAGCCTTCTCTTCTCCAGGCTGAACAGTCCCAGCCCTCTCAGCCTCTCCTCATATCAAAGATGCTCCAGTCCCCTACCATCTTCATGACCCTTTCCTGGACTCACTCCAGTATGTCCATGCCTGTCTTGTACTGGGGAACCCAGCAAGTATGTCCATGCCTCTCTTGTACTGGGGAGCCCGGAACTGGACACAGGACTCCAAGCTTGGCCTCACCAGAGCTGAGTATATGGGAAAGTTCACCTCCTTCAACCTGCTGGCAACATTCCTCCTAATGCAGCCCGGGATACCATAGGCCTTCTTTGCAGCAAGGGCACATTGCTGGCTCATGGTCAACTTGGTGCCCACCAGGACCCCCAGGACGCTTTCTGCAAGGCTGCTTTCCAGGTGGTCAGCCCCCAGCATATACTGGTTCATGGGATTATTCCTACCCAAGTGCAGGACTCTGCACTTCCCCTTGTTGAACTTCATGAGGTTCCTGTAAGCCCATTTCTCCAGCCTGCCGAGGTCCCTCTGGATGGCAGGGCAGCTTGCTGGTGTATCAGCCTCTCCTCCCGGTTTTGTATATCAGCAAACTTGCTGAGGGTACACACTGCCCCATCATCCATGTCATTAGTGAAGATTAGTGAAGATGTTGAACAGTATTGGACCCAGTATTGACCCCTGGGGTACACCGTTAGGTGCTGGCCTCCATCTAGATTTCATTCCACTGGTCACCCCCCTCTGGGCTCAGTTGTTCAGGCAGTTTTCAATTAACCTCACTGTCTGCTCATCTGGCCCATACTTCATCAGGTTGTCTATGAGGATATTATGGGAGATGGTGCTTAAAGCCTATATTATGTTCTCCATGGGGATATTATGGGAGACAGTGTTGAAGCCTTACTGAAGTCAAGGCAGTCAATATCCATGGCTCTCCCCTCATCTACCAAGCCAGTAATTTCATCGTAGAAGGCTGGTCAAGCCTGAGTTCCCCTTTCAGAATCCATGCTGGCCTCTCACAATTACCTTCTTGTCCTTCATGTGCCTGGAAAAGTTTTCCAGGATTAGCTGTTCCGTCATCTTCCGAGGGATCAAGGTGAGGCTGAGCTGCCTGCACTTCCCCGGATCCTTCTTCATGCCCTTTTGACATCCCTTGCCAGATTTGATTCCAGGTAGGCTTTGGCTTTCCTAACCATGTCTCTGCAAGCTTGGACAGTGCCTCTATGTTCCTCCCGGGTTACCTGTCCCTGCTTCTACCTTCTGTATACTTCCTTTTTATGTTTGAGTTTATCTAGGAGCCTCTTGTTCAAATATGCAGGCCTCCTGGCATTTTTGCCTGAATTCCTGCTTGTTGGTATGGACTGCTTTTGCACCTGGAGGAGGTAATCCTTGCACATTAACTAGCTTTTTTGGGGCCACTCTTCCCTCCAGGGCCTTATCCCATGGGACTCCTCCAAACAGATCCCCAAAGGGGTCACATCTGCTCTCCTGAAGTCCAGTGTCGTTAGCTTGCTTTTTGCCCTGCTCACTCCTCTCAGGATCTTAAACTCCACCACCTCATGGTCACTGCAGCCAAGGCTGCCTTCAGCCTTCACATCACCAGTGAGCCCTTCCTTGTTTGTGAGCATGAGGTCCAGCAGGGCACCTCCCCTCATTGCCTCCTCTATTGCTTGGGTCAGGAAGTAGTCACTGATGCTTTCCAGGAACGTCCTGGATTGCTTATGCCCTGCTGTGTTCCTCCTGCAGCAGATATTAGGGTGGTTGAAGTCGCCCTTGAGGATCAGTGCCTCCAAACATGAGGCTACTTAGAACTGTCAGCTCTCAGCTCCATTCAGTTTTTCACATGTAAGCGTCTAAGGCCATCTGAGACACCCTGGTGTAGCCAAGACATCTACTCAGGGATAGCAGATATGACATAGGAACAGTAGAAGACCCAGCACCTGCTGGAATGCCTTCTGGAAGGCAGAGAGAATGGATACCAGGGGCCTCTCAAATGTATGGGCAACTGAATTGCTCCTTGGATCTTTGCTTTAGAGTGACCCGAATTGCTGATTAGGTTCCACTGATTGTGGTGTTTGGGGATGGGATTCAGCTGGCTATTATGGGTATCGGCACGGAATATGGACTACATTTCACATGCCAGAGATATTCATGGTCTACTGAGAATGGCATTTGGCTATGCTCTGTGTAACTGGAGGTCGCCATGTACTGTTTACTGCTTTCTTGATTTTTTTCTTACAGGGAGCCTTCTTAGCTCCCTTCTCTCAGTAATGTGGTAACTTAACATTTTAGGGTTGGTTTTTTGCATATAATACTAATTAGCCATCACAGTCAGTGGTTTTTTTTTTTACTTGAGTCATCTTGTAAAAAGGATACATCTTAATGGAGACTTTAACTCACTGTTTGTACCCTTCTTTCATCTGTTTCTTTGGGTCACCGAGAAGGAACATGATAGCCAAAATGGCAGAAATTCCACCTCTTCTCCCAGCAGGAAGGGAGCATGTGAGGACAGAGAAATATTACTGAAATTCCTTTTGTTGGTGAAACAGCTGCAGTGGAATTTTATTTGTCCAGTTTACTCAGCTGTAGTGGAGCGCTTATAAATGAGCCTATGTGGCTGCTTCACACTCTGCTTATGTTAAATACACGACAAGGGAGTATTGGACCTGGAGACATTGGAAGGTGGAGATATGTTTACCTTGTCTGCTACTTTGCTCTCAATGGCAACGGTATCACAAAATCACTTCAGAAACAGGTCAGATTCCTTCTTAAATGTGGTTAGGCTTTTTTTTTTTTTTGTCTGCTGCCTACATTGGAAGTTTTTCTCAGAAGCCTGCTGCTTTAGTTGGTGGAATTATTCTTATTTAAACCTGTAATTTCCTGTAAAGTCACCTGTTTTCATGTTGACATTGGTCTTCAGCATAAACAACAATTCTTCATTCACTGACTTCTACAGTTCTGGGATTACATTCAAGAATAGATGCTGCCTCAACGAGTAAGGGAGAGAATAGATAGCAAGAAACTACCTAAGTGTGACAGCACAAATAGCATAGCACACTGGGCAGTGCTAGGGGAGACAGCATTAACCTGCCTTTGCATGTGGTGCAGGCATATAATGGCAGGCACGGTGCACGGATGAAGAAATTAGATTTTGTGAGGCAAATATGAAAGAATAGCTGTAAGTATTTGATCTCCAGTATTTGTTACAAGTACCTTTATCAAAGTGTTGTCTCGATAGTATTGTACTATATCTGTGGTATGAGTAGATAACATTGTTATCTATTAGCAAACACCATGTCCTGATACAAAGATTTGTATTCTTGCTGCATTGGTTGGTTGGTTGCTTGGTTTTTATAAGCTGTTGAATGCTTCCGGTCACTAGGAGTGACTGTCCACAGCATTAATGAAATCTTGCATGGCCTTTTAAGCAATAGACTTGCTCTGCCTTATATAAACTGGCTTTCTTTACTGAGGTGGTAGTGCTACTGGCATGTTCATTCCGTTACGTAAAATACACAACATTCCACTTTTGCTTAATACCTTAGTCTAACTCATCAACAGTGTGCCATCCCTGCATCCCCAGGCTCAACAGCAAGTTACCAGTAACAAGCAAGACTTCAAAGCACCATCTAAAAATAAATGCTTGTTTATTTTTAACACAAACATGTTTATTTTAAAATAAATTTTATTTACTAAATACCAGACAAATTCTTCTTCATTCAAAGCTTTGCCTAGCTTTCCGTATGATTTGCAATTGGGCTAGAGATTAATCTACCTGAATTCTCTCAGCACTACCCTTGTAGGGTAAGTATGTTTTTGCACTGCAGGGCTAAAGTCTGTATCCTCTACAGATTTCCTTTTAACATCACATAGACTGCAGGCATTATCATTATCTGTTCATTTTCACTGTTGTGACTAGTAGCAAGGTTATTCATTGTCCCACTTGATGTCAGGCTCTAGTACTGAATGAAGGAAAAGAACCATTCTCCAGGGTCTAGCTTGCCAAGTGGAATGAATGTGCCATTAGTTCTAAGCCTTGACAAAAGCTAGAGAAGGGGTTTGATGCAAGAAAAAATGGATGGGATAAAACGACTTGTAAGAAAATAGACGTTCACATTCAGTTCAGCATTCTAAAATTTGAAATAAATAAAGAAAGATCCCTGAAGGTGGTAAATTTTGGTTGAATGACTATGCAGTGAGTTGGATGACAACTTCCCATTCATAATACTCATAGTTTCAGTACAAGTGGATTTGTCAAGAAATGTAAAAATTATATTCTACATCAGTGGCTATTAGCAGAGCCTTAAACTGCATGAAAGGGATATAATTCATAAAGTGGACAAAATCTTACTTACTTTTTTGTCCATGGGAACATAGGAACAGATCTTTCCATATGAGAATAATTTTACTTTCTGCTGGTGTCCTGGTTTCGGCAGGGATAGAGTTATTGTCCTTCCTAGTAGCTGGTACAGTGCTGTGTTTTGGATTTAGGTGGGAGGGGTGGGAGGGGTGGGAGGGGTGGGAGGGG
>NW_008824032.1:162705-166411 GCF_000699105.1 Pygoscelis adeliae
GGCTGTGTGGTACTCAGTTGCCGACTGAGGTTAAACCATGACAGCTGGATAAAGGCCTGAAGGCAAAGGCAGTTGCTCTTTTCTTACCATCACCTATCATATGCAAAACTGCAATCTCTTCTTCCCCCTTCCTGTCCACATGGCAGTGTATCACACACTGAACATTGTCATTTCCTGAGTGCTGGGAAGAATCGGTGTTCTCTTATCTAATAGCTAGCATTCAGAGTTATTGAAGTCCCTTTTATGGTCTGACCTGTTCCAGGACTTACCACTCTTATCACAGTACATGTGGAAGTTACTCTGCAGCAAAGACGACTTCTGACAGAGAAGATGAAGTAATGTAATAGGCGTAAAGCTGATGGGACTCCACAGATGTTATTGGCTGTTATGTCCAGACTGCAGCTGTGACCTTTTCAGCTTTGTTAAGGTTTGCATACCTGCAGTCCCACAGTATACATCAAAAATACTACAGTGGGCTTTGAAAACCCAAAGCAAAGGGAATTGAACACATAGGAGAAGAAGGTTAGCTAAGCAAGCTACGCCATTTTTCTGAAGTTGTTTATTTGTTAAGAAAGATGCATCAATGGCCACTCAGCACTTCTGTGAGTTAGAAACCTTTCCAAATAATTGTTATTGCAGGTGGAAGGCTGTAAGTACAGTAAGTAATAACAAGATGGGCTAATTCTGCAGCTTCTGGTGTGGTGTTCCCTTTTGGAACATTTATTAGATACCTTATTTTCTTATTAACACCTGTATGCAATGTTCTTCTCTTACACATTTTTCTTTTTTTATATAACTTTTTGCTATCCACAGTCCTTTGGATTGTTCTGCTTACGGTAACCACTAGGACAGTTCTTCTCTTGAGTGTGTCCCTTGTCTCTTTTGACATCAAACGCTCATCTGGAGTCTATCTGAAAGCTTCCCATTCCCTGTAAATGCTCTTTATTGTGAAGTTAACTAACCAAATGTCAGTCCACAAATGAACTTTCACCTGAGCTTGTTAGTCCATAAAATCTAAAAGAGCTGTATCTATTTATATAGAAAATCGGCTTTAGAAAACTTACGTAAAACTTACATAAAAATTGTAAAAGCTTTATCCTAGCACTTCAATGTAAGATCCAAGCACCTTCTGTTAGGTAATTCAGCATAGCATCTTTGCCAAACCTAGAATGTGCCATACTGCTGTATTGTTAGTAAGTTATTATTTTTTCATTTTCTTTCCCTGTAGGATGGATTTCCATCCTTGTTTCAGCCTTTTGCATAGGCATGTTCCTATGCATTTGCAGATTAAATTTGACTAAATTAAGAAGCTTTTATCCATTATTGGGAAGTTTCCAGGCCTACAGGAAAACAATAGGACTGCCAATCTGAGTGCCTGCTCCTAATTTTGATGCAAAATCAGCTGTGGTAGCTTATATTACTTTAAGCAATGAAACTGTTGAAGGCAGCATAAAAAATCCATTTTTGTGGCTGTTGGGTGGAGAGAAGGAGGTGTGGATAATACCTGTAATCGTTATGGCTATTTCCAGACAGATCACATGACTATGCTCTGGCTTCTCCAGTGCTAAAGCTCTTTGAGTGAATAATGGGAAGACAATTTTTTCAGATGGCCAAAGCTGTCTCTGGACTGGGTCTCTTTCATCTGCCAGTGGATTAATTTAAGCATCTATTGTATAGAATAAAATAAACTGTTTTGAAATTGCAACTTTAACAATACATGCTCCATAAAGCAACAAAACCAGTAGTAGCTACTCTATGTAATAACTTCTCCCTACAGCAGCAGCATGAGTTAAATGTAAATAAGATAGCATTGTTTCTGGAATCTGAATTAATGAGTTTCCTGCTTTTGCCTCTCTCATTTTCCTCTTCTTAGCCTGTCCCCTTGGTTTCTTTAAAGTATCTGTGGGAGATGACCCCTGCCATCTGTGCCCTGCCCACAGCCACGCTCCGTTGCCAGGTTCCAGTGAATGTGTGTGTCAGAACCGCTACTATCGATCTGCTTCGGACAATTCTGATGCTCCCTGCACTGGTAAGTATTTCGATGGAGTGTTTGAAAGCAAGAAGGGCAGTTAATGAGAGAGGATGTGCCTGAATTCAGGGGAGTTGCAATTCACCTCTTCTCATGACCTCTGAAATAACCCAAAACTTCCCTTTGCTCCTCCAGTTGACTACAGGGTATATCCACTCACTGAATGTAGATGAGAAGGCAGGAGTGTTCCCACAGTGTTGATACATTGGTGAAACTGTGTTCTGAGAATACTGGGGTGTTGCAATACTAGATGCTCAGAAATGAAAAAATGTCAAATTTTAGATGACTCATGCAACCTTAAATAAGTCCATTGCAAGTATGCATAAGATGCAACTTTTGATGAGAGAATAATATACTAATTTCTCATGAAGTGCTAAATTCATTTCATACACGGGCTAAACATTGTTCTTTGAAGGAGTTAACCAATATTACCTTCCCTTTATTATTGAAAGTGTGAAGACCATATTAACTGCACAGAATTCAAATTCTGCAAATTTTATTTATGGGAAGATAATTAATTTTTTCATTGGCATCTCTGTGGTTCTCATCAGTTATGACTTTTCACAGTCATTGATTATGAATGTTAATAGGTCAAGAAAGAATAATTAGATGTGGAAAATGGAATAGGGTTAGTGATTAGCACTCAAAAATATAGATTAAATAATAAGTCAAACATCACCCTTGAACTTTGTGGAAGTGACAGGGGAAAAAATTAACTTCCTAAAGCATCTTGCAAACACATTATGGTTCTGAAGTTAAACACTCAGAAATTAGGAAATGTGATTGTGGTTTTTTTCTGTAATCCCTTGCTTCCTATACTGCACAGAATCCATCTTCAGCAGCATCAAGCAATCTTTACTTCACAGGGATTATTCTTCCTGAGCAGTTGTCTATCCTTTGCAATGACTGATAAGAATCCTCAGGGAAAACTAATATGTGATCATACAATTAAATACTATACCACAATGCAAATGCTGAGTGGCCCAGTTAAGATCACAAAAGAAAATTTAATTCTGACATTTCCTGATGTATAAATGCTTCATCTTGTCAGCAATACATTTTTTAAACAGTCTTCTGTGTGCAATTTTCTGGCATAATTTATTTTTTTAACAACACTGGAAATGTGAGTCCCCAGGGAAATACAGCTATTGGAAATGCTCAAATGCTCCAGCCATGAACTAGACTGCAGCCGGAGAGATCCCCCACAAAGACTTCATCCACCTGTGCTAATAGAGGGTGTCACCCTTTATATTGATCAGTGTTAGACAAAGAAGATGCTTTACCCGTAGTTTTCATTGATATTTGTTGTCTATAGAGTAATGGTGAGAATGAGGATTCCTGGATTTCATTACAGCCTGTGGAGGGAAATGTTCTGTAAATCATGTTTCCCTTGCCCCTCCCTGTTACTGAGCTCAGCCTCTCTGTCCCTACCCTTCCAGTCTTGCTTATGTCTATGCCCAGGTTTAATAGTGCAACACTGCTGCTTATTTTTACGTCTGAGCTTTTCACTTTCTAGCTCCAGTGTCTTGTCCCATTCTCATCCCCATGCCATCTTCTCACCCTCTGCATTTTCCTCCTTCTCTTCACTGTCTCTGTGCCAGCAGGGGAAGTGTTGGATGCACAGAATGGGCAGTTTTTCAGCTGTCAGAGCAAACTCCTGATGCCATTCAGGAATCT
>NW_008824032.1:166470-167372 GCF_000699105.1 Pygoscelis adeliae
CACTGAAGTCTGAGAGAGTTCAGAGATATTAGGTGCCAAAGGAAAGAATTAGAGGTCTCACTAGAGACAAATCTTTACTAAGCTTGTGCAAAATTTAAAATTTCAGAAGCTTGGCATTTCCCTAGACACTGCTGTTCTTTTAGGGAAAAGTAAAAGTCACACCCTTGAAACAAAGACCCTTGTTAATTTTCTTACTCTAAAATGTGATAGTACAGTCGCTCCTTCACGTATGTAAGTGTATGTTTGATGTAGCAAAGAATATATTTTTCTTAGCCTTGTTCAGAGAAACAACTAGAGAAGAGTAAGAATGAGAAGGAAAAGCAACTTGTTCTTCTGTTCTTTTCCCCCTGCTTTGTCTTCTCCCCTCCCCCACCCCTCTCCCATTCTTTCATGGGATTTTGATCTTTCATTCTGTCTTCTAGGCATCCCCTCTGCTCCCCGTGACCTTAGCTATGAAATTGTTGGCTCCAACGTGCTCCTGACCTGGCGCCTCCCCAAGGACCTGGGTGGCCGCAAGGATGTTTTCTTCAATGTCATCTGCAAAGTATGCCCAGCAGGGTCCTCAGGGCCATGCGTGCGCTGTAGGGACAGCGTACAATTTGAACCACGCCAAGTGGGCCTGACAGAAAGTCGCGTGCAAGTCTCCAACCTCTTGGCCCGTGTGCAGTACACCTTTGAGATCCAGGCTGTCAACTTGGTGACTGAATTGAGTTCAGAAGCACCCCACTATGCCACCATCAATGTTAGCACCAGCCAGTCAGGTGAGGACAAAATTTCCACTTCTGTCTCTTATTTGATTTGCTTTTATCTTTTGAATCCTGGAGCTTTGTCTTCTTACTTGTGTGTTGTGCCTTTTTTTATCTTGCCCTGCTAGTTCTATGATTTCACTTCTGCAATTCTCA
>NW_008824032.1:167401-211168 GCF_000699105.1 Pygoscelis adeliae
CAGAAAAACTGAGTTTAGCAGCTGGTGTGGTTGGGGCAGAAGCTGCCCTGGAGAAGATGGCAATGGGAGATCTTCTCTGGGTTAGACAAAGCACGTTGCTTCATTGTGCAAGACAGGGGACAGAATCAGGGTTTGACAGGGATTTTGAGCATCAGCTTGCCACAGCAGCTCTTCGAGAGTGTTTCGTCATTTCCTCTTCACCTTCTCTATCTCCTACTCTTCTCCATTTCATCTTCTTATACTTCAGTCAGTCTTTCTAGCATTTTTCACCTGTTCACTTTTCTTTTTTGTCTTTCTATGTTTTGAAATACTCTGTTTTTCCATCCTTTCTTGCTCCTATACACCACCTTCCATTCTCCTCATTTCTGTTCGTACTCTAGTGCACTTTAGCAAGTGGTATCGAGTGTTTCATCAAATCTGTCCACCTTTGCCTTGCTGCTATCAAAGTAAGTGGAAAATAGAGAGACAGATAGGCACTGTCTAAAGATGAAGATACAGTTAAAGATACAGATAGGTGCTGTATAACAAGCAAGAATGTATACAATGATATTTACTCATCACCTATATACATAACCCTGGGATGGGGTGTGTTAATACTGTGCAGTCCTGTGGGTCATAAAAGGATGTGAAAACTACAGTTTTTACAGCTTCTGGAGAGGTGTTAAATGGAATTTTGACAAAGGGTTCAGAAGCAGAATCACCATTCCTATTTTACTGAAATTGCTCCGGGTTCTTTCACATGCCATGTATTTTCTTCTACCTTGTTCTTGCCTTTTCAACCTTGCTGTTCTGATAAGTGGTCTTGGAATATTATTCTTCTGTTAATAGGAAACAAAGATTTTTTTTTTTTTGCCTTTTACGTGGTAGAAATACTAAAATATGTTGTACAGTTGATTCAGAGGTGGTGTGATCCTTGTAAACTAGGAACTAAACCGCAGGGATGACTAAACTAAAATACTAATGGCTTGTGTGGGCAGTCAAAGGAGGGGGATAGATTGAAGACTAGGTCAGACTGATGGATAGCATACAGAAGGCTTATATATATGGAGGAAAATGGAGAACAGCATCAACCAAATTCTGATTTTCTGTAAATATCATGTACAAGGACTGGAGCTGGAGAGAGCCACATGCATACAGGCATACAGTTCTGCTAAATGTCAACAATAAGAGACTGGGCATATGTTGTTCTTTACAAGCATGTATAAGCTGTTATGGAGAGGAATTGTACACAGCTTGTTTAAGAGGATATAATGAGGAATAATGTGATGAGGAGAAGAGGGGGAACAATTTGAACTGAGTGACAGAAGATGTCTGTAAACATTCAGAGATGTGTAAATGTTAAACAAATCCCTAATGAGATTCCACAGTGTAGTTGTGAAAATCCCTGCAAAACCAGGCTTCGGTAGAGCTCAAGAGAAATGCTGCAAAACCAGATGTGGCATCATGATGTTGGTTACATCACATCTTTTCATTTCTGTTTCTGTGCTACGGAAAGGAAGGGAATATATATACACCCCAAGTAATTTCCTACTGTTACGAGATACCAGGGGTTTGACAATGTCTGTTTCTTCCCTTTGAAACATTACCTGACGGGCATTGAGTAGCAGAGAATGTATAGGATACCCGGTCCCCTTAAGAGGCTGGCTGCAAGTGGGTGATCAGTTTTTGTTTACAGTAAAAGAGATGGCTGGGTAATTTCTATGGAAATTCCAGGCAGTTCCTTTGGCTTCTGCTGGAGACAGGCGAGTGTTCTATTAACATCCTAAAGAATTCTCTTTCTTCGTGCTTCTTATCTCAGCCTTCTTCATCTATATCTGAGGTGACTTAATTGAGTAGCTGCTTCCTTCTCCTGCCTGGAATCACCAAATCTACCCTCTTCTTTTGCTTCTGTTAGACTTTTCTGGCCGCTCCTATTCCTCCAGGTGTCTCTTGGTGTCTCTGGGTATGTTGGGTGTCTCTCTCTAAGGGCCCTCTCCTGTGCACTGAAGCAGTTTCAGGGGAGGCCAACTTTCTTAAACAGCAGTGTGTACTGAACGGCTTCTTTTTGTGTTTGTTTTTTTTTTTCCTTGCTCTTCCTCAAGATTGTTAGGAGTGAGCTTGAGATGAGCTGCCCTCGATTCATAGTGACAGCTCATACTAACAAGGCCCTGCTTCCTCCATCACGTGACCGGTCTCATCCATACCCCCTCCCTTTGATCTCTTCAGCAGCTTTTCACTTTAACATGGCTTATTGTTGTTGTTGCTGTGTTATTATAACAATTATTATTATTACTATTATTAGACAAACAGAGATAGACATTTCAGAATCTTATGTTCTGAAAGAGACAAGGAAGGGACAGGAAGGCATGAAGGGTATAAAAAAAGCAAACTGGAGAAAGATAAGCTTTCAGAATAAACGGCCATAGCAAAAATTTTCTCTCCATTGAATTAAAGGTGACCAAAGAAGGACCCTCCAACCCTGGCAGTTTCTGAATATTCTGCTTACTCATACATCAGTCACAGTTCTCTTGCTTCTTCTAGTTGCTGATCCAAAAAAAACCTCCTCCCCACCCTCTGCCCCTTTGTTAGAGGTATCTTAGGCAATACTCTGTGCTGGAACAGTCCTACTTTTCTTTTTCCCCTGCTACCTATTCGCTCTTCATCTTTGTCTCCAAAACACTGTTCATCTAAGAGTTTGCTTACCTGCTAAACAGTCTGCTAGCCCTGCTTCAAAGTATGGTAGGATCCTTTGGTTGTACAATCACATTTTTCTGTGGTAGCCTGATTATGATGTTCCTTCTCTTCAGTGACTATGTGTTTGAAGACAGAATAAGAAGAGCTGGCACTGAAAAACTTCCTTTAATATAGTAGGACTTAACCTTCTATAGCAAAAAGCATCTGAAACCTGTTTGGATAGTAATAGTATGACACGCAAATATGATATGCAAATTACTAGAAGGAAAAACTGTCCAGAAATGAGAAAAGAGAGAAGGGAATTGCTCTCAGCTCAGGTTTGAAGTGCTGAGGGGGAATACCTAAAGAAGTGTCAGGATGTATAGAAAGATGCCAGGAGGCTGTTCCAGATAGCATGAACTGCATGAGGAAAGGCTATTATGTAATTGTAGTGGAGTTATGCTTCTTCACAGAGGGGAACCTGACACAAAGAAAGCAAAGCACTTAAAATCCAACCATATTATTAAAAAAAAAAATAATCTGACTAAAATTTTAATGATTATTTTAACATCTTCAAGTGTACTTATCAGGGCAAACAAATATCTCTTCTCATGTCTCAGGACAGAAGTCAGGTTTTCATTTAAAGGATTGTGAAAAAACTTCCTCTGTGCACAGCTGTAACTACCTGTCCATTTTTTTTCTACACCTTCCAATGAAGCATGTAGTAATGTCTGTTACCAGAGACACGCTACTGAACTTATTCATTCGGACAGTTGTTACATTCCTAGAAAGAAGAGGAAGAGATAAAGGCAGCACAGACTCAAATGTTGGAGCAAGTCTATGCAGACTTTTCAAAGCAAGTAGATTTTTTTTTTAACTGAATCCAGACATTGTGAGAGCTAATGGAGGTATGTAAAGATAAAGGTTATGTGACCAGGTTGATTTGAACCTGTGAAAAGATATTAGCAGCCTTCTACATCAGTTGGATTCAAAGCAGCGGGACCTGGCAATACCAAAAATCTGTAGAACTGCAGAAATTAAAGCTAGACAGTCCGAAGGCTTGTGTAAGAGGCTGAACAGGGACAAGGACAGTTATGGGTAGTGCCAGGAAATTTAAGCGGACCTGACAGAAGATTTTCAGGTGAAATGGTGTGAGAAGAGGAAAAGAATTAAATATCAAGTATGATTATGAGATTATGAAGGGAAATGGATGAGTTCCTTGAAGATGTTTGCTTTTCCAAAGAGAGACAGAGCAGGTTTGCCCAGTTATGACTGGGACTTAATAAAAATTCCTATGGTCACTCCACAAAAAGAAACTATTCCAGTTTCTCTCTTTACTGTGCCCTATCTCTGCAGCATGAGCAGAGAATGAATATGCTTGTTTTCACATTTCAGGTTTCAGCAACTGTTTAAATGAAGACAGAAACTTTTTGAGCAAGTAGAAATAGGAGGTGCATAAAAACATGGCACCTTGTGATGTAAAGGATTTTTTCCTGTTTATTAGGCATGAGTGGAACCCATACACAAAAAGTAGTAATAACAGAGGTAAGGGAAGTGAAAATAACTAACTAATTTGCCTTTCTAAAGCACTCGTCATCCACAGGAAGTAAAGTATAAGGTTATGACAGAAGACAACCCAAGATACTTTTAAGACATTTTCAGTTATTTAGAGAAAGGGTCAGAACTAAATGGAAGTCTGTGGAAAAGACATAGGACATTTTCAAACTTAAGATAAGATATTAAACACACAAAGAAGGCAATGTCCATGCTGTATTCAGACTGATTTTCCTTGAAGATGATATGTGGGAAGATGTGTGGAACAAAGCTAGGGTCTTCATGCCATTTGCTCAGAATATGGGGATAATAGGATACCTGAAGAAGTAATGAAGGAGAAACAGGAATGTGAGCGTGGTAGATCACCAATTAAGTGATGACCTGTGAGCCAGTTGTCTGAACTCCTGTTGTAGTCCATGGATGTTTAGTCAGTACTGCTGAGTGATTCAACTGATCAATTGCTGATTAGGTTCCACTGATTGTGGTGTTTGGGGATGTTATAACTACTGTTATACTAGTCTGCACGTCTTTCACATTCCTTCCCTACCTAGTCTGTTTATTTAGGTAGATTTTTAGGCTTGCAGGCACATGTTGCTGGTCTCAGCAGGTACTACAGGCAAGGACATCAGCTTTGTTAGAAAACAGCAGAAACTTGTCAAACATTAGCAAATCAGAGAATGTAGCATTTTCAAGGTACTCAAAACATCTTAAATCTACCCCTGTGTGCTATCAGGAAAAAAATTGTCCCACCATGTAGAAGAGTTGCAACAAAAGCCCGCAAAAAATAGATTCTTGGAGTTGTATTTAACTGATGGTTGGACTGCTTTACAGCTTTAATTAGGGTTTAGATACGCATCAATTTTCCATACATTTGCTATTTTATAAATAGTATACAAAAAGCAGTCCTTTTTCAGTCTTCTTAGAGGTCTTATCTCACAACATGTTGTTTGCACTCAGTGAATAATTAGAATAGAATAGAATAGAATAGAATAGAATAGAATAGAATAGAATAGAATAGAATAGAATGCAATGCAATGCAATGCAATGCAATGCAATGCAATGCAATGCAATGCAATACAATACAATAGTTCAGTTGGAAGGGACCTACAATGATCATCTAGTCCAACTGCCCAGATTGGATTGGATCAGGCCTTGTGATTTCAGCTGTCATTAGACACAGACCTAGCATGTCACCATTTATAAACCCCATGTGAAAAGAGCAAAATGAATGAAAGTGACCAATCAACATAGAACTGGACACTTGTATACATGAAACAAGCTTTGAAAGCAATATTCCGTTATAAACATTTTTAATAGTCGGCATGCATACAAAGGAAAATACTCATCTAGCACTTCTGTGGCAGCAGATGTAGGGTAGTTCGGGTGTTGTCTTAAGACATAAAACATTGCACTTTATATTTCCTAATTTATTAACACTGGAAGAATGACTTTATCGTACACTTCTGACAGGAAATATGTACTTATTCCACCCACAAATATGTTCACATTTCACAACACCTTAGTATTAGTATTCACATCACTTTAGTGTGAAATTTTTCAGAGGAGAAACTAGATATCTCTCTTAATTGAAGTGGTGGGAGAGCTCCCTGTCCAGTGTTTCGTAAGTTTTGTCCTTAAAAGAGAGGCAAACACATGTATCAAAATCTGAACTCTGTCTCAGAGAGGTAGATTAAAGACAACCTGTCTTGCATTGATTCATAGCTATTTTTATTACTGAGCATTTTTACTGGTTTAGGCTTTTGCCTTAAGTAGTATCTGCTTATTAGGTACGTATCACTGAAATGACTATTTTTAATACAGCAGACTGCATTATCCTGGGCATCCCCAACACCACCACCCGATTACCTTGAGTGATGGACATACCTGGATAATAGGGACATTCTAGAATACTGCAGCACATGATCAAGAGATACACACAGTGTAACTCTGGGTGAAGCCACTCCAGTCATTTTTTTCTTATGCTTCCTAATATTTCTAATTCCACTAGTTGTAACCTGCTTCTGCATACTGCCCATCTGAGTAGAGTACCATTTATTATCATTGTCCTGGTGCAGATTTTGCTGTGTTAAATGTACTACGCACAGTGCCAGCTTATGTCTTTGTACCATTGGCAAAAGATAACCTGTTGATGGGTAGCTGAAAATTGATAGTAGATATTAACATCAGAATGGATAAGTTTTAACTAAAACACAGGTCAAATATTGCTAGTTGACTTTGAGTCAACTCCTTCCAGGTAGGGGAAAAATTGTAGGTTGGGAAGAAATGAGAAGGATGAGAAGAATAACTGTTGGGGGTGGGAAGGAGAGGAATGAAAAGAGGTGGGAGGGCAGGAATGGAAGGGAGATTTAACTCCGATCATTCTGCAATATCTTCATTCAAAACTAGAAGGAAGTGGGCTCTTCCCTGGCAGTGTAGCTGTGTATTTAGGTTTGCACCTCTCCCTGTGTGTGGTTTATGTCCCATCAGAAGGAAGTTAACCTTTTCACAACATTAAAATGTAGCAGAATCTGTCTTGATCAAATGTTAACTGACCAGTTATCCCATTCTCCTCACATTATCATTTGAATACAGTGTTCTTCATTTGTGTCTTAAATGCTAAATATGGTGTTGGTTAATTGCTGCTGTCTTCCATCCTTGTCGCAACATTGTCATTAGCAGGTGAAGTAGTTGTGCAATCTTGTTTGAAAGACAAGCAATTGTAAGAAATAAAAGGAGTAAGGATGAGAGAAAGCATTTTATTGTTTATACTCTTACATTTTTGTTTCATTAACATTTTTAGCTCGTTCCTACTTGCCTGAGTTGTTTGGAGCCCATTTGAATTGTGTCTTTCAGAATAATTGTATCTTGTTATTAAAAACAATCCTTTTATCTTTTTCACAATTATGAGGGAAGAAAATGCTATTCTGCAGTTTTGATCATTTGCCAAATGTCTCTGCTTCATTCCTCACATCAAGGAATTTTATGTCTATTGTGTAAAACCAGTGGAGTTAGGTGGCAACTTTTCATCTGCATGCTTTTTCTGCAAAATTTAAATATTGCTGAAAATGTTACTTCCATTAGGAAAATGAGGGTTCCCTAGCTGCCTACTTGGAGGTTTCTTGGCAACATGACATTTTGCTTGGAGAGAGAAAGCAAAACTTGAGAAGAGCTTTGTGGACAGACAACTGGCAGGCTGAAAGATCCTCTTCCAATTATCCTGAAATTTTTGCTTGGAAATCTCTTCCTAAGAAGAAACTCAGATTATTTGAGCTTTTGCATGAGCTTGGAGTGTGTGTGTGTGTGTGTGTGTGTGTGTATAAATTCATGGATGCTTTTTGTAGAAGTGGATTTTCATTCTCCAGAAAGCTTCATATGCAAGTGGCTTTAACAACCATTCATCTCCCTTCCTGCTCTGAGGACCTTTTTTAGAAGAACTAACTACTTCAGGAAAGGGCCTGCTATTAAATAGATGTTCTGCACTTATGTTGTCTTCAGAACATGTGAATGGTGCCTCTAGGAGGACAAAAAAATGAAAAGCAGAACTACCCCAAATAGTAGCTTGAATTGTTTCTCGTTGTAATCTAATTTTAGTTCAGTGAACAGTGTTTGAAATCATTAATCATATAATCTTCAAGATAATATTTTGTTTCCTTCCTACTGATTTAATGAGTTTCAGCTTGGTGAGATGTAATGGCAATTACACAAGTCTTAAAGTCTTGAACTGAACTTCAGACTTTTAGAATAGCCGATCAAAAGATTTCTAAAATCGGTAGACACAAGTTCTTGCTTGCTTTCTGGTTTAGATTCGTGCATCCAAAGCCCTCTTCTATGTTTGATGTCCAGATCCTTGCTTTGTACATAAAGGGAAGTTGAAATTTTCCCACAGTAATTAATATCTGACACAGACTATAAGCATTTAGTACCATAATGGAATCAAGAGAGCTAGCAGCTCCATCTGGGTAGTATGCCAGGCTGGCCTGTTCACCAAAAGACAGAAACTTAGCAAGCTATGTAAGAACAGACAGAAAAACTATATGTGAAGCTTCCACACATACACACTTAACAATGACCTTGAGGTGGTGGTTCCAGACAGTAGTGCTGGTTAGAAGCCTATTCACACTGGACTTCTGTGGATCAATGGCCTGCAGAGGGACTGAGAGTCTCAAATACAGTGGTAGTTTTGACATCTGGGCAACAATCCTGACAGGGATTGGCCTGAGATCCAGGAGCTAGTCTGAACACAAGGCTGCTCTACAGAGGGATCTGGACAGACTGGATCAATGGGCCGAGGCCAATTGTATGAGGTTCAACAAGGCTAAGTGCCAGGTCCTGCACTTCGGCCACAACAACCCTATGCAACGCTACAGGCTTGGGGAAGAGTGGCTGGAAAGCTGCCTGGCAGAAAAGGACCTGGGGGTGTTGGTCGACAGCCGGCTGAACATGAGCCGGCAGTGTGCCCAGGCGGCCAAGAAGGCCAACGGCATCCTGGCCTGTATCAGAAATAGTGTGGCCAGCAGGAGTAGGGAAGTGATCGTGCCCCTGTACTCGGCACTGGTGAGGCCGCACCTTGAATACTGTGTTCAGTTTTGGGCCCCTCACTACAAGAAGGACGTTGAGGTGCTGGAACGTGTCCAAAGAAGGGATTGAAGCTGGTGAAGGGTTTAGAGCACAGGTCTTCTGAGGAGCGGCTGAGGGAACTGGGGTTGTTTAGCCTGGAGAAAAGGAGGCTGAGGGGAGATCTTATCACTCTCTACAACTACCTGAAAGGAGGTTGTAGCGAGGTGGGTGTTGGTCTCTTCTCCCACTTTAACAAGTGATAGGATGAGAGGAAACGGCCTCACGTTGTGCCAGGGGAGATTTAGACTGGATATTAGGAGAAATTTCTTCACTGAAAGGGTTGTCAGGCATTGGAACAGGCTGCCTAGGGAAGTGGTTGGGTGACCATCCCTGGAGGTATTTAAAAGACTTGTAGATGTGGTACTTAGGGACATGGTTTAGTGGTGGACTTGGCAGTGCTAGGTTAACACTTGGACTTCATGATCTTAAAGGTCTTTTCCAACCTAAACTATTCTATGATTCCATGATTCTATATCAGGCTATGAAAATGAGACGCTTTCATTCTCTATGATCTGCAACTGAACTGGGACCACTGAACTGAGGAATGCTTCAAAGTCTGTGCCTTAATGTGTCAGTGTTCTCATCTGCCTCCGTCTTCTGGTTTGCAATGTAGTGAAAGGCCTCCATTACTCTGATAGCCCATACTTGATTTTTTTCCTCAGGCAAAGAATTATAATCTGGGGGAGAAACAGAAGAGAGGTGGTGTGCTCTGCTTTTGCTCTGACCACTGTTTGTTCAAGCGTGATCCTAGAACAAGGCAGTGGCACTGAACACCTTGTCATCTTGCATGTAAAAATTGCAAATTTGAAGATCAGAATAATGTTCCAGCTACAAAATAGATAATTTCATAATTCCTGTGCATGATCAGTTGGATGTGGATTTCTTCATTTTCTTTCTGTCCAAGTCAGTGACTGTATGTCCCAGTAGAGTAGAATTGTGCCTGGATTTTTTCTGGTTATTTTATAAAGTATTTTGTAATGCAAATTAAGGGAAATTGAAGGAAGAGCTGCCCTAACTTATTAACTCATCATAATGAATATTCAATTATAGTTAATTGTTAAGATTATCCCTTTGCAATCTCTCCTTCCTCTCTTTTATTCCAGTCCCCTCTGCTGTCCCTATGATGCATCAGGTGAGTCGTACTACCAGTAGCATCACACTGTCATGGCCTCAGCCAGACCAGCCCAATGGGATCATCCTGGATTACCAGCTACGCTACTTTGACAAGGTGAGCAGAAAGTGATGCAGTGCTGATTGTTGTATAGTTGTTATGCAAAAGAGAACAGGGAAATCCTCTGTCTGGGAGATGCACCGCTGGATCAGGATGGATAAGGTGGAGAAAAATGCTTCAGTTATGAAGGAAGAATAAGCTGTAGCAAAAACAGAAGTTCATAATGTACACTTCATCTAACATGAGTCCATCTACATGTCCCAACTTGGAACCATCTAGGGACAATGCAGATAAAAAAAGAGAAGACACTTGTAGCTAAGCTAAAAAGCTGTGGCTAACAACCTAATCAGTTTAGCACCAGCTGACACAGGTAACAGTGGAAGGAGCTGAAGTTTTCAAATGTGTATATGGGAATTGGACTCACGGCAACATTCTGTCATGTGTTTGTGGAGGGAAGTCCTGTGTCCCTATTTATGCCTGGACAGACATCTCTAAGAAATTTTGGGAGGAGAAATGCACTCTTTCATTAACTAAGTGGCAGATATCAGTTACCTGTTTAAGTACTGGAATTACAGGGTGGCAGATATAAAGTTGTTCTCCATTCACATCCAGCTGATTTGAGGGGAAGAGATAGGTAGGGCTGTTCAGACAAGCTCCCATTCCATATTCTTGTTCTTTCATATAAATAGTGTTGCAGGATTGTGCAGGGCTACTGTTTTTCTAGCAGTAAAGGGGCCTGCTATTTGTAATAACATGTCTAGCAGCTTCCTTGTTACAGCATTACAGGTGTTCTTGCTCTGGATTCTCCTAGGAGAATACATGAGTTTGGAGCTTGTAGAAAGCAAAATTTCAGGACAGGCTAGGGCTTTTTTTATGGATATGCTTAGCAAGGAACCACAGGACAAGGTAGTTTTGTCTCTCACTTTTGTTTAGGTCAGGACTGAGGGTCTTTGGCAGAGCGTTGTGGGAAGCCCAGGCCTAAGGGAATGAAAAGCAGCAGTGAGGAGCAATGAGTAGTGTGCGAGGAAGTCAGATCTGGAATAGCGGTTGTGGTTGGGAGACTCTGTAACGGATTGAAAGAATATTGGGCTGACATGGAACTAGCATTTCTTGATGAGGACAGCCAGCGGTATGGGCAGAAGTCTCACATTCTTTTTTGGTCACTGATGTTCACAGGCAGAAGATGAGGATAATTCATTCACCTTAACTAGCGAAACCAACATGGCCACCATATCAAATCTGAGCCCAGGCAAGATCTATGCCTTCCAAGTACGAGCTAGAACAGCAGTGGGCTATGGCCCATACGGTGGAAAGATGTATTTCCGGACTTTAATGGGAGGTAAGTGCTACCATTTTGTACTCAGATCTGCACATGACCATCCTTCACTTGTGTGTGTCCCTGAGTGTATTAGCTTATCCTCTGGAGGACTGCTATCAGACACTCCTACTCAACTTGTATTTCTGTATATCACAATTTGCATATGCAGATTTGTTCACTCAAAGAAGCTTCATGCTGTCAGAGCATATTGTTTACACTCCCTTAGCTTCACTATTGCCATATTCCCCAGTCCTACTCCTTGTTGCCTCTGACCAGCAGGAGCAGACTGTCAGTAGAACTCTCTTTAGGAGGTTGTTACAGTACCTAGCACTATACACTGCTGTAGTTTGATGTCCAGCTGTCACAGGACATCTTACAGCTGAATGCTCTGTGAAAGTCTTAAAGACAGGTGGGACACAGGACATATACATAGGAGCTTGCCTTCCAGCAGTATCACCATCCATTCATGCAGAGAGTAACATATTACCTTGTGATACTCTTTGGTCTGGATCAAAGGTACTCATGTATGTCATCTAAAAGCTAAATTAATTGGGGACAATGGCATCAAAGCCCAGGTGTAGAGCTAGCCTATACTTAGGTATAGGCGATGGACCAGGGGAAGGAAAAGTGGATTCAGAGGGAGCACTGGCTTTTCAGAAGTAGGAAGGAAGGCACTGGAGAAGCACATGGCTGAAGGGGTAGAGGGATAACCAAGTCAAGCATTTGTTGAACTGTCAGGACTAGTCTGGGAAGCAAAGGGCTGGTAGGGGTGGAATTATGGGTGAGACCTAGTTGAGTAGAAGGGAAACGCTAACAGTTCCTGTCCTTTGCATTTGTGTGTGTGTGTATGCATGTGTCTTCCTTTGCCAGGGGAGCGCTCGGAGATGGTGCAGGACCGACTGCCGCTTATCGTGGGCTCAGCGCTCGGTGGTCTAGCCTTCTTGGTAATTGCTGCCATTGCCATCCTTGCCATCATCTTCAAGAGGTGAATTCTTTGACCTGCTCGTGTGCCAGTGCCTGCACTGCAGACAGTGGAACTTTCTTACCCCCGCTACATAACCCCAACCCAAGGGAAACAGCCTGATCTACATTTATCCAGATGTCCTTGAGATGCCATTTTCTAATTAAGGAAAGATCTTGCCCCATTGCTCCTATCTGAGGAGCCTCTCTTTTGGTAAACCACTCAAATACTTAGCTGATATTTGGCTAGTTAGCAATAAGAACACAAGGGAAGCATTTTAAAGTTGGTGCTCAAAAGGTACTTAAATGCATCACTGTAAAGAAGTGACTAAATTGCATTTTAGGCAAGCAAGTGGAGAATTAAACAATGTAATGAAGAAGGACTGGTTGAATAAGTATTTAGATCCACCGATTTAGAAGGTGCTAAATACCTTTTAACCAAGGACCAAGGACAATTCTTATTTGCTGAAGAATAAAACCCAAATACAACCCCAATGGTTCCATGGAACACTGACTCATAAAATATAGGTTAAAGAAAGCAAATACCACTTCCCATTTTGGGAAGAAAAAAGGGCAGATAAGTCAATGTAGAGATAATCTGTTAGGGCAAAAAAGAAGGACAGAAATTTTAAAAAGAAAGAGAGAAAAGTAAGGGTTGCTAGCAGAGCTGTGTAGAGGTACAAAAGTAAACAACGGGGGGTTTGTTATTTGAAGAAAAGAAACAGTCATTACCTGCTCCTTGAATTTACTGAGGTTTGGACTTAATCCCCTAGACTGTCAGTAATGGATTTCTGTATCTTTGCTCTACTCTGCCTCTGCACAGGAGGGACATTTTAGCTTTTTCTGCTGATCTAAAAAAAATGTATGAACTACTTAACTTTAGAAAGTGACATCTAGTTTTAGTTATTTCTTTTTTGTTCTCTTCCCTTTTCTACATTTGTTTTCTCCTTCTGTGTATATTCTCTTTTAATATTTTTCTTTCTGGTAAGAAAAGAATTATCAAATATTGTTATATTTGCATTGTTGCCTCCTTTGTAGCTTTGAACTGTTAAAAATATAGTTTCTTGTTACAGCTGAAAATGTGATATTATGTGCACAACTCAATAAAGCGTATATTTTTCTAAAAAAAAAAAACAACCCCAGAATAAATTAATATTACCAAAACTGTGTTGGGGAAAGACATTAATGGGTTTCTGTAAATGTATCTACATGAAAGGAAATATCATAAAAAATGGATTCATTTATACTTGAAGGATCATGTGCAATTAATAGACAGTGGTTCAGAAAAAGTGGAGATACCAAATTTCTATTTTAAATTTGTCCTTAGTAAGAAAATTAAATTTGAAGATATAGGAAATGAGGAACACCACATGAAATGAAGAATTCTTTAAAAGGTTGAATATACGTAAAGTCAAATGCTATGATTTTAACTTGTTTTTGTAAATTGTTGGTGGTATGCATGGTCCAGGCAATATACAATGTGAAACACTTACCTATTTTAGTTAGTTGGGGTTTTTTTATGATGGAAAACCACTAGTATCTCAAATAACCTATAAAAAACATGAATGTAGACCTGACTTTCAGATGCAATAGCAGAGGTAGAGCTATTAGGTACAAGCCTCCAGTAAAGCCAATTTCTTTCCACAACACAAAGAACAGATTTTGAAGGTAGAAATATCTGTGCGTTTGCAATCTTAGCAGAATTTAAAGAGATTAGCCTGACAAGTAAGAGTATTACACAAAGTTTCCTGTAAGAATGACAGATTTAGTTCTGTTAGTAAAGAAAAGTAACATAATGTTCCATGATACTCTTGTCTTCAGATGCTAATTGAATCAGCAGCTAGAAGGTCTTGTGCTGAAACAGCAAAGCATGAGTTGACACAAATCCATGCATACAACAGGGATAGTACAGGATACCATAGGGTTTAATTTACAATCTGGTCTAATTAATATGTTTTAGAAAAGGTTGTAAACTAGCATGAATTGTACATTTTTGGAAAAAAAAAAAAAAGAACACTGTTGGGAATAAAGGAAGTGACTTGAAAATGGAAAATATATTTAGAGCAAACTAAGAATAACAACTAGATCGTGGGAAAAAATTGCTTGAATAACGTACATTTAAGGGGAAAATGAAATCTGAGAAACGCCTATGTTGAGAAGGACGTATGCTTACTGGAAATTAGATGCATAAATGCATTACGCAATAAATATTACAATAATAAAGACCATACCTGTTTTGATCTGCACATGCAAAAATCACATCACGGAACAGATTTCTGTCCATCTGGCTCTGTGTGGTTTGTTTTGGGTACTGTACTTACGAAAAGAATAGTCAAAGTAAATGCTTTTAAGAGACCAGGAGGAAAAATAAAGAAGAATTAATCTTTGGGGGAAATTCATACAAATTAAGCATTAGAGTAAATGGATCTTAGAATGTCTTTGAAAAACTTAAAAGGCGTCACAGGAGATGGCTTAGATTAGTATTGAAAATAATAATTAGTAGTAATTAAATGAAATTAAAATGCAAATTTAGCCTGAATAGCAAGAAAACTTCCAAGACAGTAATGTTAAACTGTCATTCTTTTTTTTCAGGATAGTGCTGGAGGCCCTATCTTTTGTCATATCTAAAGTGGGGATGCAAACTGGTGTAAAAACTGCCATATAGAAAACAAGCATGCACTGGTTACCAAGAGATGGGCAGGATCTTAACACCCATCTTCTGTCTCTAAATTCAAGGCTTGTCTGAGTCTTACATTGAGAAGCCTGCCCCAACACCCTATGAGAGGCTCTTGTGTGTGTTTTGACTTTCCTTTCCTTTATATCCTGCAGTAAAAGGCGAGAGACTCCATATACAGACCGCCTGCAGCAGTATATCAGTGCACGAGGTAAGTGTTCGTGAACAACAGATGGCAAGGACCTGTCTCTTTTCAGGACTCATTAACACCCATGTCTCTCAGGATTTGATTCTGGTGATGTTTTGGGCTGTCTTCTCCACTGCAGGACTTGGAGTGAAGTATTATATTGATCCTTCAACCTATGAAGATCCCAATGAAGCTATTCGAGAATTTGCCAAGGAAATTGATGTGTCCTTCATCAAGATTGAGGAGGTCATTGGATCAGGTAGTGTGAGAATCTGCAGATTTTGAAGTGCCTTCTTGTTCACCTTGAGACCTGACACGCTACTGGCCTGAAATGGACCCAACCATGGTACATCAAGTGTCTCAGGATAGCTAACCTTCATTTTTACCAAAATTCATCTTAATCTACTTATCCTTAGATGCTGGCTCCAAACCAAGTTTAAAACACCCTTTGAAGACTCAGAGCTCCTCATTTGAAACCTGAAGATGTAGTTTCCAGCCTGACTGAATTCAGAGCCTTCATCAAGAACTTTACCTTAATCCAAACAGTCCTAGTAACCCTATTTCCAAGCAGCACCTGGAGTCTTCCATAGTAGAATGTTTTAGTGCACCTGACTAAAAATTTGCTGTGTTTCCTTACTTGAGGTGTGTTTCTTCCCTCCCTGACAGGAGAGTTTGGAGAGGTGTGCTTTGGGCGCCTAAAACACCCAGGGAAGCGTGAATACACAGTAGCTATTAAGACCCTGAAGTCAGGTTACACAGATGAACAGCGGCGGGAGTTCCTGAGCGAGGCCAGCATCATGGGGCAATTTGAGCATCCCAATGTCATCCATCTGGAGGGTGTGGTCACCAAGAGCCGACCAGTCATGATTGTCACAGAGTTCATGGAGAATGGATCACTGGATTCCTTCCTCAGGGTACCACAACCAGAGTCTCCCACAACCGTTACCTCTTCATCTTGCTGTGTGCCAGTCTCAGATCTGATAATTTTGCCTGTCCTTCCTCTTCACCCCTGTCTATAAGTCCTCAGTTGCCCTCTTCAGGTGCAATAGAAATAATAGCAAATTACCAGAGTAAGTGTTTTTGAGCCAACATGGTGAAAATATTCCAAAAGCTCACTCATCATATAAAATTTCTTCATTATTTTAGACCTCTCCAGCTCAAATAATTAATGGTAAACAGTATTAAATTGTTTATCTTTGTACACAGCCTTCTAGTTCCTTATGTGCATGCTCCAAAGTTTGCCTTTCTAATAATGTTTTTCAGACTTTACTCCACTGAAAGTTTTTAAGTTTCAACATTGTAATGAAGTAATGAAACTTGTAGTTATTTTTGGACTGAGGGTTTCCAGTGTTTTTTCTAGTAATGAAACATAAATACAGACATTTTTGTAGTATAGATGCTTCAGTTCTTTTTTTACTGATTCAGATGCTAATACAACCACAAATGCTTTGGCAGGTACATTATGGAGAGCACATGAACCCATTGTGTGGAATTGCATTAGAACCCATTGTAAAGATCTTAAAACAGTAAGAGCAGATTTATCTGCTCCCATTCATTTAGCCATCTTAACAGTTAATGAGACTAGGCATAGGATGCTAAAGGAGGATATGGCTGCAAGATGAGATTTGTCTTCAGAAAAAGATCACCAGTGTCTGACTTCATTTGAGATTCATTGCCTTAAGCCCACCCTCCTTTCTTATTTGCTGTCCCTGAACCTTCAGGTTTTGGCTGAAGTTAAGATGTATGTTCTTTAACTTCATAAATCAACCTTGTTACCTTGCTCTTTGTTAGTCTTCCCTGTTGGCTTCATGTTCTGTGGTCCTAAAAGCCTATGTTTGCCTCCTCACTTGCAGCAGAAGGAGGGACAGTTCAGTGTGTTACAGCTGGTGGGAATGCTACGGGGGATTGCAGCTGGCATGCGCTACCTTTCAGACATGAACTATGTGCATCGTGACCTGGCAGCACGTAACATCTTAGTCAACAGTAACCTTGTGTGCAAGGTGTCAGACTTTGGTTTGTCCCGTTTTCTGGAGGATGATGCTTCAAATCCCACCTATACTGGAGCTCTGGTGAGTTACCACTATGGAGTGAGTTACTGTAGTGCTGCCATCTATAATTTTTTTCTGTGTTCCTCCTTGATTTGGTGTACCCTTTTTAGTCCATCTTGAGACCAGAGAGACCAGTGGGGTAGAGTCTTCTATCTTGTGGGCTATCTGTTCCAAACCAGCAAAAAAACAAAAATAACTGAATATCTGATCCACTCTGCCATGTGAAATGGAGTCAGTGCCGTTCTTTGTGGAATGATGGTGAATAGGACAAACCTCATAACCTGATGTAGGTTTTATCTTTCCTCTTTCATTAGCTTCTTAGGGGAAGTATAAAGGACTGAAGGGGTGATTGAAATCCTGTACTACCACACTTTGAGGAAAGATTTGGGGTTTTCCTGCAGAAAAGATAATTGGCATAAGTATATTTATGGACTTACAACCAACCATCAAATGAACTTATTGCCTATGAAGGTCTGACACCTGTTATACATATCACAAAAGGGCTTGGAGTGTAATAGGCAGGTTGAAACTTCCGTTTGGTATGCAGAGGATGAAGAAGAATTCAGTCACTGGAAAGTCAAACAAGTTTTAGATGTATGTGTTTTGAAGATCCAGCACCTGAATGATATTTCGTCTGGCAGGTCATACCTGCAGTCAGAATGGTCAGGATGGAAAGAGGAAGAAATTAATGCTAGCCACTCAGTGTATCTGTCCTTGGTGTTGCAGGCTGGGATTGTTTAAATGGCTTTAGATTTCCAAGTGGTTGTGACTTTCAGGAAGATTTGACTATCTGGCACCTCTCAAATGCTGTAAAGAAGACTGTTGTGGTTTAACCCCAGCCAGCAACTGAGCACCACACAGCCGCTCACTCACTCCCCCCCCTCCGGTGGGATGGGGAGAGAACGGAAGAGTAAAAGTGAGAAAACTCATGGGTTGAGATAAAAACAGTTTAATAATTTAAATATAATAATAATAATAATAGAATATACAAAGCAAGTGATGCACAGTACAATTGCTCACCACCCGCCGACCGATGCCCAGCCAGTCCCCAAACAGCGGCCTCCCCGGCCAGCTTTCCCCAGTTTATGTACTGAGCATGACGTCACATGTTATGGAATATCCCTTTGGCCAGTTTGGGTCAGCTGTCCTGGCTGTGTCCCTCTCCCAGCTTCTTGTGCACCACCAGCCTTCTCAGTCGGTAGAGCATGAGAAGCTGAAAAGTCCTTGACTGGTGTAAGCACTACTTAGCAACAACTAAAACATCAGTGCGTTATCAACATTATTCTCATACTAAATCCAAAACACAGAACTGTACCAGCTACTAGGAAGGAAATTAACTCTATCTCAGCTGAAACCAGGACAAAGACATCTAAAAGTTCAAATCATCATGGGATTTGTAGCAGCAAGGTGGCATGATTCTGTTTTTTCATCTATATTTGTCAATAGAACAAGGTGAAAACCTTCAACATAGTTTGAATTTAAACCAACAATGTCTACAAGACAGCATCAACTGGACTGGCACTCCATGCTCAGAGTTGTGTTGTGCTACTGGCATCTGATCAGTTCAGTGATGTCATTTTCACAAATAGTCCTTATCTCACTAACATTCTGGTTGCTCTCTGACTGATTTCTAGGGCTGCAAAATCCCCATCCGTTGGACTGCCCCTGAAGCTGTCCAGTATCGCAAGTTCACCTCCTCCAGTGATGTCTGGAGCTATGGCATTGTCATGTGGGAGGTCATGTCCTACGGTGAGAGGCCTTACTGGGACATGTCCAATCAGGATGTAAGTTTTAGAAGTGGTGAGAATGTACATCTGCCTCTCTGTCTTGTATCAATTCAAGTAGAAGAAAGTCATACACCACCAAGTGATTGAAGCTTGTTTGTCTTTTATTTTCCCAGCTGTGATAAAGCTTTATTCTTCTTTTCCTGCAGGTAATTAATGCCATTGACCAGGACTATCGCCTGCCACCACCCCCGGATTGCCCAACTGTTTTGCACCTGCTGATGCTTGACTGCTGGCAGAAGGAGCGAGTCCAGAGACCCAAATTTGAGCAAATAGTCAGTGCCCTAGATAAAATGATCCGCAAGCCATCTGCCCTCAAAGCCACTGGCACTGGGAGCAGCAGGTGAGATGAGGATTTAGTGCACGATAGGGCTTGTCTCTGGGTAGGCGTCATGAGGAAAAGAACAGTAAATCAGGCTGTGGTATACTTTTTCCAACCCTCTCATGTAAGACTGGGACCAAATAGGAAGGAAAAAAAAATTGGGGGAGAGGGTTAGAAGAACTGTATATCCTGATTCACTTAATGGGTGATGAGGAGTTGTGAATGCTGAATGTGAGGAGGGATAAATCTCTTGATGAGGTGTACTGAGGATGAACATGAGTGAGGGATCTTAGGGAATGAAGGGAGGGACACATCTGGGTGCAGCTACACAAGATATTCTATGATCACACAGTACTGTCACACAAGAGGTGATGAAGGAAGAGACCTTAGCTTATGGAGGGAAGGAAATCTGTAGCTAAAACTAATTAGAACTGCAGCTTGCATCCCGTATTTTCCCAACTGTGTTTTGCAGCCTGATGGAACCAGAGGCAGGAGCTCAGCAAAGGAGAAGTCTCTGTAGGGGGTAAATGGCGCCAGGATTAGATGGCTGTTGGGCTGATGATGGAATTACATCCTGCTGGCCTGGAAGGTTTTTCCCTGTGGTTATAAACCTTGTCTCATTACAATGTACTCCACAGCTGGGGGAGGGGAAAAGTGCCTAGTCATGCCCAGTTTACTGAGAAACAGCACATAAAGACAGTTATAGCTTTGGGACAGATTCAGATGACAGGGAAAAGAGTAAATGCCATGTGTAAACAGTCATTTCTTTGGCCTTTTGCTGCTATGCTTTTATCTGATAGGTGTTAGAGCTGAAACAACGCACTCATTCTCTCATAGGTTACTTTGATCCAAGGAGTGCATCTAGGAGAGGGAGAGCTAGTCACAAAGGTAAAAGGTTATAAGGTCTCATCTCTGTGCCTCAGAAATCTCCTCACTGCAACTCTTTGCCCAGCTAATAGGTCTAGACCCAGAAAGTGTGGAAAGATCTGGGGCAAGAAGAATAAAATGTGCCTGAGAGAGTATGAAATGGGAAGGAAGGATCAATTTCTTGGGTTGGGTGGATTGTTTTCGGGCAGAAAAGGGAACACAGGTAGTCTAGAAACAGGGCATCAAGGTGGGAATTTAGGAATCAGGGCATGAAGAACAAATATCATTGTTCTGCTCCATTCTGTGCTCTTCAGAGGTTGCATTCTTTCCCTTTCATAACTGACCTTACTAGTGTGATGAGCTGATGTTGATAACTTGGGTTTTTAGAAACTGCCTCTTTTGCAGACCATCTCAGCCTCTCCTGAGCAACTGTCCTCCAGATTTCCCTTCACTCAGCAATGCCCATGAGTGGTTGGATGCTATCAAGATGGGCCGTTACAAGGAGAATTTTGACCAGGCTGGTCTGATTACATTTGATGTCATATCACGCATGACTCTGGAGTAAGTAGAGGGGCAGAGAGCAGGAGATACCAGACACTGATTTTTCCATGGAGAAAGTGAAAGCAGTCTGAGAAATATTTAGTAAGGGCTATATGGAGAATACATACACACGAAAAAGGAGAGGGAAGCCAGAGCAAAGTAGCTACTGTTTCTTACATATTATTAGGGCCTCTGGACACCCTCCATACCACTGTACATTTGTAATCTGTTTCTATAAGCACTAGTACTGATCCCGTGTACACTACACAACATATTGTCAGTGTTGCAGAGACTGTTACATCAGAATGTTCATGACAGCTGCCACAGGTATAACCACTTTTAAGGAGATATGTAGAACCAGCCATACCATATACTGGGTTGAAGTGTTATGTAGAAGACAGGATCCAGGAAAAGGACCATTCTTAGAATCACAGAATGGTTTGGGTTGGAAGGGACCTTTAAAGGTCATGTAGTCCAACCCTCCTGCCATGAGCAGGGACATCTTTCAGTAGATCAGGTTGCTCAAAGCCCCATCCAACCTGACTTTGAACGCTTCCAGGGATGGGGCATCCACAACTTCTCTGGGCAACCTGCTCCAGTGTCTCACCTCCCTTCCTTATATCCAATCTAAACCTATTCTCTTTCAGTTTAAAACCGTTGTCCCTTGTCCTGTGTCGTGGTTTAACCTCAGTTGGCAACTAAGCACCACGCAGCCGCTCGCTCACTGCCCCCCGACGCGGTGGGATGGGGGAGAGAATTGGAAAAGCACAAGTGAGAAAAACTCGTGGGTTGAGAAAAAAACAGTTTAATAATTGAAATAAAATGATAATGATAATAATATGGTAATAATAATAATACACAAAGCAAGTGATGCACAGTACAATTGCTCACCACCCGCCGACCGATGCCCAGCCAGTCCCCAAGCAGCGGCCCCCCCTGACGTCACATGGTATGGAATGTCCCTTTGGCCAGTTTGGCTGTGCCCCCTCCCAGCTTCTTGTGCACCTCCAGCCTTCTCAGTCAGTAGAGCATGGAAAACTAGAAAGTCCTTGGCCAGTGTAAGCATTACCTAGCAACAACTAAAACATCGGTGCCTTATCAATTTTGTTCCCATCCTAA
This sequence comes from Pygoscelis adeliae, assembly GCF_000699105.1. Taxonomy (NCBI): domain Eukaryota; kingdom Metazoa; phylum Chordata; class Aves; order Sphenisciformes; family Spheniscidae; genus Pygoscelis; species Pygoscelis adeliae. The sequence continues at coordinate 189,215 of NW_008824032.1, forward strand.
ATCCAAAACACAGTGCTGTACCAGCTACTAGGAAGGAAATTAACTCTATCCCTGCTGAAACCAGGACATCCTGTCACTACAGGCCCTGGTAAAAAGTCTCTCTCCATCTTTCTTGTAAGCCTCTTTTATATATTGAAAGGCCACAATAAGATCTCCCTGAAGCCTTCTCTTCTCCAGGCTGAACAACCCCAACTCTCTCAGCCTTGCTTCATAGGAGAGGCGTTTCAGCCCTCTGATCATTTTCATGGCCCACTTCCACTGCTTCTTTTTGTATCATAACCTACCAAGTTCTGCCGACACCCCCTCCACCCACACAAATTTGCCAAGCAAAAGCAGAGCCTTGTCAACTGTTTCTCAGACAAAGATACACATACACATACAGCCATACACATTGATTTGGATCTACAGGGAAATGGACTGGGACTGTTCAGAACAAGAAGCCCATTTTAACACCTTCCACATCCTCTATTCTCTTGCAGAGATATCCAGCGTATTGGCATCACCCTCGTTGGTCACCAGAAAAAGATTCTAAACAGCATCCAGCTCATGCGAGTGCATTTGAATCAGCTTGAACCAGTTGAAGTGTGATGTTTACACCATCCTTATTCCACTAGTCTCAAACTCTGGAAAGGTTCTGGGGAATTCAGAGGGATTTTCACTGTAAGAAAAAGAGATGTCAGTATGGTACTTGAAGACTTAATGCACCCAGAGAGTGCACACTACATGTCCTGTTCCATGAACAAAAACAAAGCCTTGCCATTATTTGAAAGCAGAGCTAAATAACTGGTGGCATTTAAATGTGGCTGACATCATACATTGGGAATGGGTTGGGGGAGGGAAGGTTATAATAACATGGGGAAGAGATGGAATAATAGCTTGGACAGATCACAAGCACCTGTTGCTTCTTCTCTGCCAACAAAAGGTATCAGACAATTTTACAAAGCCATTGGCAGGCTTTATCTGTGGCTGGGAGCCCAGCAAAGTTACAAAGACATAATAAAGACAACAAAAAAATTACCATTTTTCTCCAAAAGAATGCCATCATGGTGTGAGAGTATTACTCGGATGGAGATGAGCATCAGGCTATCACTTGGTATTGCCAGCTTGGTCCGGAACTCAAGTTCCAGTTAGTGCACAATATGTGGTAAGCAATAAGACATGTCACCTGGTAAAGAGGTTGAGAGTAAAGGGCTCAAAATTCTGTGCTATTTCATGTGCAGTTCTTGGGTCTGCTCCATGATGCAGGAGGGAAACTTATTAATCCTTTGTGCTGACTCAAGGAACAGCAAATCCTTGGTGCTACGCAACTCTATGGGACTGCAACAGAATGGAACAATAAGGATTCCTAGAATCCATCCTGCTGGATCTGCAAGTGGAGAGGGAAACAAATAGATTCTCTCAAGCCCATTCTTGAGAGGAAAGGCATAATATTCTGATATTCTGAAATCCTGAGCGCCTAGAATTTGGGTGTTGTTCTCTTCTGACCCCCTTATAGACATTGCAGAGCATGACAAAAAAATTTGAAGCCCTTTGCTGTTGAAAAATACTTGTTCTTTTTCTCACCCTAACCAGCTACATCAATGGGCACAGCTGGTTGAATATTGTTTCTGAAGAAAATGCAGACCTGCAGTAGTCAACTCCAAATCGACAACTGGAACAAGGGAGGTGAAACTCTTTCACAAGTTCCTGTCAAGAGTGATGAGGGAAGGATACCAGTCCCACAAGTCACTTCAGTCCTTAAAGGGAATAACAATGTCCTTGTTATCAATATCCTTGGGATCAACTATGTAGTCTGGTAGAGGTGCATGAGGGTGACCAGAATGACAGAGCTTATGTCTCCCTTCAGACAGACTAGTACCTGCTTAAGGAAAGATCTGTGAGGGGGAGCAGAGCTTCAGGACTGTATCTCTATATCCCTATGCAGGAGTATGAAAACATGAAGCTGAGCTTGAGAGAAAAACTCATAAACTATACAGTTGTCCACCTCACCAACACATAGGAAGGGAAATGGAAATGGCCTTGTTAAGCAAGACCCCAGTGAAGACATTACGTAAAAAGATACCTTCCTTGTGTCTAGAGAGGAAATAACCCTAGCTGTTCTGATTTGTGCCCATCTGTTGGCTCACTCTGAACTAGTCATGAACTAATTTTATTTCTCCAGCTGTCAAGGTTAGAATAGCATGACTTCTGTAGATACTACTCCTGTACAGATTTAAGGATTCCCCCAGTCAACCCAGCAACTGAAGACTGAGAAGCCACGTTTAATAGTTATTGAAGAGTCCCATAATATGATAGGAGGTGCTCCAGAATAGTTGCACTAGAGTAGCCAACGCAATTCAGACTCTATTACACCATTAGAGCAACTTCATTGTTAATTTTTTTTTAGTTGAAGAGGGAGAATAGCAGTGCATTCTTTCAAGATATAAAAAAGTCAGTACAAAAACAATACAAGGAAACAAGACTAAAACATTCACAGCAGTACAAAGAGGGTGTGAAGATTAAAAAAAAAACACATCAGACTAGAGGGAGTCCTACCCTAGAAAATTTGGGTCTGTTGCTTTTTAAGGGGTTTCTACAAACTTGAAATACTCACAAATCCAGTTACATGTATGCTGACTGTCAGCTCCACCTACAGCATCTGAGACTGAACAAGTGGTGTCCTCTTCAGAAAGCATATTGAGCACAAGATGTTGAGGGGAGTCTGGTCCCTAGCACCTTCTATATGTATTCACCAGAGGACAACAATGCGTGTATGCATATTCATATATGAGTGTATTCTAGAAATTCTGTGGGCCATTTGGGGAGACATAGCAGGCTATGTTTTCCGTGCCTTGGGTGGTCAAGATTAGTGGAGAAATTAATGATCTAGTTCAATTCTTATGGCCTCTTTTCAGCGTAGTGAAAAATTATATGCAGAAAATACATTCTCTCTCTTAATGCGATGGGAAACAAAATGGGAGCCTTGTCTGAATCTCATACCAATGACAATGAGGTCTAATAGCCCCTTATGGGGAGCTGCAGTGAAATGAATTGCTCAGTGGGAGTTCAGGCAGTAGGACATTTACTTCTGCATAAGAAGTCTATGGCAGTTGTTTTCACAGTCAGAGGAAAGGGATTTACTCACTATACCAAGGCAGGCAAGTAGTGATTGGACATCATAGATCTCTTCTTCCTCCTCTTCTAAGGCAAGGTTGAAATGTCCCTATGATAGTTCCAAGGGGTCAAGTGTCAAGATATCCTGGCTGTGGCTAGAACTGCACAGGGACAGGCTTGGGGTCACAGATGGAGTGCAAAAAAACCCCTCTCCTGTAAGAAGTCTCCCCATTCTCTTTATTCCCAGGGTGTTCCCTATTTTCAGAGTACTTCATCCATAATCTGGGATGCAAAGCTGTCACAATGCATCTTGTGTTATTTGTTGTCTTGTCAGTCCTCAACTCTGCAAGCATGGAGGAAAGGCAGTCCTGGCAAAAGCATTAGAAATATAATGATCTCACTTCTTTCAATCTTATGTGAAAGCAGAAATCCTACATTGTTTCCACAGATGTCATCTGGGATGTCCTGCAGTATATGAGCACCCTCAACAGGTAGGGATGAGAATCGGGAGGGAAAGGAGTGGGGTTCACCTAGGCACCTGATATGTGTCCTTCACCAGAAGAGTGAGAAACAGTGCAAAAAAGTCTTACAGAGCCATATTCTTTGCCAGAGAAGCAATGGGAGATTGACAAGTTATTGCCCACATTTACTCCATATGATATCTATAATATGCAGTGCATAAGAAGACTGAGTAAATTAAATGCACAGGTATCAATGTGTAGACCTTCATGAAGGCATTAGGCATTTGTATGAAAACTCAGAAGAGTCATACCTACAGTTGGAAAGAATATATTGCAAAGACTAATAGCTTTTCTGCTTGAACACCCAACATTTCACTATCTGGGAACAGGAAGAAACTTCACCTTAAGGCAAGCTGTTTTGTAATTACTCCTGATGAGGTTTCTTGCACCTGCCTTTTTGGTGTCTGTTGCTGGACAGTCTCCCAGACAGACAATGGGGTCTGCACCAGTATGTCAGTTAATGTATCATGCTGCCAAAGAGCACATCAAGCAAGCAAGTTCACACCTATGCTGCTTCAGCAGCCAAGTGGAATTCTCAGCCAGGAGCTACATGTCTGGACACCCCTTGCCTCACTAAGCCATGGCATGTTTATGTCAAAAGCAGGCCCTAATCACGCAGAGTATTCAAAGACGAGCACGTAAGCTAAGATTTTTGCACCCATGCCTGAAATGATGTTGAGGAAAGGTTCAATGACACTATGACTTACACAGTGATTTCTATGTTTGGCACACAAGTATCCTCAGTGCATGTGCAGATGATATGGCTTGCAGTCCCTATTTTTTGTTTAGTTTGTTTTTTAAAATTCAAGGATGTAATCTCAGTGCATACTTTGACAGCACTATATTAGGGCTAGTTGAGGGAGCACAAGCTGCTTAATGCCACTGAAGGAGAGCTGAAAGAATCTGTCTGTTTAGTACGAATATACTGAACACCTAGGACTATCTAGAAAGAAAGAAGCTGCTGTAGCTTCCTTAGTCCCAGGCAATTCACATGTTATTTAGCTGAATGAAACCTCTGGGTGTGGTGGGAAATGATGAGCAACACCAAGGAACTTAACTTTAATAAGCAAACAAAAGTAGAGCTGTCCTTACCACTGGATCTTCTTTGGTTGGGGATTTCAGCCAATGAATCTACCTGGGGGCTAGTTTAAGTGAAGGTAACCAGCTTGAATCCATCCTGCCTTTGGCACACTTTCTCAGCAGTCAACTACACAGCTCTTACACATATAGATGCAGCTAAGCAATAGATTTGGGTTCAGGACAAAACCAATTCTTTCTCTCCGTTGAAACCAGCTGATGCTAGAGGGGGCAATGCAATGAGCTGTTCACATGTACTCCATGCTAGCAGCTATTCATGAGTATCGAGCATCCTAAGGATTGTAGATGCCATGTAAATTTGAATCTCTGGATATCGTCAAAAGACAGCATGGAAAAGCAAACCTCATGTCCTACTAAAAAGCTAGTCTAATCCTTCACTTTTCAAATCTATATGGAAAAAATGGCACGTCCCTCAGAATTTACATTTTGTTGTGGCATTCAAGGTCATCATACTCTGTGTATGAAGCTGTTCCGCTTCTGTGTTACTGAAAGGGCTGCACTGAGCTAATGAGAAATCATTGTGTCTTCTAGAGCTTGCCGTTTTGTAACTCGGACCTGTTCGAAGAGGAATTGCTCCCCCTGGTGTTCTGCTACCTGAAACACAGAAGAGAAGGCTTACCTGTCCCCAGAAAGCCTTGTAGCTTATATGTGTTATCTCCCTTTTCTGGGTGATGAGAAAACTCTCTTCCTGAAATAGTCTCAGTTGAAACATGCAGATTCATGAAGACATACCAAGATTTCTTTCTAGTTTCTACCATGACCTTTGTTCCTTGAACGAACAGAGTAATGTGGTCTTTTAGTCAACTGCTGTAAGAGCAGGTCACAAGTATGAGTACAATGGGTTGGCATCTTGGCATCTATGTCTCAGCTAGTTAATAGAGTTTGGTCTGTTATTTATGTCTCTTATACAAGACCAAGTGTGCTTAGCTGACAGCAATAATGCTGTTTGCTTCTGAAAATTAATCCCTTAAATTCAGGCCATGCTAAGTAAAGTTGGATTTTTTTCTAGTTTACAGTGGCAGTAGAAATTATACATGCTGCTGGCTAAAACTAGAATTTTAGTTACATCTATGCAACTCTTTCTCACTGCATTTTGGTAACTTTTATACAAACCTACTACTGTCCATGCATTTGGACAGCTGTAGCAGATTGATCATTTATAAACAATTCTGTTGCTGAGAACAGACTCTAGTCCTTTTTGAACCATATTGACTCTGCAAGTGAACAGGAGATTAAAAATAAGAAGATCAGGTTTATTCAGAGAAGTCAGCTAGTTTGACAGATATGAATGAGAAGGCACTATCTGAAATAACCTATTTAAAAATAGATCTATTACTGCTGCTCTGTTAAAAAGGACAGTAATTATAATATACCCTAATGTCTCTACTATAAGTTAAGTTGCAAAACTGTTGCTATTTTAACCTGTCATCTCTGCAGACTTATAACAAGAACAAACTAACAACAACAACAATAGCAATGATCATGATAAACAAATGTGTTTTTCCCCAATGAAGAGAATTATAGTAAAAATAGCAGTAGTCCAACAGCTTGGTTGCCTGTGATTTGTACTGAGAAGCAATGTATTATTTTGACAGGAGAAATATTATTGCAAACTGAAAGATCAGTCTATCAAACCTATCAATTAGGAAACTAAATGTCAGCTTAGGGACATACTTAGGGTCATGTGAACAGCTGCTTAACTGCATGCACATAGAACTTAGTGAGGATGTAATGTTTATTGTTAGAACTGCTAGGCTGTTTTTATTCAAATTTAAGATGCTTTTTAGACCTCTCTAGGAAATAGTACTAAGTTATTAAGCTTGAATCCATTAAGTTATTATAGTTATTAAGCTAGCACTGAGGATCTTAGGTTGAGTAGCTTCATGCAAATATATATCATAAAATCAATAAACCGTTCTTGAGACTACTCTTATCCAGCCACAGTCAGAATGCAGCACAATTGGCAAGCTGAACTCTAAGTTCAGCTTTCAGTACCACAGACCTAGGTGTGGTCCATTTTCTTATGGCTGTGAAATGAAAGAAAAGCCATCTTTCCTTCAGAAAGGAATCTGCTATGCTTTTTGTGTGAGAGCAATAATATCCACCCTTAATCTTTGTTTAACAAGGTCAAACAATGTGAGGTAATTTCCATGCCATCTCGGTATCATCCCAAGACACTTAGGTAGGACATAGGAATTGTTTAAAGGAGTGCAATTCAGGAGTGGGAGTGAATGGAAAAGAATTGGATGATACTCAAGATTAAGCACGAAGAGGCATTTTCTAACAGTGGTGGTTTATGGGGCTGTGATTATGCTGAGATATTACTTAGGACCCTTTAAGATGAGCTCCTCACTTTATGATGTGAGTGTGTTCCTCACTTTGTGATGAAATGTAGATAAAAATTCTCTACTTGAGGTATGGGAGTGGGACCTACTATCATAGAATCATAGAATGGTATGGGTTGGAAGGTACTTTAAAGATCATCTAGTTCCAACCCCCCTGCCATGGGCAGGGTTATCTTCCACTAGCCCAGGTTGCTCAAAGCCCCATCCAACCTGGCCTTGAACACTTCCAGGGATGGGGCATCCACAACTTCTCTAGGCAACCTGCTCCAGCGCCTCACCACTCTCATAGTGAAGAATTTCTTCCTTATATCTAATCTAAATCTTTTTCAGTTTAAAGCCATTACCCTTGTCCTATCTCTACATGCCCTTGTAAAAAGTCCCTCTCCAGCTTTCTTGTAGGCCCCCTTCAGGTACTGGAAGGCTGCTATAAGGTCTCCCCAAAGCCTTCTCTTCTCCAGGCTGAACAACCCTAACTCTCTCAGCCTTTCTTCACAGGAGAGGTGCTCCAGCCCTCTTGATTATCTTCGTGGCCCTCCTCTGGACTCGGTCCAACAGGTCCATGCCCTTCTTATGTTGGGGACCCCAGAGCTGAACGCGGTACTCCAGATGGGGTCTCACAAGAGCAGAGTAGAGGGGGAGAATCACCTCCTTTGACTTGCTGGTCATGCTTCTTTTGATGCAGCCCAGGATACGATAGGCTCTCTGGGCTGCGAGCGCACATTGCCGGGTCACGCAGAGCTTCTCATCAACCAACACCCCCAAGTCCTTCTCCTCAGGGTTGCTCTCAATCCATTCTCTGCCCAGCCTGTATTTGTGCTTGGGATTGCCCCAACCCATGTGCAGGATCTTGTACTTGGCCTTGTTGAAATTCATGAGGTTCGCATGGGCCCACCAAGCCTGTCCAGGTCCATCTGGATGGCATCCCTTCCCTCCGGCATGTCAACCGCACCACACAGCTCAGTGTCATTGGCAAACTTGCTGAGGGTGCACTCAATCCCACTGTCCATGTCGCTGACAAAGATGTTAAACAGCACCAGTCCTGATACCGACCCCTGAGGAACGCCACTCATCACTGGTCTCTCCTTGGACAATGAGCCTTTGACCACAACTCTTTGAGTGTGACCATCCAGCCAATTCCTTATCCACCGAGTGGTCTATCTGTCAAATCCATGTCTCTCCCAATTTAGAGACAAGGATGTTGTGCGGTGTCAAATGCTTTGCTCAAGTCCAGGTAGATGACATCAGTTGCCTTTCCCTTATCCACCAACGCTGTAACCCTGTCGTAGAAGGCCACCAAATTTGTCAGGCACAATTTACCCTTAGTGAAGCCATATTATGGCTGTCACCAATCACCTCCTTATTTTCCATGTGCCTTAGCATAATGTAACAAGGTTTTTAAAACTCTATCTTTTCCTTGGTTCTTGTCCAGGTTCAGATTTCAGAAATGCACATCAGATCCCAACAATCCCATCCTGCATTATGTCGCTTGTTTCACTGGGTCTGACTTAGAACAGGGTAGTCCTTCCTGGTGGGTTTACACATGTGAATTTACTGCGTTTAGTTGTCTACTCTAACAGAATTTACCTGAGATTCCATCTGTCTGCTAGACCATATTTCTGGACACAGATTCCAGAGCAAGGACAGAGGCATCATGGAAGCTTCCTCTCCGGCATGACAGTAGTAGCAACAACCTGCAGTAAATATATATATGAATAAGTAAATATTTGCAGGCATTGAGGGATGCAGAAAGAGAGGAAATAGAGTATTTCCACAGTTGTCATGAGACCAATGTAGCAAAGATAAAATCCGCACTTCTAATCACCTTTGAATTCATGAAATATTTACATGTACTTCTCATCTAGCCCTACCTTTGCTCATAAGAATTCAGTTCTTCCCTCTTCTCAGCTGAACTTGCCTCACTTGTCAATGCCCCAACTCTGCTCCTTCCAGGACTGGCAAGCAGTCTGTCCGTTCCAACACACTCTTCATAATTCACAACAGGGAGTTACATAGCTGAATAGTTTTCTCACCTGTGCTCTCCAAAGCTCATCCTGCTCATGAACCACTCCCCAGTGGGTGCCACCCATCATGGCAATGCGCAAGTTGAGCATAAGGAGCAATAACAGCAAAGGCTGAATAAGTGGTGCTATACATGAAGGGTAGCTCCACTTCATAGTTGGCAGGTCCAACAGTGATGGTGAGGAAGAGCTCAAAGATGCTAAAAGTGGCATGGGGTAGTTATGGAAGTGGCCCAGCTCATCGGGATCTTGGGTCTGGAAGATGATGTAAAAAGCTAACAGAGAAAAGAGAGGAGGAAAAAGAAAAGGAAAAAACCCCAAGCCTCTTATCATGGCCTTGGCCAGCATAATCTGATTATCTCTGTAAACTAAAAGCATCAGATTTTAGCCCAAACAATAGGACAAGACAGCCACATCTCCTATGTATGTTTATGTCTAAGTTTATTTACTTAGAAATACTTCAGTTAGCTCTTCTTACGGTCTTCAAGGTTTCTGAGTTCAGCATCCTATTATGTACTGATGGGCCAATATTCTGACCTCACCTCCATCCAAGCAGGTTGGAATGAAAGAAATATAATGGCTACATCATGCAGGCATCGTTTTGCAAGACAAACACAATGGTTGGCTATGCAGTATTCAATCATACACTTTGGGCAAATCGAGGGAACACATCAATAACAGTAAATCCATATTGTTTCTGAAGAATGAGAAGAATGTAGATTCTTTCTTACTACAGGTATTGGAATTTTTCAGAAACTGGATCAAATTCCAGCAGTCCTCTTCCTCTGAATTCATATGCTGAATTTAGATCCCCTAAATAAGCCCTTCCTTTATGGACTCAAGTCTGCACATGAGATCTCCAAATATCATCTGCAGATTAGACAAAGTACTAGCAATAAGACCAAGGCTTCTCCCAAAGAACCATCAGCACATTGCCATGGAAATTAAGGCAGAAGAGGGAACACTGATCATCTAGTCTGATCTCCTTTACCCTCCAGGACATTACATTTCACCCCTTTACCCACTGTTGAGTTTAACTTATACTTGACTGAAGAATCTTTGCTAGAAAGCCATCTAATCTTGATTAATTCAGGAATAATGAATCTACCAGATACTTTAGACTGGTTTTCCCCATGGCTACTCAATCTTACCAATATGATAATTTTTAATTGCAGTTTGCCTGGCACTTTTTGTGCACTACCCAATTAGGATAAAGAGCTATTTGCAATCTGGTATTTCTGCATTTTCCACCTGCATTTTCAGGTCACATATTCACCTCTTTAAAAAATTGAAATATTTAAATGTCTCCCTGTCACACATCTCGTTTGGCCCTCACATCATTGTTATGGTTCTCTTCTTCATCACATTTTTGAGCACCCTTTTTAAGAGGAGAATACCAAGAACAGACACTCTAATAATATCATTAACACCATACATGTCAGAAAATCAGCCTCTCACACTGACTCTATTCACTGTTTATTCACCCATAGACCACAGTAAGCCTTTCACAGTTGAGTTCTTTGGCTGCTAGGACAGCCAGATCCTTCTGACGTAAATGTTTTTTAGGAAATCCATTCTATGTAGATCAAATGTGCACTCCTTTTTTCCCAGCTGTCAAGGACTAGCCTTAGATGAGAGTTTTCAAAAAATGGATCTTTATATTGGTATTTCACAATGCGAAGCAGTCTTTCATCAGTATTATCAATCTATTCTGCAAAATAATAGACCATGAAATGGTCCATAGGTCAAGTCTGGACCACATAAGGTCCATTTTATCAGAGCTTTGCTATCCAAATCTCAAACTGAATAGTCACAAGAACCACCTGAATTAAGGAAGACATATAAGTGTCTGCCACTTCTTCCCCAGACAGTTTTCCTTTGCTTGTTCAGGACCTCCTTGTCAGAAGAATCAGGCATCTAGCTAGTCCTGAGTTGTAAGCCCTTCTTAAACACAGTGAGGACTGAACCTGTGGCTTCTGTTTTCTGACACTCCAAGGGCAGAGGAGTCCCAAATTCTGGGCCATACTGCTAATGCATTTTTTTAATTACAATTAAGGATTTACAAAGATAAAATGTCTAAACAAGGAAAGCAATCCAGAATTTTTGTCTCCGTCACCTAAAAATGTAATGGCCTTATCAAAAGTAGGCCTTACCACCTGCCAAATGAACAGCAGTTCATGAGCAGTTCATGACTGCTGTTTTGTATCCTATCAATTTTTCCATGCCTGCTTTTGTTTGTTAGGTATATTCAGAGAGTACCTATCAGATCAGGTCCCTTACAAGGTATAGTCAGAACAAAGCTAGACTTGAGATAAACTCTAAGTCACGTATGTGTGATCTGATGGGTAAGCATAGCAGCAGTATCCTAGGAACTAAAATAACTCAGTCAACAAAATCTTAAACAACTATATCTTCTTACCTAAATAGATCACATGGGGGAACTATGGATCACAGGCTTGGACTTTTAGGTGTTAAAGTCTTTTAGTGGATCTAGTTGCTCATGCTGTAAAATTATCCTGTAATTTATTGTATAACTCTAATGACACTGTGCTGTTGGGGTTGCACAGGACTGCAGTGTATGTGTTCCATCATAGCAACTCAATGTTTTGTCCATACATCGCTTGGGATCTGTGATCCCATTCACATAGTGTCGTGGTTTAACCCCAGTCGGCAACTGAGCACCACGCAGCCGCTCGCTCACCCCCCCACCAGTGGGATGGGGGAGAGAATCGGAAGGGTAAAAGTGAGAAAACTCGTGGGTTGAGATAAAAACAGTTTAATAGGTAGAGCAACAGTCACGCACGTAAGCAAAGCAAAACAAAGGAATTAATTCACTACTTCCCATCGGCAGGCAGATGTTCAGCCATCTCCAGGAAAGCAGGGCTCCCTCACGCGTAACGGTGACTTGGGAAGACAAACAGCACCACTCCAAACATTCCCCCCTTCCTTCTTCTTCCCCCAGCTTTTATATACTGAGCATGATGTCACATGGTATGGAATGTCACATGGTATGGGATATCCCATTGGCCAGTTTGGGTCAGCTGTCCTGGCTGTGCCCCCTCCCAGCTTCTTGTGTTCCTCCAGCCTTCTCAGTTGGTAGAGCATGGGAAGTTGGAAAGTCCTTGACTAGTATAAACACTACCTAGCAACAACTGAAAACATCAATGTGTTATCAACATTGTTCTCACCCCAAATCCAAAGCACAGCACTGTACCAGCTACTAGGAAGGAAATTAACTCTATCCCTGCTGAAACCAGGACACATAGGAACTTAACATGTGAATCATCTAGTCTTTTAATGTGATGATAGAAATAAAAAATAACCTGCACCCCTTCCAGTCCTCTTTTCAAATTGATCCATGTAGTCAAGATCCCACAATACTGAACTACTCTTAAGTTCTTAAGTAATGGTATCATTAACATCATAGTCATCAATCTACCCTGCTTTTTCACTTTTTTGGCATACCAAGTTGAATCAAGGGTCCGTTCTTGGATCTGTTCTGTCTTGTTTGGTCATCTGGTCCTCTGTCTTGTTTGACCATCTGGTTAGATGGCAGCATAGGTAAAACGAAGTATAGATTTATCCCTAATCCCATGAATGTAAACTGGAGAACTAATTTCATTTTCTTCAGGTTTGTAGTATACCAGTGAATAACATACTGAATATTTTTCACTCTGAGGATGAAAAGTACCATCCAAATGATCCAGTAGGTGGACTCTAATACGCTGACAGCAGAATAACTTGATGTTCTAAATCAACATGTTGAAGTATCTGTAAGAGACATGGTTGTAAAATAAGACTGTTTCCTGCTCCATCAAATTGTTTTTCTATTTATGCCATAAATCATAAACATTAATAGTCATATTATAGCAGTATCACAATCAATTTTTATTTATGCAAATGCAGAACTTTTAAAATATTATTTTTAGAATGTTTTCCCTAATAAAGGGAAAATGGCATGCTTTTCCAAAAACGTCACCTCTTAGGGTTACCTATGGGCAAGAAGCTTAACCATTCCACCAATACCCAGACATGGAAACCAGATTTGGTAGACTGATACTCTATTCCAACTTAGTGACTCTTTCTGCCATGGTGACCATTGAAAGTGATTGCCGTTAGCTTGTGCCATTTGAAGAAACTTACTTCTCCCTTACTGATAATGTTCCCTCTCTAATTCTACCACTGTTGTTCCCAATTCAAGAACTAGCTCTGGTCCCTCAGTTTCAAGCACCATATCATAGAATCATAGAATCATAGAATGGTTTGGGTTGGAAGGGACCTTTAAAGATCATCTAGTCCAACTTCCCCTGCCATGAGCAGGGACATCTTTCAGTAAACCAGGTTGCTTAAAGCCCTGTCCAACCTGACCTTGAACACTTCCAGGGATGGGGCATCCACAACTTCTCTGGGCAACCTGCTCCAGTGTCTCATTATTCTCATCATAAAAAATTTCTTCCTTATATCCAATCTAAACCTACCCTCTTTCAGTTTAAAGCCATTGCCCCTTGTCCTGTCACTACAGGCCATGGTAAAAAGTCTCTCTCCATCTTTCTTGTAAGCCCCCTTTATACATTGAAAGACCACAAGGTGGTCTCCCTGGAGGCTTCTCTTTGCCAGGGTGAACAACCCCAACTCTCTCAGCCTTTCTTATAAGAGAGGTGTTCCAGCCCTCTGATCATTTCTGTGGCCCTCCTCTGGACCCACTCCAACAGGTCCAGTCTTTCTGGGGACCCCAGAACTGGATGTACTACTCCAGATGGGGTCTCACGACAGTGGAGTAGAGGGGCAGAATAACCTCCCTTGACCTGCTGGCCACACTTCTCTTAGAATCATAGAATCATAGAATCATAGAATCATTAAGGTTGGAAGAGACCTCCAAGATCATCGAGTCCAACCGTCAACCCAACACCACCATGCCCACTAAACCATGTCCCTAATAATTATTCTCATGCTAAATCCAAAAGGCATTATGCCAGCTACTAGGAAGAAAATTAACTCCATCCCAGCTGAAACCAGGACACAGGAGAAGGTTGTGCAGAAACTTGACAGTACATTCATGAATGTATAGAAATCAAGGGCATGGAACACTTAAGGGGTTTTCTTCCTTTTGAAGAGCCGTGCAATGGACTAAATCACATCTTTAGAAAAAAAATCATTATTGTGGTGGAAGGACATGAGGGAAGAGATTGGGGGGCGTCTGTGTGAACTCTTGTTCAAGTAACTGCTTTGCATGTGAGCTAAAGGTTTATTCCATACTTCTGATAGAGACTGTCCCTTGGTGGAAGCATCTAGATCTGATGTGGTGCTAGGAAATGAAACATTGAGATCTTTACATAGGTGAACTGAGAGCCCACCTTCTCCTATCAAATCATAACCTCCATGGGTAACATACAGAAGGAAAGGACTCCAAGAAAGCTGCTTACCTTCCTGTAAACGGAGCCCTCTGAGATACATTGGCAATACATATATGCTGCCACTTTCTTAATACTGAGGCATTCTGTAGGATCTGGACTGTTGGTGGCAAAGGAGCTGAGTGACAGGTGAGCTTGCTCTGGGAGCAGGGTGTGAGGGTATTCAGAAACCATCCGACCCTTGAGGGAAACCACTCGTTACTGGTTTCCACTTGGACATTGAGCCATTGACTGTAACTCTTTAGGCATGGCCATCCAACCAATTCCTTACCCATGTAACAGTCCATCCATCAAACCCGTATCTCTCCAATTTAGCGGCAAGAATGTTGTGGGGGACCATATCAAAGACCTTACAGAATTCCAGGTAGATGATATCTGTAGCTCTTCCCTTGTCCACTGATGCAGTCACTCCATTGTAGAAGGCTCCTATATTAGTCAGGCAAAACTTGCACTTGGTGAAGCCATGTTGGCTGTCTCTAATCACCTCCCTGTCTTCCATATCTTTCAACATATCTTCCAGGAGGATCTGTTCCATGATGTTACCGGGCTCAGAGGTAAGTCTGACTGATTGGTAGTTCCTAGGGTTCTCCTTTTTACTCTTTTTAAACATGGGAGTGTTTCCCTTTTTCCCATCACTGGGGACTTCACCTGACTGCCATTACTTTTCAGATATGATAGAAAGTAGCTTGGCAACTACATCAACCAATTCTCTCAGGACCCTGGGATGCATCTCGTTGGGTCCTATGGACTTACATATGTTCAGGTTCCTTAGGTGGTCTTTACCCTGATCTTCACTTAAAATGGGTGGGACTTCATTCCCATAGTTCCTGCCTTGAGGTTCAGGGTCTTGAGAGATGTGGGGAGAGAGATTGCTACTGAAAACTGAGGCAAAAAAAATTGTTTAGTACCTCAGCCTTCTCCATGTTGGTTTTCACCAGTTCTTCTGTCTTATTTATCGTAGGGGGGTGTGTGTGTGTACATTTTCTTTAATCTTCCTTTTCTGGGCCAATGTAATTGTCAAAGCCCTTCTTATTATTCTTTCCATCCCTTGCCAAATTCAGCTCCAGCTGTGCCTTAGTTTTCCTGGTCCCATCCCTACACATTCGGGTAGCATCCGTATATTCTTCCCAGGATTCCCTGGTTCCACTGCCTATGCGTTTCCTTCTTACACTTCAGTTTGACCAGGAGGTCCTTACTGAGCCATGCTGGTCTCCTGCCCTTCTTGCCTGATTTCTTACACATGGGAATCCAGAGCTCTTGTGCACTAAGAAAAATATTCTTAAAGAGCTGCCAGCACTGTTCAGCTCCTTTAACCCTGAGGGCAGTTTCCCAGGGAGTCCCATACATTAATTCCTTAAACAACTGAAAGTTTGCTCTCCTAAAATTCATGGTCCTGACTCTACTCTTCACTTGACCTATATCCCTCAAGACTGTGAATTCTAACATGAATGCTTCCTGCTAGTCTCCTGTGCCTTGTTTATGTGACATCCTGTGGACTGAACACATTGATCCATTCTTGCCATTGTTAGTGGATTGGATGTGAATTCTTTCACATTACCCAGCGAGCAATAAAAACACTTCCTATCATCCAGTTTTTCCCCTTAGAATGACTTCCTAATTAAAGGAAAAATATTCCTTCAGTGGTTTTCAGGTAGCAATCTTGGAATCTGTGGCCAATCTGCCAAAAGGCCTGAGCTATAATCCTAGCCTATACTTATGTATGGAATAATTCTAAAACTGCTAGGCTGTTTAGCTCTCCCTGACACATTTATTAGTTTTTCTCTCACAGTCAAAGGACTTCTTTAACTTACCTTCTGGATCATGATGGTAAAGGGTCCAAGCCTTGTGCGAAGTACATGACATTGCACCATCCTAGCACCAGGGCAAAGGACATGGGCAGCACCTCACCAGTTGTGCTGGTGAGATGCATCACTACAGTTACCAGAATCATGCACGCATATGTGATGCTGCAAAGGAAGAAGAGGCAAAAATACAGAGTTAGAATCACACCTTCTCCTACATCCCTGCCCCATCAGGTACCTTCCATTTGTTAATGTTCCTTGACACCATCCTCCCTCCATCTGTAAAATGGAACTGTTACATACATCCCAGAAACAAAATACTCTGAAATCTGAAAGAGTGGGACCTTACATGATGATGTGGAAAGGCCCTCCCAAGATGGTTTGTCCAAAGTATTTGGTTGCTCCAACTCTGAAGGTATCTGGAATCTAAGAGGTATACACTGTTTATATTTGCATTCAGTCAAATTGCAAACTGAGGAAATATTATAAATGTGAACTGTTCTCACTTATCTCCAAGATCAATATTATTATAGCCCCTGTCACTGTGACCAGTTCCCCCACCAGATGGAGGCTGTCCTCAGGAGTCATATAAGATTACTGAAAGATATCTCACTACGTTAGAAACTGAACAAGATATGACCATAAGGCTCCGTTTAAGCAGGCCCAGTGGTGACCACACAAACAAATCCTCCTCATGGTATAGCTTCTGTCATAATTCTCAGTGTTATAAAACTCTGCAGCCTAGAGAACTGAGCATGACTTTGTATAAAGAAAACTGATTTAAGTCTCAACTGCTAACAGAAGATGGCTACCTAATCATTTCACAGTCAGATTCACAGTTGTAGGCAATCTAGTAGAGGATGATTTTCAGGGGTTCTGGGCATCTGAAGTGCCAAAGAGTTCACCTGGAATTGTGGATGCCTATTCCACAGAATATGGCCATGGATACTTCGTATTGTCCATTGAACTGGGGCACTAAAATTCACAAGCAGTTTTCAAAGTGCTACCTTCTTCTTTTCCGTGACTCGGTTTCCTCGTCCTTAAAATGGAAATAAATCGCCAGTTTCTAAAAGGTATTGATAAGCAGAGCTCTCCATTAACACCTTTACATACCTTTCACACACAAGAGCAAGAAAGGAATGAGGGAAGAGATTCTGAATAAAAAAGGCAGACTAATACAGAATCATATAATAGCCACTTGTTTAGCTAGTTCACATAGCGGGGGACCTGTCCCTTATCTTGACTACATCATGTAGCCTAAATGTCCCCAGAACTGGAAGTAGCCATTTTTAGAATGCCTTAAAGTTGGACAGTGATGTAGGATTTAAAGTGTGCTTCTCAGGAGGAAGTGCTACTTCTTCCCTTGTAGTGACACACTATGACTATGAGAAATACTGCTTAGACAGGCACAGGCAATGCCCATAACTCTGGCTCCCTGAATAATGGGCAATCTGTTGCAGTGTCATGCTGAGTTTCAGTGCAGGCTGTAAAAGCTTATTCAGGAACTCCAAATATGCTTCTAGGACATACTGAAACCTATGCTGCCTTGTTATTGTGACCTGGGAAAGCTAGGGTGAAGCTGTTGAGTGACTCCATTATGCCTGCAGGGTGGCAGTCTTTTGCAGTCATTCCCAACCCTGGTGGCTGTCACTAAGGACTCCCTATGTAGGCTTAGTCACTTTGGGATCTGAAGTGGACATGAAGAATCAGATACCTGCAGCAGTTTCTGCACATACATAGTGTTGTCTCTTTGATCTGTTTTGGTGTTGTCTTGAAGTTTCAGAGGTCGGTAAATGCAGCACATGGTGAAGCAGATCATGTAGAGCACATAGCACATAGAACATAGCCAGGATACAGAAATAACTACATCCATATTTATTCTACTTCAGACTCACCAGCTCAGTAACAGGAGTAAGATCAAGGATCATCCGGCCCTCAGAAAATAAATCAGATTAAATGTACATTGTCAGTCAGGAGAAGAGTAACCTATGAACAACTCACCCCAGACTGGGAAGACTGTCATTGCCAAAGTTATCAAATCAAGATGAAGTAGAACCTTCCAGTCTTGGCTGTACCTTGCTCTTCCTGTCAAACACAAATTACTGAAATACCACAGGCAGAGAAAGACTAATAGAAAAAGCAACAAGGTTTTCTCACTGACTTATTCACTCCTTTACTGCCACTGCAAGTATTTAAAGACAAAAGCCCAGTGTACACACTAGATAAAGAATCCCATAATGACAACAGAGAAAGAAAGTAGGATAAGGGGGCACTTAGGAGGAAAAGAGGACATTGGGATCAGGCCATTCTTGGACATTCAGCCCAAATTCCTCTGAGGTTATGCCAGTCGTGATGTTCCACCATAACAACTGCACTCCTGGCTTTCAACATACTGACAATTCTAATATTTTGGAATATTTAGAAAGTGTGCAAAACTTTCTCAGTGAAAGAAGGAGATAGAGATCAAATAATATACTTCTCTCCTGCTTGAGGTGATGATAAGTTCCAAAACAGAATGGTCATCTTCCCATGAGTCAATCTCAGTGAGATCATACAAGGTGGAGGTCAAAGGGCCAAAATTCCACTGAACATGTTTTCTTTTCTGCATGAGGTGCCGAAACATCTAATTAATGAGATGGGAACAGCTGAAACAATAAAAACATCTACTCAAACCAATATCCTTTATAGTCTCCCCAGATTTCCCAACTGCCTTGCTCTCCTGCAAAGGGAGAATGGACTTGTCAGTCTCTGGTATTACCAGGTTCTCAAGCTAAGTAAGCTGATCTGGGTCACTAACAGTTTGGAAAGCCTTCCAAAAATCCCCACGTGTTACAAGCATTACCAGTTTAACAGAGGTCCTCTTTTCCCTCAGCCGGGACTGACCCAAGTTCTTGCTGTAATATTAGGTGATTAGTAACACGTGTTTTGTCTCTTAAGTCATTACCAACGCGAATAGTGCTGGTATTATCATACATAATGATAATGTATGTAATGTAATTATCACACACTGTATGATAACTTGTTGATGATGATGCAGGAGTTGAGAAGTTCTCTCTGGATCAGCACGGGTCCAGTCTTATCACATTTTACCTTGGGCAGCTTCATTTCTGCATGTAAATTGTCCCACACAGAGCTAATCCATCAACTCCTTCAGTTCAGGAGGTGATACAGTGACAACAGCTTTAGGTAATCGGAATGCTATTCACATACTCACTATCATGTTGGCTTTTATCCGTGCTAGCTTGAATGGAGTGAGTCCCTTGTTCTTAGGAATCTGGCCCAGGGACTGCTGCCCCATGTTATTCCTTTCATAAGAGAGGATGAGATTGTACATCTGTCAGGCAAAGGTCTTGTTGGGTTGAAGAACCAGGCTATGGGGAACAGTGTTACCTGTAGAGGTCAGACAGAAAATGAGATCTTCTGTGAAACAGTAAGATTAAAAAACCTCATCTCCTAGCTATGACAGACTCTTAGGCAGTCCCTACTCAGCTTCAGTAAGGGAAAAGCAATTTGTTAGCACCCTGCGCCTCCTCCTAGTGCACTACAAACATATCCACTTTAAAATCTAAGGATAGGAGCTGCCAAGTAGAGGCCTTCAATATATTAAAAAGATCATCAAAAAGGTAGTTTGCTGCTGACCTGAAGTGGATGTGATAGGTTATCAGTACAAGAGCCTCTTTCCTTTCTGATTTAGGAACAGTCAGTTTGGAACTGAGCATTTCTCTGTCTAGGTAGCTCTAGGACTACAACCTCTCCAGAGTAGGTTGCTTTCTCCTCTTGGTTTTCAGTTGGTATTGATTATATCTTTGAAATTCCAGGTTTGGGTATAATTTTTCATATGCACATCCCTACAGTGTTTTGCCTTGTCATAGGGGACAGACTTTGCTAAGCTGAAACTAATATTAAAGTGTTTCTTTCACAAAGGACATCAACAGAACTTAGACTTCTGGAAATTGGAGAGATCGGCTGTCCATTGTTCACTTACAGATTGTCTTCAGAAACCTTGACATGGGCCATACTCTTATGGAAGGGCCATATACCATGTATGATTCATGACCATCCCTCTTTTCACTTGACTGTTTGAACCTCATACTTCAGCACTCTTAAAGTGAAGTGACAGCAGTCAGAAACAGTTTGGGAAAATGGGTTACACTGTTTGATAGCACATTATTTAAGCAAAACTGAAAGAGGTTATCGAACAGTTCTTACCTAAGAAGCCTTGTGTTTTGATATCAGCTCCATTTTCAATGAGTAAGCATACAATTTCCTCACTCCCATCACAGGCAGCAAAAGATAAAATATGTTCCCCTGAAGAGCAGTTAAAAGAAATGCAGGAAATAACATGAAGTTAAACAAAACCAATGAAAAAGTCAGAAAAACTCTGTGTCAAAAAATGTCTCTATTTACACACCACTACTTAATTTGAAATTCCCACAACAACATTCCAAAATGATTTGCTGAAGGTGAAAGCAGCAGAGGAATCTCGAGGTTTTGCCTGAGAAAGAGAGAAAGTGATTTTGACAAGAATCAAGTCATAACAAAGAGTAAAGGCAGAGCAAATGAAAGATCTATGTTCTTCAGAGGAGAAGGTAGAGGGAGTAAGAAGACCTTCCAGGCTGGGCAGGAAGAACATAAGAAACAAACAACGAGCAAATCCATGAAGAATTTTAAAACTAAGAAACTGCTTTGGACCTACAGCCTCAAAATGACCAAAAATGCAGCAAACCTGTCAAGAACAGGGCTAACTAGATTCCACAACCTCTCTGGGCAGCCTGCTCCAGTGCTTAATCACCCTCACAGTAAAAAGGTGTTTCCGGATGTTCAGACAGAACCTCCTGTGTTTTAATTTGTGCTGATTGCTTCTTGTCCTATCACTGGGCACCACTGAAAAGAGCCTGGCTCTGCCTTCTTTAAACCCTCCCTTCAGATTTTTGTACACGTTGAACAGCCCCAGCTTCTCTGTTTACAAACAGAGAAGGCCTGGTGGGAGATGTGGTGGTCGGAGGCCGTCTTGGGCTTAGCGACCATGAAATGGTAGAATTCTCAGTTCTTGGAGAAGTAAGGAGGGGGGGCCAGCAAAACCGCAACCATGGACTTCCAGAGGGCGGACTTTGGCCTGTTCAGGACGCTGGTTGAGAGAGTCCCTTGGGAGACAGTCCTGAAGGGCAAAGGGGTCCAGGAAGGCTGGATGATCTTCAAGAAGGAAGTCTTAAAGGCGCAGGAGCAGGCTGTCCCCATGTGCCGTAAGAAGAATGGGCGGGGAAGACGACCGGCCTGGCTGAACGGGGAGCTTTTGCTGGGACTCAGGAAAAAAAGGAGAGTTTATCGCTTGTGGAAGAAGGGGCAGGTGGCTCAAGAAGAGTACAGGGATCTTGTTAGGTCATGCAGAGAGGAAATGAGAAGGCAAAAGCCCAGCTAGAACGCAACCTGGCCGCTGTCGTTAAAGACAACAAAAAAAGTTTTTACAAATATATTAATGACAAGAAGAGAGCCAGGGAGAATCTCCATCCTTTATTGGATGTGGGGGGGGAACATTGTCACCGAGGATGAGGAAAAGGCTGAGGTACTCAATGCCTTCTTTGCCTCAGTCTTTAGCAGGCAGACCAGTTATCCTCAGGGTACTCGGCCCCCTGAGCTGGAAGACAGGGACGGCGAGCAGGATGAAC
>NW_008824032.1:212554-215406 GCF_000699105.1 Pygoscelis adeliae
AGGACGAGAGGAAATGGCCTCAAGTTGCGCCAGGGGAGGTTTAGATTGGATGTAAGGAAAAATGTCTTTACTGAAAGAGTGGTTAAACATTGGACCAGGCTGCCCAGGGAAGTGGTTGAGTCACCATCCCTGGAGGTATTTAAAAGACGGGTAGATGAGGTGCTTAGGGACATGGTTTAGTGGGCATGGTGGTGTTGGGTTGACGGTTGGACTTGATGATCTTAGAGGTCTTTTCCAACCTTAATGATTCTATGATTCTCTCAGCCTCACCTCATAGGAGAGAAGCTCCAGTCCGTTAATCATCTTAGTGGCCTTTCGTTGGACTCTGTGCAGCAGCTCTGTCTCTCTCTTGTACTGGGGAGCCCAAAACTGGACACAGGACTCCAGGTGTGGCCTCACCAGAGCTGAGTAGAGGGGAAGGATCACCTCCCTCAGCCTGCTGGCAACAGTCCTCCTAATGCAGCCCAGGATACCATTAGCCTTCTTTGTGGCAAGGGCACATTGCTGGCTCCTGTTCAACTTTGTGTCCACCAGGACCCCCAGGTCCTTTTCTGCAAAGCCACACAGTCAGATGTATGATTTATAACAGGGTTTTTTTCAGGCTTTCATTTTGGTGCAAGTGAAAGAAGCAATCCCCCCTTGGCTTTAGGGGATGGAGAGAAAGAACCATTCATATAATGAAATACAAGAGGAAGCATAACAAAGAAAAGAATTATTTACAAACATCAGAAAGGACAAACAAGAAGGGAAATGAATTAGTTTATACTAATTTTAACTCCTGTTTATAATCTTAGCTCTCACATCTCTATTAAGAGGGCAAAACATCCTGAGTGGAGGTACGTGCTTAGCATTCATGTAAGAGAAGTTCATCATGCACAGAGAAGCAGTGCAAGGCCTACGTCCCACTTCAGTCTTATTTTATAGTGTGAGTAGGATGTAAAGGAGTTCATCAGCCTCATAATGGCTCTATTTACAAAGATGATTTTTTTCCTCATAAAAGTAGTTCACTTAAAATGTCTTTGCTTCAATGAAATGTCACTATATTTACAGTGAAGTAATCGAGAGTAAGGTTAGACCACCATCTGTAGCAGATTTTATCAGAAAAATATCTAAGTCTCTGAAAAGTTGCTTTTATTAAGCAAGTACATGGAGAGATAAGTGACCCTCTTTTGGAAGCATTCATGCTTTCTCAATCTGAAATTAGACAATGGCCCAGTAGCAGTTTTAGAGGAGAATATTGAAAACGAAATGGGATGGAAGGATCTATGATGCTAGTTTCAGTAGGAGTAGATTGTAATGTTATCAGGAAAGAAATGGAAATATGAGTGTAATATACACATATGTACATGCATATATAAACACAACGTACATATATATATACACACCACGGGTACATACATATATAGACAACATAGATGTCTGACTGAAAAAGAATTGAAGGGCCAGTATAAAAAGTAGTATTAAATTTCTCTTCTAAACTTATTTGCTTACACTTATAGATCATGGCATTGACAATTACTAAATACAGTGGCCAGATCATTGTCTAACATAAATCAACTAATTACAGTTATTGAACTATTCCAGTTTTTATTAAATGACAATTCAGTCCAGTAACATCTTAAGGGAATAACTTCCTTATAGAAAGAAGAAATATAACAAGCAGGTTATAGAATATGGAGAAATGAAAACAGAAATTAAATTTGGAGATGAAAACAGTTCTCATTTTGCATTCTTTTCCATCTGTCCTGCAGAAATTTTCTGCTCTTCAGGGGTAATTCAGATTAACATTACAATGAAAAGATGATTCTCTCCTGCAACAAGGCACTATGCTGATCTCACGTCTTCTCTATCTTGCCAAATCCTGGCAGCAGAGGTGTTCCAACATTTCAGAGAGTTTTTTTGTGAGAGACAGATTGATGTTTTGTGTCAAGAGAGAGCCTTGCTGACTGTTAGCAAACATATAATTCTTCTTTACTTTTTCTGCTCTAGTTTTAAGTGACCAGTGCTTTGAAATGTCTGCTAATTGCCTAATACTTTGTATCCCAAGTTCCATACTATCACAAATATTTCCTGATGCTCAGCCTACACTTTTGCTTATCAAATTTCAGTTCTTTACTTTTTGTTATATTTTCTGAGACGTTTTTGAAAAATTGCTCTCTATGGCTGTCGTATGCTTCTTTGAAGCATGAGATGAGATGAGACGAAACGAGACGAGATGACGTGACGTGATGTGAAGACTATAGGAGAGAACAGGAGAAAGAAATGCATTCACACGAGAAAGAAATAGGAGAGACAAATGACTAAATCACAAGTTTGCACTCTGAGGCAATGATCTTTAATTTTAAAATGGTAAATAAGAAATTCTGTGAATATTTCATACATATATACTTTCAGACAGCTACATTTTGAATGGACAATATCATTGACACAAAGCCACCTGTATTACTTTAAGGGGCAAACCGTGAAGCCATGGCTGATATCAAATGTTTCCTTACAACATGTGTCGACCCACAGAACAACAGTCCCATTTGAGAAGAAAACATTATTCAACAATATGGATACATTTGCACAATCTGCCCTTTTGTTCTTCAGATCATTTTTATGCTGACTTTGGTTTGGCATTACTTTCCACACACATCAGAATTTCATATTACATATTTCCATTCATAGTGGGGCTGCTGAATTTTTTTCATAGTTGGATATGGAAGAGCTGATGCACTTGGGCACATGTCATGGTTTAACCTCAGTTGGCAACTGAGCACCACGCAGCCGCTCGCTCACTCCCCCCGCAGTGGGATGGGGGAGAGAATTGGAAGGGTAAAAGTGAGAAAACTCATGGATTGAGATAAAGA
>NW_008824032.1:217492-231233 GCF_000699105.1 Pygoscelis adeliae
TAGAGCACGAGAAACTGAAAAGTCCTTGACTAGTGTAAACACTACCTAGCAACAACTAAAACATCGGTGCCTTATCAATTTTGTTCCCATCCTAAATCCAAAACACAGCGCTGTACCAGCTACTAGGAAGGAAATTAACTCTACCCCTGCCGAAACCAGGACAGCACAAGAGAAAACATGATATGAGGTTTCAGATTAGTTGTATTAGTGCTGTAATGGGTGATAGTGAAGTCATTAACAACTCTTGTCAGTATCATTATATTACAAAGTTAACATCCAGGATTAAAATTTGGTGCTTCCTTTAACTGTATCAGGCTGCCTGCAGGCCCAGACAGGCATTTCCCCATGGGTAACAGTTCCACTTTGGTACATGGACTAAGGACTACTTCCTTTTTCTTTTTTAATGAAGATCAAAATTCTGGAGCAAAGTTCCCATGGAACATGGACATGCTACTGATTAGACAGATTGTAGAAGGAGGAAGAAAAGGAGGACAGATGCAAAGACACTCAGTTAGCATGTCAGAAATAAAGACATCACAGCAGTTTAGCCCACAGGTAAATACCAAAGTAGATGACATTGTAACTGTTGTGTCTGAAAACTTATCCAGTGGCCCAAAGATTCTTGACATCAGCTCCCTTTTCCATTATTGCCTTCATCAAACTGATGGTTTCTTTCACCACAGCAATGTGAAGAGTAGTCTCCCCTGCAACACACAATTTCCTTGTTGTCTATCACACCATACCAAAAGTACCAGAAGCACTTCAACAGTTAGAAATCCACAGCACAGCCACAGATATTTTATTAGTGAAAAACTGAGAGATGCTTGGGAAAATACAGGATTTTCAAAGATTTCCATGGGAATGAGTAATGAATATCCATGGAACTAGGGAGATGAAGTGTATGATTCCTTTAGAGACTCTTGAAATTCTCGGTTCAGACTCTTACCTCATTTGCATGTTAGGAGTGACTTTGTAGAAGACATTCTGGATTTTGTCCTGTGAGAAGGACCACAGGATCTGGCCTAGTTTCTCATCCATGCAGTCTTTAATTTGTTTTGACCCAAAGGCAGGTACTACAACTGTGAAATGAATTGCCACTCAGAATGAACAATATTCACTCAGCATTTCTCATGAAAGTGTTTTAGCACCTTGTTTATTCTACTTATGCTCCTACTCATATTTTTACATTTCTGTAATAGCTTCTATGTGGGTGTCTCAAGCACTTGGAAATTTTACATCAGCCTTTGTTTATAGCTCTGAAATAATTCATTATATTTTACAGACGGAGAAACCGAGGCACAGAAAAATGAAGAACCGTGTTCAGAGACAGGCAAATGACCATAATTAGGTTTCCCACATAAATCACTATATACCCTATTTTTTTTCAGTCTTTTCCTGAAATAGAGAGATGTACTTCTCACACAATGCACAGAATTGCTATGAAATAATTCTAAAAAAGTTACATCCCCCTCCAAAAAAAAATTCATGGAGTTAAAGGTAATGTTCACCCTGAAATTTAGGCAAAAAGAGCAGAATCAATACTGCTGCTCCTGAGGGCTACATGAATATACAAGAGCTTCAGATGCATTCTCCTCTCATTGAGCATGTTTGGTCAGGCAGGAGGCTCCTCCCCAGGACTGCTTACATTGCTTCCTGTGGCATGTCTCTGTTTAGCAACATCTGTGAGAATGAGCTTCAGATAGGAAAAGCATCTTCTTCTGAATCCATACTGCTTCTTGCAGCACTGAAACATTTCTGCAGAGGTTATCACAAAGTGATCTTGCTCAATTATCAATCTAGACAAATCAAATGGGAATGGGAAATGGAGAAAAAAAGTTGAGAATGGGATATATTCCAAGGACAAAATTAACTTCTGGGTTTTTGTAGATCAGCATATGTACACAGTTTAGGTACATAGGCTTTTTAGATCAGTATAGTTACACAGTTCACTTCTTGGAATAGAAGTAGAGTATTGAGAGGTGTCAAGCAACTGAGTCAGGGGACAATAAAATAGAACATCCTTGACCAGGTCATTTTCACTGGCTGTTTTGGATCATGAGTGAATCTCTAACATGGATCTGGACCATTATTGGGCCATTTTGGACCATTTGGGTGTCCTGACAATGTCCTTTCAGCTCAGCGTTTTTACCTGCTTACAGCTCAGATGTCATTACTTCATTGACAAGCTCCGGGGCTGCCTCCATCAGAGCCTGAGCAGCTTACACATTGCCATACAAAGCAGCCACATGAAGGGCTGCCTCCCCCGCTGCACCTAGAGAGACCGTAATAAATGAGAACCATCTCAGTGCTGAATCCCCACCATTCAGCTGTTTCCACTCCCCCCTGGCAAGTTTATTCTCTGCTACAGCTACAGCCCTGTGCCCATTATCCAAACATGCAGACCCCAGATGTTTTGTTCTTAAAAGTATTTCAGCCAAGGCTAGTACAAGAAGGGGCACTATGTCTCTGATAAGTACCACAGGCTTTACAAGCAGGAAGTTTCTGAATAGCTTGTACATCATTATCCTTCGAGGCCTGGAGCAGGGGAGGTTCCCAGATCCTGGAAAAATAAAAATTGCCCATTCATAGTCTTAAAATAAATAAAATGGTTATAGGAAACAAGTTTTGCTGCATCAGCAAAGCAGACTTGGTTAGAGCTTTCTGTTCTCAAGATAACAGACTTGAGAACTGTCAAGACACATACATGAATGAACCACCTTTTAAAGATCAGACATTTTGCATAACCAGAAGATCTATAATTCAGCTTTTAAATGACTAGAGAGCTGATGAAAATGTCACAAAGGAAATATAATTCTGACTCAGGTGGTAATTTAGCATTCCAGGGTAATTGCACATTTACTGTACTTGACTAGACTTTGTACAAGGCGTCAAATTACCTTCCAGTCTTACACTGCCAGGCCTCAGCATTTTCTAGCATCTGAGATCCATGCAGAAATTGCACATATTCCCTGCATTATTTCTGGATTTCTGTTCCCATTTCAAGTTCATCAGCCAGTCTTAAGTAGGCTGGATCATTGATTCTTGTAATAATACAAAATTCAGTAACCAAATTCTTTCTTTCTGACAGATGGAAATACACTGGCAGAACACAAAACTCTCTCTTTGACTCCCAGCCCTCTGCTCTAACCAGGAAACTTGATTAGAAAAAGAATCCTAACTAAATATTCAAACCTTTCATCTTGCTCCATCCCAGCATGGGAGCTTCAGCTGAAAACAATACATAATGATCCCTCTGGAAAGTTTGAAAATAAAGACATCGTTGTTAACAGAAATAAATAATTTTTCAGAAAAATAAAAGTTGGCTGCATGCCCATTGTAATTATATCTGATGCTGAGAGCCACAGGGGTTCTGTCTGTGTGTACCCAGCCAGCTTAATCTGCCAAATGAAGAAAAAAAAAAAAAAAAAGAGAAAAAAAAAAAAGCAGCAGCTTCTTCATCAGCTTGTTAACTTAAATTAAAATAAGGTGATACCCTAAGGAAATGTAACGAACAACATGCAGCATCATGTTTTTCATAAGGAGAGAATGAAAACCACTCCGCCTGCTTTCAATGGAGCAGGCTGTGCTTAAGAAAATGAGAAGTCAAGCCTGAAGTTACTGACAAACCTGCTGAAAGGGCAAGATTGGGGTAACAGAGAATCTTGCCAACAGGTATTACACCACAGCTATACAAGGTTGAAGAACTAAATTAGGAAAAGGGCTACACCTCTCTGATGATCCGCGTCTGCAAAACAGCATGCAGAAACCAAAGAAGAAAGAGCAGAAAGGATACAGAAGAGTAATGGAGTATGCTTGAATATATATATGGTCAACACTTGTTCAGCATTCACTGGCACTGCATAACACTAGGTAGTGCTGTCAGCTACTCATCTTTACCAGCAATGCAATACCTGATTTATTAAAAAGATAGATAAGATAAAATGGCTGTAATAGTTCCTTAATGGTTCAGCGGGTAATATAAATATCTGCAGTTACAATCCAGGACCTTTGTTTCGCTGCCTCTTGATGCACAAGGAAAAAAATGTATTATGTATGTGTATTTGGATGCAAGTCTCAAAGAAACATTGAAAGAAGACATAAGGCTTATCATTTTCGCTAAGTCAGTTGTGGAAAGTGGGCCCTGATCCTCCACAAGTATCCCAGAAAAAGATGGGAGAAACCCTTCTACCAAGTCTTGCATGTTCCCTTCATATGTTTCTCCTTGGTTTCCTTGCACTTCATAGAAAAAGAGACTGCTCTTCACAGCTTCTCTCTATCCATGCAGACTATGATGTCTTCAGTGATTAGGAATAGGCAGCAATGTAGGCGGCAGAAACTAGCGCTCTCCTTCAGGAGCAGCATGGAACAATAGTTCAACAAATGAATAGTTTTCATTCTTCTGTGAGTCAAGATGAAAATTCTGGGCTGGAATTGCAGCTGCAAAAGGCATGCAATATATGCACAGACTGAAAAAGAAACAGTTCTTCCACAAAACACAATTTTAGGATTCCCCTTCAAGTGGTAGTTGCCTGAGCTAACTGTAGAAGGAACAGTTTGTTCACACAAGGCAGGTGACAGATGACATTTCTCATTACACAATCTTTGAATGTTCCTCAGTTTAGCAGGTTCCTCAGGAACATTGATGAAGCCTTCACAATCACCAGCCCTTCCTGTCAGTTGTTACTCCTAGAGAAAGTCAAGAATGAACTAAAGACATTGAACTTGAATGTTTGCAAAAGAGTTGGTAGGCTGGAAATTTGCATTGTCTCTCTCTGTGCAATGTTTATTTAGGGGAGAGATTCCAGTCTCCTTGGTCCTCAATTGGAGTTCAGCTGTTCAAAATAAAATATATCTAAAAGGAGTATGGACAGTCTACAAAAGGAGAATGGAAGTCCTAAGAGTGAGTCACCATATAGTAGCTGTTCACCATGTAGAATCTGCTCTGGAGAGTTTCTGGTCAGGAAAATATCTAAAGCATTCATCTATCCCAGGTGCAGATACACAGCAGATGCCCTGGGCAGAACAAGACTTGAGCACGTGAAACACCTTCAGGCTGCTGGCTGAAATCCAAGGGAGGGAGATGGCCCAAGGAACACTGTAGGTCGCTATACATCTAAAAGGTGAGAGTGAGAAATTAGAGACCTGACAAGAGCCAGCTGGCTCCGCTGTTCAGGTTGCTTTTACGCTCTCTCCAGAATTGACTCTAAGAAGTGTCCGAGAACACTGTAAAATCTCTGCAAAACTAATATACTCCAAAACTAATTCACCTCCTGAAAATCAATTCCCAATCTTCACAACAGATCACATCAGCTGCAATTTTCTGTGAACGCACAGAGAAGATAATGAGAAGAAAAGGCTTTCCTCTCTAGCTAATATTCTCTAGACCCACTCAGCAGATGGTCTGCTTTGCCATACTTAAGCAAAAAGTTGCTACCTCCAAAGGGGATTGTTGAGGCTCTTCTGTCCCCCAATAGCCAGAGAATAAGGTGGGAGGCCTGAATGTCATTATAGACCAATCAGTTAGGAGTTTTAGAAATGACACTTGTAAATCTCTGAGGTTGAAGTGGATTTGATGCCTTTATGAAGATTAAGTCTGAACTATATATAAGATAAGGAAAGAAACTGGAGGCTGATTACAGATTGATTAAATATTTGAACACGGAGTTGCAGGAAATAAAAAAATGGTCAAAAGTCAAGCTTGAAAAAATAATTTCTCTCATCAGAAAATACACATGAAAGTCTGGAATGTCGTTTCATTGTGATCTACCCTGGATAGTCCAAAATCACACTTTCTGCCATTTCTGAAGTCTAAAACATTTAGATTCCAAATGATTGGGCTTCTGCGCTTGAGGTAAGTGTCTCGTAGCTTTACAGAGCTGTAATTGTGCAGAAGGATCTCTTATCATCCTACCTGAATCTTCCATTTTTGCCTAATTGTTTCCTTTAGTTCTCTGTGTTCTTTCAGGCCACCATAACAATTTCTATTGCTTTATCTACATCCAAGAAATACTCATATACTTACAGCACACTATTCTTTTGGTTATACTTTTTTAATGAAAACTGTATGTTAATGTATATATATAAATATATACATGTAACATATTTGTTAAATAAAACATATATTAACATATGCACTTGCATATATCTGCATAGCATAGAGCATCTAACTTTACACATATAAATTATATATATACACACAAAGAGAGTATATAAATAGCACTAGCTATTCCACTGAAAGGCGTAAAAATAAATAGTTTGTGTGTCTGCATAAATCAGCTTGATTGCATGAACACATACTTCTTGAAAAAGTACTGAAAAATGCTAGGGTCTCCTTTACAAGAAAAGGCTTTTCTGTACCTCTTTAGTCCATTGTCCCTCTGCCTAATAGTAAGGTCTAGGGTGTTGGGCACTTTACTACCTTCTGACATATATTTAAGTTGCATTTCCTTGCCCAGGCTTCAGTGACATAAATAAGAAGTAAGTGGGTGTATGTGTATGCTATGAAAAGTAATGTAGGGAGAGGAAATAGAAGCAAACAGATACAGGTACTGGTTACAGTGCATAAAAACATCACTGTTCAGCTTACAGCACAAATAGAACCTGAAGAACTGTAGGCACAGTAACAAATAGGGGGCAAACATGTCTGTTAATTGTCAGTGAGAATTTATTTGGGATATCAACAGGCCTTGTTTAGTGAAGAAGCAGTAAAATGGCAAATATGACCACACTGTTAGAAATGCAAAGCTCATGTCTATACTTATAGTTTCTGCTACTGAGTTAGCTCAGCCAAAGGCAGCATATTCTAGCCAAAGCACAACCAAGTTGAAAAGGAAATATTCTGCAGCTGAGATATGTCCCAGAATGGTTCCTAATGAGGTGGTTCAGCTGGGAGTTTTTCTTTCTGTCCTTGCTCTCTCTATGGCCCTAACTGGGTTGTGGGTTACGAGGTTCTAGGATAACCAGTGATTATGCTCCTAACTGGAAGCTCTCCTGCAAGTGGGCAGACATGAAAGGGGATTGAAAGAATAATCTAGAAGCCTGGGGAAACCTCTTTGAAGTTTAGCCCCTTCCTCTTGCACAGTGTCTTTACATGGGAGAAAATAATGAGAAACCAATTAAACTGTGAGCACTTTCCAAAATGTTGCCTTCTGTATAACTCTAATCAATTTCTTAACACCTTAGAAGAAAGCTGTTTCTATCAGAAAAGAGAAAATGGGGAAAATATCGAAGTGAAACAGATTAACAGTATCTACAAGGTACCTAGAAAGGCTGCTCACAAATTACATTTAAGGCAGTTCTTCACTTTCAAATTGGGAGACAAGGATCCAGAAGGCAGCAGAACAGCTGAAGTTTAAAACCTTGTGTGATCTCTTACCATCCATATTCCAGAGAAGGAAACATCAAAGTGCTTTAAACCCATGTAAGGGTCTCTCTATATTCTCTGCGTAACTCGGAGCCAAAACACCTCATTTAGAACACTCTGAGCACTGAATGATATGGTGCATGAAATACAATCCAAAGAACAATCCATCATGCTTTGAAAAACCAAATACAGACTCACCTCCTATAATTTTTTCTAGCGAATTTTTTTCTCTTCTGCCCAAAATGTATTTGGACTAGCCCTTGCATCATTCAAATGGTCTTTGTTCGTGTAAACAGTTTTAGAAACTGTCTTATTCTATGGACAGACTCCAAGGCATGTAGAGAAGAGCAGTGAAAACAACTAAGGCGTCATTGTTCTCAGAGATTCAAACATGAAAAAGGATTAATAATGAAACAATAAGAAGCCTTTATACTAGTATGTGCTTTCAAGAGAAGTGACAGAACCCCATTGCTTGAGTCATCTTAATATGAATAATTGGCGAGTAACACAGTCAGTCAAACATGTCTGGGAAGAATGAGAATAAATCTAGTGGGCATGAGCTGAGATTAATTCCTCTCTTGAGAGGTAGGAAGGACACAAAAGCAGGGATTTTCTCCCTCTTCTCTTCCTCCATTGACTGGAACTTCACTGTGGATTAGCAATAGCATTTTGGAGCATGGAAGTACCAGGCAAGTGGCACTTTGATACTCTTCATTATAATTTTAATCAAAATATGTTAAAAGTTTCTTTACTGAAATTATAATTTTTAACCATTCTCAAAATTGGGCTTTTGTTAACTGGAAAAAATAATTGTTTTAGAGACAAGATTCAACGGGGAAAAAAGAAGAAATTTAATCTAGTTGCAATTATACAAATATTTAGGTGGAAAGGACCTCTGGCGGTTTCTGCTCTGGACTTTTGTACTCCAAACCCTTGCTCACAGGAGGATTAACTCCAAAGCCAGATCAGGCTGTTCAGGTGAATTCTGAACATCTCGAAGAATCTAGATTCCCCAGGCTCTCTTGGGTACCTTTTCTAATGCTGAGCGTGAACCACCCTCAGGAGGAGAAATTTTTCCATATGTCCTACCAGAATTTCCCTTAATGCAACCTGTTCCTGTTGCCTCTCTCTTTCACTGTGTTGTTCTGAGAAGAGTTTGACTCCTCCTTTTTCTCCTCTCCCCATGGATATTGGAAGATAGTAATTATATCTACCCCAGGCTTCTCCAAGCTGAACAAACTAGCCATCCTCAGCCTCTCCTCATATATCATGTGCTCCAGCACCCTAAATATCATAGTGATTGTTAACTGTACTCATTTCACTTCATCATCATCTCTCTTGTACTGCAGAGGTCAACCCAAGACTTTTTTCTAGGTGCAGCCTCATATGTGCTGAGGCAAATAATCACTTCTCTTGCCCTGATGGCTATGCTTTTCCTAATACATCACAGTAAGTGGTTAAACGGCATTGTCGCAAAGGCACACTACACTGCTGACACACATTCAGCTTGGAAGTCTTGTTACAGAGCTGTCCCCTAGCCAGTCAGTCCCTAGCCTGAAGTGAGTCATAGGTCAGTTCCATTCCAGATGTGGGACTTAGCCTTGAATTCCTGAATGGCAGATGTTTATTTTCCCTTCTAATTTTTTTTTCCAAACCATTATTCACATGTGTAACAATAAGTAGGAAGAAAGATTTCTCACAGTGTTTCAATATTGTTCACTTCATTGAGCAAGTGGATTGTTTCTACCTAGTTATCTAGATAAGAAAAGATAATATTTGATTCAAGCTTGTCTTTTTCTTTGTTTTTGAAAATTACCTCAACAAGTACAGTCGTATTTAGGGTTGTTAGGCTAGTTGGCCTATCTGGAGAAGTAAGACCATCATGTCAAAGGGAAGGAAAATTGTGAAAATGGACTATTTAGCATGTAAGTAATAAACAGGCCACTTGCTTTCATAACATATATATTTCTCAGAGAAGGAAGCAGCAAGAAATCTTGTCATCAGCCAAATTACTTTTCTGAACAGTTGCATGTCTAAAGATTGATCAAGTCATTTTCCTTGCTCACTGAGGGTGAAAATTCTTACCAGCCTTTCTGCTGCTTCTAAAATGAGTGTGGGAATAGAAACCCTGAAGAACCCTAGCTCATAAACCATGTTTTTACCTTTTGCAATCACAGGCTTCTATTTTCCTGTGGATAGATGAAACCCTTTGGAGCAAACTTTAGCATGCTAAAAATAAGTTTCCGTAATAAAAGAAAGTAATTTCTTTATTCCTGGACGCTTCATAGGTAGGACGTCAACACACACACTCTTCCAGAGTCCTGTTAGACAAGTTCATCAGATCTGTATAACTATCCAGCCTTATGTGCACATATCCAATTAGGTGATGAGCACCTGCTTTAAAAAATATTCCAAATAGTATATAATATATTTTACAGAATTTTCATTAATGTTTTAATTAAGGGATAGTACATTTACTTCATCTTCACAAATTTTTAATGGTAGGCTTTAAAAATTCATTTTAGACATTTTAGCATCATGAACAACCTGCTAAGAACAAAGAAGGAGAGCACGTTAGGCACAGGTACAATTTTAAGACAAAGATGGAGTTATACGCACAGTGATAACTGCAGATGAAGGTTGGTCACTAATTATGATTTTACATTGACTGTCAGATAGCCTTTCCAGATTTTGAGGTTATCATTCCATGTGTGTTTGTTTAAATACCATAACAATGTCATGGTATTTAAACAACGACAGAACTTCAGGCCCCCAAAGTTGCACAGCCCAGCCTTGCTTTTATTTGAACAAACAGAGGATCTACTCCCTTTGGTAGAAAAGTTGCATCTTTCTACACAGCACTTCAGTGGTGGTCTCAGAAGTGGCGCCACTTCATTCACCTGTCTCTTACCCAAACAGCTGCCTCATGATACCCAGCTGGGGTTGGCTTGGGTGATAGTTTAGGTAAGAACAGTTCTGGCAGGTGTGTTAGTGGCCTGCAAAAGATAAACATGTAATTTTGTCCAGGACACAGAGCTGAGCAGGATCGATTTTGCTGGGAGAAGAGTAGCGGGATACATATATTGACCAGCTTATTGCAGTGCTTTAATTTGTTTGGGGTATTTTGCTTGTGTCTTTGCTCCCCCCCCCGCCCAAGACTTAGTGATACTGTCCCTGAGAAAACAAGCCCAACATTGAAATGGCAGCAAATCCGATGCCAGATGGAAAAGTACCAGATATAGATAGATGGATGTGAAGATCTCAGAACTGCAAAAACTTGAGAGTCTCACAGAAGTACACTTATTTTGCACAAAACTTGTATATCTTTCTTCCCACTGGGCTGGGAATACTGTATGGATGAGGTTGCCTCCATGCTAAAGAGGCAGAAAAAATATCCAGGGCAACATATGTGGGCAGATTCAATGGCTTGTTGGCCTGAATGGGAAACCTGTTTACACAAATTTCTACAACTGCAAAGACAGATGCAAAAAATAAGATGATTGAGAATTATCCTAATACTAATAAATCTACCTACATTTGCTAACCATCCAGAAAGGAATCCTGTGTATCAGTTTCCACACAAAGGCTCAAGATCTAGGTTTTGGGGTGATTTATTTTTGGAAATAAATGTAATGAATTTGGTCTGAGACAGGAACAATAGTCTTTTATTTTTTAACACTAAAATCTGCAAAGAATTTGCTGAGCTGAGAAATGTCTAGCATGGCTCAGCACAAAAAGGCCTACCTCAGATGACTACCTTCCAAATGCTTCTCTAAACTCGAAACTCTCAAGCTTGACTGTTAACTCTAAGATCCTGGGACAGTTTTGTGGTGAGGGTATGGTAGCCATTCTACGGCAGTGACACGAAATGACCACAAGGTAGCAGCAGAGTTCTGAGTGGAAAACAGGAAGCGTTTGAGGAAATTCCTATCTGCCTGCACCCGAGATAATGAGGACTGACTCAGTATACGGTTTCAGCTATAAGTAAGGTTGTTAAGAACTGCTAATTTCCATACAGTTGACCTGGAAAACGGATCTAAAAGCTAATTTTTAATGGCAGAAAAGCAGGAGAGATCTCAGATACACTCAGAGTACAGGCCAAGCATATCAGGGTGGCACTTGGGATAGGCTGGATTTTATTTGTAAGTAGACCTATTGTGATGTCAAATCATTGAGAACAACACTGATTTTTGCAGTGACATTTAGGTTCTTAGACTAGCAGTGTCTTGGATACCCTGAAACATTTGTGCACACGCTCTTTTTTGGCTTAATGCTGTTTCTAGAAATTTAGCATGCCTTTAGCAGGGATAACATTGTATTATCCACACATATTTACACTGGCTTAACAAAACTAGCACATAATCACACTTAAAAGTGTAACAATGCATATTTCTGTTTAGAGAAGACATATGTGTGGCAACCTCAATTAAATACAAACCTTTTCAACTAGGTTTTAGTTCAAACTGCTATAAACATCAACCTAACCCCATCTAAAGTCTCATCTTTAGCTAAGCCATTGACATCTGAGTGTAAATCAGACCCTAAGCATACAATGCACGCAGGCTCTATGAGGCCAGTTTTACAACCTTGGAATGCAGCTGCTACCTTTAAATGTCAGGGAGTTTGTCCATAAAACTATATACCTTGTTCTCATTCCCAGCTTTGACTCCGCCCTGGCTCAGACAATAAGTCTTGCTTATTTCATTTGAAGATGCTACTTTATCAGCTAACACAGCTTTTGTAATAGAAAAAAAAAATGCAGCCTTCTTCCTCTGCCTGATTTTATTACATTTTCCTTAACTGTGCCATACCTTCAGCTCCTGAACCCCACAGTACAAACTCCTTCCCTGAGTATTACAAACATCATGTCCAGGTAGTTATGTACTGTACCCTCCAGAACCAATGTTTAGTCAAACAAGAGCCAAGTCAATGTGTTACTTCATGCAGTCCATTCAGGTTTTCATTTTCAGTCTTATTTTATATTCATAACTAACTTTTCAACAAGAGGCAGCTGCTGAAATGTTATATTCTCTGACAGAAATATGACTGCCTGGCTTGCAAGAACTATTACAAAGACTATGCAGGTGTCTGTAGGCTGTTGTTTGCGTGTTTTGTTAAGACAAATTCAAATCTTCTCTATTTTTATTTGCACAGCTTGGGTGGAGGAAGTGCATGCTGCTCAGAGTTAAGCCATTTGCCTGAAAAGAGGACTAGTAGCTAAAAAGCAAAGTTTTGTCCAAGAAGATCTGGAACCTAGTGATTCACCTTGGAAGAAAAGAATGTCTTGCTCTACATAATGATTTGCATTCTGAGGCACTCAAGGGCCCTTTGAAAACAGTTTTTAGTGAGGTTCTTCTCTCACTCCAAAAATCCTGCCACCTTTGGATAAAACATGTTACATTCTTCTATAACTAAAAAAATCATGTACATAAATGAGCAGATGATTTAGGCTTGTTCTCAAGATTCTGAAGCCTCAACAGAACTTCCCAGGCAGGAACAGAAGGGAATGGGACAGGTGATTCAAACTAATCATGATATGCATCAGCTGCTGCCTAACTTCACTGACTTACAATATGGTGAGTTATGGTTAGCAGACATGTCCTCCTTGTAGATAGCAAAAAGTTTTCTGTGTGGGTGATATCTATTGCTGTATGGCTAAGCTCTCCATCAGAATTCATAAGAGTTTAGCTTTTCTGAAAATTAGATCAGCTGGATATGAAGATAATCATTGTTGAAAATGCTCAGTCAAGACAGAAAATTATTTAACCTGTATTTGTAATATAGGAAAGTTCTGGTGTCCATGTCCTACATACTTGCTGGACTGATGCTTTTCCTTGAAACAGAGTTCTGCTTCAGAAGCGATAACAGCACAACATGAACTGTTTTTTATTTTCTCAACCTGAGATGTTTACATGTTAGCCAATATAAAGCTTTGCTGATTCACTTTCTTTAACAATTGTGTGACAATTTATTCTGAATACATTTAGAATAATTAGAAAAATTCCAGCAGTTCTGAAATTAGAACTCCTGTGCTCAAATCAGAGGTCTGAGACCCCCATGAAAGAGTTTACATTTGCTGCATCAGAGTCATGTTTCTAGCACAGTGTTAAGAATTTTGATTCTATCCAAAAGAAAACCCATCTAGGCCAATCCCTCAGAGATTCTGGGGTGCAGTTACACTGATTTGTGTCAGAATCCTACTTCCCTGATTGTCCATGCCAAATATATATTAGTTTGCAATCAGCTGTGATCCAGGTGAGACCCTTGGGCTTTTGTATTCCCTTAGTGAAAGAGAGCGTGCACCCGTCCAAAATGCCAAAAGCAAGGAATTAATAGTGTTTAGCCATTTCCTGAAGGGAACTGATGCATAAGCCCTCT
>NW_008824032.1:231256-256899 GCF_000699105.1 Pygoscelis adeliae
CAGAAGTATTCAAATCAATGCCAGGAACTTGAAACCCACTGCATTCTGCCTTTCAGTGGGGATACAAAACAAACAATCTTCAAAATGCGTCATGGCTCTGAATACAGGCTGCATAGTCCTAAGACTTCCACATCTCTGCTCCGTGTGTACTGCACTTCCAAACAGCTAAACTATTAAGCTGACAGCAAATACAGCTGTTTTTCTCTCTGAGTAACTGAAAATGTTATCCTACTAGAGGATTTTAAACCGATGTCACTGCTGTGTCTTC
Organism: Pygoscelis adeliae; assembly: GCF_000699105.1. Classification (NCBI taxonomy): domain Eukaryota; kingdom Metazoa; phylum Chordata; class Aves; order Sphenisciformes; family Spheniscidae; genus Pygoscelis; species Pygoscelis adeliae. The sequence goes on from NW_008824032.1 coordinate 231,525, forward strand.
CAGCTATTTACCTGAGCTAGCTTTAAATACAACCAAGGCAGCACAGACATTACTACAGGTGCGAAAACCTGCTCAAAAAGCTGAGTAAATCCTAGGCAGCTAACCTACCACAAACATTCCTACAAATACCTTTAACATGTGCGGTAAAGGAGCATGTAAGAGTTATGGGACAGCAGACACTAATTGTCTTAGCCCCAGCCACTAAAACTCAAGATGGTATTATAATCCCCTAGCCAATATCCAGAAATAGTCAGGACAGAGGCCTGCAATGATGTGTATTTCAACCGGTTGTGTACTGTGCAACCAATTCTTGCACAATATACTATCTGAACAGAGACAAAACATTCTTCACTTGATTTATTCTCTTTTTAATATGTAGGTTATCACTATTTGGTGCCATCTTACAGGAAGTAACTTCGTATGTGATTATCAAGCCAGCAAGGTGCACATAAGTAATTCAAAGAATCAAAGTATAAGCAAAACACCTCATATGACTGACAATCCATGGTCATACCAGAGTTAACATACCAGATAAGAAACTAAACCTTGGTTTCATCTGAACTAATGTTAGACGTTTTCTATAGAGTTGTAGAATAGGTGTAGATAAGCTAGATTATCATTAACCTTTGTCACTTTAGCAAATGGAGGTCAAGGTATGATTCTTCTATACACATATAGGTGTCTAGTTTAGAGTTAAATGAGCTGGTCTCCATTTTATAAAACAAGGGAGGATACACTGCAGTGGTAGCACAAAGAGCAAAACAGTTTCAGCTGTTTTCAACATACAAAGAACAGTTTAATGAGGCACAGGCATTTTCCTACTGACTTAATAGCTCTCCAGCTGACCAGCATCGCATTGACAGTCTAATCAGAATGTAGGACGATCTCCACCTCTGGCTTTAGCCAGGGTAGAAGGACAAGGACTAAATGGGATTTATCTCTTTATTACCATTTTGGTAGAAGGTGATGCTTTTGCATGATAAGTTGTGGTCTTGGTTAAGTGTAGCTGTTCCTACCTTCTTTTTTTCTCCCTACCCTTCTCTTCCACCCCGTTCTCACATATACTGAGTTTGTGTTTACTACTTGTTTGAAATAAAGAGGATTATTAGAATTTAAAGCCAGAAGCAACCCTAAAATCACCTAGTCTGCCCTTCCATATATCTTAGATGCTTATAATTCTCCACATATCAGGGATTTAAGTAAATACATCTAGATAGACCTTGTCTTCTGGAAAGTATTGGAGATGAAAAATTTACCATTTCTTGAGGAAATTTGTTCCCCAGTTAATCAATGTCACTGTTACAGAAACTATCACTTCTTGTGTTTAAAATTAACGTTGGCTTAAGCTCCCAGCCACTGCTTCTTGTTATGTCATTCTCAGCTACTTTACAGAGCTGTTGCAAACCTAGCATTTTCTTGCTATGAAGGTACTTACACTTATAAGGTGGCACTTCTTTTTTTTTTTTTTTTTATACTTGTACAGACTGTACTTCTTAAGCTAATCAGTGTCAGGCATGTTTCTACAATCATTGATTCATTTTTAGGGTTCCCTTCAACAAGTTTTTAAACTTTTCAGATGCTTTAACAATTTACATATTAATTAACAATTTACATTCTTTCTCCTGCATAAGGCTTTCAATATGCATGCCAAGAGATTGCAGTAGTGTTTTCTACAGTTTCACATTGACTGTCATGTTGATTTCTTTGTCCTCTACTACCCCAAAATGGTTTTCATTGGCAATGCTTCCCCCCACACCCAGTCTGTTGCTATAGATAGCTTTTTTCCTTAATAGCTATAAAACTTTGGTTTCGTTGGCCGTGTGATTAAAAACAAAAAGAAACACCCAAGACTGACATCTCTATGTATGGATCCAGGTTGCCAAAAAAACCCCCAATGTCTTGTAAAACTGTCCTGTTTTAATCTTTATTTTGTTTATTATTGTGTCACTGATGACATATTGAACAGCAGTGATAGGCTTCTTGTCTCTTTTTGCTAATCTCCGTGTTTCATACTGGATATGTACATACAGAGAACCCTGGAGTAAAATAATATGGTCTCATTTCCCATTCTCCCATCTTCCCAACAGACTGACTAAACAATAATGGGAGCAATGCCCTGGCCCTAAAGGGTTCATCCACAGATACGATCTGCTGCCTTCTTTACCTTACCTCCTGCTACAAGCAAGCACTGCCCTAGAATTTTCTGGTTTTCTACGTCACCTATTCACCACTTCCCACTGTATGAAGCCAGACTAGAAATGGTTCTTTGTCCCTCTGGGATAAAATAATTCATTCTAAAGAACAGCAGTTAGTGTCTGCTCTCAATTAGGAACCCTGTAACCTGTGTGCATATGTGGTCAATTATTGTATTAATACATAGGATTAATTCCTTCCTCTTTAGGTAGGTCACTATATAGACTAAGCTGAATTTTAAGCCACCTTCTTCTCCCTTTATAGATGTTTTGCAACAGAGTCTGGAAAGGTTTAAACACACACAAAAACAGTGGCATTTCTTGAGCTTGAATAATTTCAGTTATTTAATTACACCCAAGGCAAACAGGGCAATCAATGGAATTGATGTGTCTGAAGTTCTGTTTGTTGATGCCTGTTTGTTTAGCCAATAGAAAAATATTTCCATGGGCCTGTGGCAAAACTTCTTAAGAAAAAGAAAGGAAGAAAGAAGGATGGAAGACAGGGAGGAAGACAAGATGGAAAAAAAGCCTTGAAACCTGATCATTAGAACAGACACTGCTTTGGTGGTATGTTCATTAAATAATTCTGACAAAGTAGAATATATATCCCTTCTACACACCATCATAATATCTTCAGATGGGGAAACTCATACATACAGAGGCATATGATTTGCCTAAAGCTATAGACATATCCACTGCATGTATTAGAACTCCACCATTTCTAAATATCAACACAGTGCTGCTTCCAGTCAACCATAGTGCCCAGGTTATGCCTCTCCAACCCCAAGGGCATACAATTACTCAGAATCAGAACTTGCACGATAAAAATATGACTGATTCTTTTTTACATTAGTTCAAAATCAGTTTGGGAATGTTTTCTTTTAGATTTGATTCTTAGGAATCAAATCAGATAAGCAGTTTGAAGAGCTGTGGGTAGAAGAGGAGCTTGGCATAGCACTTTTTTGTGGAGCAATTCCCTACTTTCACTTCTGTATTTATGACTCAGACCAGGGATACAGCAATTCCAGAATGATAAAACAGCAGATTGATGGGTGTTTTCTTAATTTGTTCCTATTCTCTATCACTACCCCTTGCTACAGATCATCTCTCAGCACAGAACTTAAGCCAGCACTATCGTATTTTATATCTATGTCATGTTATTGCTACAATGCTGTTCAGCAACACTCTGGGTGCACATGGGTCATAAACAAAGGCATTTTGTGACTTCACAAAGATGTATATCTGGTTCAGATACTCTGAATAATAGGGGGCGTCTGAACTCAGTGGATTGCCTGATGGCAATCCCAAATTTGCTGCTTTTCTAGAATTTTTGCCCTACACTTTCTTCTCTGACATAGCACAATCCTGCTATTGTTCCATCTAAAAGGAGAATCACTAGTGAAGGACAGTGAAGTCTACAAATGACCAAGTACCCTGGAATGGACTGAGTCACATCACGTACCAACTCTCAGTCACCTTCATCCTCTCACACTACACTCAGCAAGGTCTTCAAACAAGGACTTCATACTTTCCACAACACACTGGATTTGGACAAGATCTGAGCCAGTTATGGGACTCTGTAGCTCTGGGCAGACCATTTCCTTTTATGTCTCAGATACCCAGGTAACCCTTGAAAAGCACCCTTGGAAATTGACATGAAAAACACTGTGAAAATCATGTGTTCTCCTTTGAAATAAGCTTGTCTTTCTGCCCGTTGTCTTGTTGCCACATTAATAGAATGATGCAACAAAAAGCCCCAGCTTCTAGTTTGTGTCTGGCCTTGGGCACAGAAAGGAACACAGGCCACCTTGTTTCATTTCTAGTATGCTGCAGGCACGCCTGCTGTGCTCCTCATGGTCACCAGGCCAGTCACAGGGCTCAAGAGCAATTCAACTGGATCATGTGACTCTTACCTCAGAGGACTTACTAGATATCTTAAACATACCACCAGTAGCACCATGCTATCAGCTATTTCTGCTGCTAGGGAATATTCTGTGCTCCACTCAGATCACTGGTGACTCCATAACTTCTTGATACTCTGATTCCCCAGAACATCAGGGGTTTTAGCAGAGAATCCTTGGATCCACACTAGCTGAGATTCAGATGGGATTTCTGTGAATACTTTCAAGTGTTCACAGAACAGGTTGCTCATAGATGTCACCCTAGTCACAACTGTCCTGGAATTTACAGACTTGCATATGGATGATCCATTTGATTGAACATCAAAACAAAACAAAAATAAAAATAGGAAGACAGAAGTCTATATTACAGACAATTTTATATTTATGCTTCCTTTCAGAGAACAGAAGTTTATAAAACTCCCAAAGTTCCTGATATAAACTACAATAATATGCAGATAAAGTATATTTTATTTCAGATAGTTTAAATATATATCTAAAATATCTTTTGAATAAAATTAAGACCTCCATCAAAAATTGTTCTGTTGGTCTAGAGGAATAAAAAAACTTGCTTATAGTTTTTGTAATCACAATGACATTTACCATTTTCATAACAAAGAAGACTACAAGTGATTCTCTAACACTGGCATTATCTGCAATAGCAGCTGTTCTCTGGAAAGTGGGCCTGCAAAGTCCATACCGTTTCTAATCAGGAACAATTTAAACATATATATGCTGACAGCTGAAGATATATCTTACACAAGGTGTCAACACTAGCAACCCTTTCAAGTAATTTCAGCACATCTATTTCTGATCAAAACACATAATCTCTTGATGCATTAATACTTCCTGTTAGCCTTTCTGTTCCTCACTCTGAATATGCTGTGGTGACTCAGTTGGCATGAAATTAAACAAACCAAACTACAGCCTTTCCCCTCTTGCTCCTCTCCTTGTCTTGCTCCTCCAAACATACCTACATGTAATTTAGGAATTATCCATACAAAGCACTTGATTAGATCTTAGTAAACTCTTATGCAACAGCTGTTCTGCAAGAATCCCAATAAACATTCTATTCCAGAACATCACAGATCTTTTTCCAGAATAAAGAAACATTGTGCTTTGGAAGTGTGCACTGTTTTGTAAGAAAAGGTAACATTAAATCACCAAGAGCCTTTCAGGAATAAGTGTCAAGCAGATCATAGAATCATAGAATCATAGAATCCATTAGTGGCTATTTTAGCTAAATTTGCTGCATGGACAAGCTGTTACTTCATCCTTTCAGCTCCTAAGGAACAAAGTAACAAGACAGAGTATCTACTTGCTTTTTTACCATCCTCATCTCCACTTCAGCAGAAACCAGAATTGCCAGCACACTATATTCAGTGTATTATTGGAAATAATAAATCTGGAGCAATTCTTTAGGGACATTCCAGTAAACCTTGAAAACATAGCCTTTGTTTAAAAAAAAAAAAGCCAAAAATGAATAGATTATTTTCCAAGATATTAACTGTGAGTGCTCTTTTACCTTCTTCAGAACCATATAGCACAGGGTATCAACGGAGATGGTATACTGAATTAGAAAAGACTCTGATCAGAACATGTATTCCCCTTTCTTCAGTTTTCTCAAAATCCAACTGTACCATTGGGTATTGTTTGGTGAGGATACAGACTGACATTCAGTGAGCAGGAAACTTAGTGTTCCAGCACTGCATATATCTCATATATTTGCTATGGAAACCTACTGCCTCTTTCTTGTTCAAGGGATACATGTGACATTAGAAAAGAATGAAAAATATAAAAGCAGATAGAGTATACACACACACACACACATATATATAAAAAAGGGTTCTACCCTTCCATAATTATGTGGATAGAATGTTCTTACTGTGTCTGGAGGAAAAAAACCTACATTGACAACAATGAAATCCTTTCTGATGGAGAAAAAAAGTGAAATTGATGAGCCTTGATTTTCAAACAGTTACAGAAATAAAAATGATACTGAAATTACTCACTATGTTATACTTTCACACAGACTGAGGTGTCATTTACTTTCCTAATGTACCATCAGTGTGGGTATACTTATACCAGTCCAGTCTCTCTATTTTCACCTCACTTGTTTCCATTCTTCAATATTCAGGTAGAGTTGTCTTTATACAGGAATTGGGAAAAACACTGAATCAATACTGAAAACAAGTTAGATTCATGTCATCTCAGTGTAGATCATACTAACTGTTTGACTGCAGTGCAAACTATCATCATGGAATTTCTAGTCCAAATTGAGGTATGAAGGTATGTATTTCATGTTTATGTTGCTGTTTACATCCGAGTATCTCAAATCTTTTCATAACATGGCTGCATTTTTTCTATTTATTATGCAGATGAGGAAATTGTCAATCAAAATTATAAGAAAATGCCCTGTCATACAGTGCCTCGGTGTAACCACTAGACTCTACTGTCAGATTCCAGAGACAGAACTTGCGTCTTTGATTTCAAATACCACAGACACAGTCCAAGTTTAAAACCACTAAAATAATAGTTCATTATTTCAGATCTATTCGATGAAAATAATTTTAAGGAACAATACCAAATACCCCTCTACTATGGTCATCAAAATTAAAAACTTGGAAAGTTCCAAATAAAACTCGTGACCTTTCCTTGCTAGACCAGAGTTCTTTTCCAAAATACAGCTAGTGCGGCTAGGCTGGAAACATAGTATCTACTACTCTATCTGTTCCAGATATAGGTAACTCAGGAGATAAGGATTTCATCTTGCCTGGAAGATCATCTCACCTCCGATATATCTTGGTTTTAAAATTCTTAGGGGTTGAGTTCTTTGAGAAATGTGCTAAAGGGGAAGGACCTTCATTAGAAGGAATATAGATTTTATGATGTTATAAGATACTGGTGTCTATAACTCTTTAAATACTATAGTTTGCCCCACAAGATGGAGCTTTGAGAAGCACTTGCATATTAAACTTCTGATGCATAAATGCAACAAAGAAGTGGATATGTTTGAGATCCTAATCAGGTTCTTTTTAGTAAAGAAAACATAGGTGAACATACAAAATGTCTATGGAGTAAATGACTATCAAATCAAACAGTATTACACTTGAGATATTTGATTTGGTACACTGAAGAGTTCTTTTTTTTTTTTAAGAATAAACATTAGTTTAGGTTAAGATCGGGACCTAATACTCATGAAATTAGGACTCAACCTTATCTTAATTTTGGCCACAGGGTACTTCTAGAGCACAGTTGGTGCAATGTCACCACAAGAACCTGGAGTAGTTTTGCAAATGAAGAGAATATCTTTGCAGTTATCTGTGATACCCATTTGTAGAACCTCTTGACTAGAGTAGTGCTGAGGCATATCAAACTTCCTGAAATCTATCAGAACTAAAATACTCTGCATGTCTTAATATTCATACTTGGGTTTACTCCACTTAAGCTAATGGAATTGAGGATTTGTTGGGGATGGTTTTGTAATTTTTGGCAAATAATTTAGTTGCAGGAAAATGCAGTTTGGGTTACCTTAAGCCTCTTCAGGAATTTGGAACTAATTTTATAAGTAGTTTATAACCAGAAAGTATGAAACATTTATGGGTTTTGGACTGAGGCACAAATAAACACAACTACCACACATAAAATTTAAAAGAACAGGAAAACAATACCTTATTGTGTCTTTCAATTCAGTTACGTCCTCTGTGGCAGCATTGAATTTAAAATCATATAACATATGATTCAGAGCAGGATTTGAATCAAAGTCTCTGACCGGACTCCTACCAGATATTCCATATTAAACTGCTCTCAGTATCTCCATGTGGAAGATAGTTTCTCTCTTTTTGGACTAATTAGAAGGAAGTGGTTAAAAGATGAAGAACTGCTAATTCTGGGAAAAATCCTGTAGTTCGGTAATGTGAGCAGTCTCCTGCAAGGAAAGACTCATCCCTACTTTGAATCAAGGATAATGAATATTAGAATCTGAGTTTCTCACATCACTGTGGCAGGCCATCTTCATGGCACTCATAAAGCTGTCCCTCAGCTTTTGTTAAAAAATGTAGACCTGCTAAAGACACCTTTTTTGTAGAGTAGAACACAAAACTGTGTTTAAGTAGATTTTTTTCCCCCATTTATTTCAATTCACTGAACTTACTATGCATGTCTGTTTACCTGATGAAATCATCTACCAAAGCCCTTGGGAGTCTGGGGACGCCATCGCTGCCTGGAAGCTAGCCAACATTATTCCAATTTACAAGAAGGGCATGAGGGAAGACCCAGGAAACTACAGACCTGTTAGTCTAACCTCAGTACCCAGAAAATTATGGAGAAATTAATACTAGGTGCTATTGAAAAACATTTAAAGGACAATGCAATCATCAGGCACAGTCAGCATGGGTTCACAAAGGGAAAGTCCTGTCTAATTTGATATCCTTCTACTATAAGGTTGCCCACCTAGCAGATGAAGAGAAGGCAGTAGATGTAATATTCTGGATTTTAGTAAGGCTTTCAATACTGTGCTTCACAGCATCCTTCTGGACAAGTTGTCCAACTGTGGGGTGAGCAGGTACACGGTGCGCTGGGTGAAGAACTGGCTGAAGGGCAGGGCTCAAAGGGTTGTAGTGAATGGGGCTACATCTGGCTGGCAGCCGGTCACCAGTGGTGTTCCTCAGGGTTCAATTCTAGGGCCTAGGGCCAGTTCCAATCTGGATGTAGGAGCTGAATGCACCATTAGCAAGTTTGCTGATGATACCAAACTGGGAGGTGCTATTGACTCTCTTGAGGGACAAGAGGCCTTGCAGAGGGATCTAGACAGATTGGAGCATTGGGCAACTATCAATGGCTGAAATTTAACAAGAACAAATGCTGGATTCTGCACCTGGGACAGAGGAATGCCAGGCACAAGTATAAACTGGGAAAGGAGTGGCTAGAGAGCAGCCCCGCAGAAAGGGATCTGGGGGTGCTGGTTGACAGGAGGCTCAATAGGAGTCAGCAGTGTGCCCTGGCAGCCAAGAGGGCAAACCACGGTCTGGGCTGCATTAAACACAGCATGACCAGCCAATCAAAAGAGGTGATTATCCCATTGCATACAGCATTGGTGCAGCTTCACCTTGAGTACTGTGTGCCATTCAGGGCCCCACACTTTAAAAAGGGTATTATGGTACTTGAACGCGTCCAGAGGAGGCCAACAATGCTGGTGAAAGGGCTGGAAGGCATGTCCTGTAAGGAGCAGCTAAGGACACCGGGTCTGTCTAGTTTGGAGAAAAGGAGGCTGAGGGGCGACCTCATTGCTCTCTACAGCTTCCTGAGGAGGGGAAGTGGAGAGGGAGGTGCTGAGCTCTTCTACCTGGCATCCAGTGATAGGACACGTGGGAATGGTTCAAAGCTGCACCGGGGAGGTTTAGACTGGACATTAGGAAGCATTTCTTTACTAAGAAGGTGATCAAACACTGGAACAGGCTTCCTAGAGAGGTGGTTGATGCCCCAAGCCTGTCAGTGTTTAAGAGGTGTTTGGACCTTAATAACATGCTTTAACTTCTGATCAGCCCTGAAGTGATCAGGCAGTTGGGCTAGATGATCGTTGTAGGTCCATCCCTTCCAACTAGAACTGTACTATCCTATTCTATTTTAAAAAGAAAATCGAACTGGATTTCAAACATGAAAAAAACCTTCAACTATTTGTGTAGCTTCATGAGACAACAGAGGAGGAGGTGAACACTGGTCAATAGGTCATCTGTTCTTGAACCCACTTGGACAGGCTAACTGAGGTCAATGGGGTTGGACAGTGTCACTGAGAGTAGGATTTAGCTCATAAAAATGCAACGGCTGTGGGCTGTTTGTGTTACATAATAAACCTTTAGATAAACCTGTTAGAAAAAGTCACTCTTGAGAATACAGTCATTTATGGTAATGACTACTTTCCTAATACTCTATTAGCAGTGCTGCATTCCTCAGCATGTTATCTATGTAATCATCTAAAAGAATGTCCCAGACAGTTCTACACGAAATTCCAGTTCCTGCTAGGTAGTGGGGTGCTTTTTAGATACCTGAATAAACAACACTGGTGTAACATGAACACACCACTGATAGCACTTGGCCTTACCTACATCAGGAATGCATGTATTGTTGAAAAATGTTATGCATTTTCTAATGATATATGCATAATCTAATGATGTATAATCATTTAAAAATGTGTAATCCAAATATATATGATAATTTAAAGAAATAAAAAACTTTGGAAGATCAACTCAGTCCTATTTCTAATGCAACCAAGAATTACAATATGTTACCCCTTATGATATAGTCAAAGTTTTTTATCAACATTGACCTACTGGGAGACATGAGTTAACCAAAAGGGAAGCTCTACCCTGCAGATTGTAAGGTTGAAAATGGGGAGAGGTAATACAAGTTATCCAAGGCCATGCTCCGCAATTAAAATTCAGGGTTACATGATGCTTGTAACAATTTCCCTTTTTATTGTGTGAAACTAGGGTAACATAACCTTGGCCATACTGTGACACAATGGCAGCTCACTAACTCAATGTTCTATCAGAGAACATGACCACTCAGACATATGATGCAGAAAGATGCCAGAGGTTTTTTAAATGCTAATATCAGGATCAGATCCACTCATGAAGTATATAAGGCAGTTAAGTGTGCCGGGGGGGGGGGGCGGGGGGGAAAAAACGTGTATTATGCAAACTAGCATAGCAGCATCGATGATGGGAGAATCTGCAATGCATTTAACTGTCCCTTTCCTGGTAAAGCGTCACCTTGAGAATGCCATTAAACAAGTCTCTTGCATCTCTGACTGCATACAGTAGATTTATACTACTAGCCATGCTATGAATGTAATCTACCTTAAAACAAACAAACAAACAAAAACAAACTCTAGATTCTCTACACTTTATTTTTTTTATTGTGCTGTGCTTTTTATCTCACTATATCCTGTTCCAGAAGTACATTACACCTTCTCTAAAAAGCATATTTTTTTTTTAGTTGGCAACATCTCTTATTTCTTCCATTATATGAAGGATAGGATCATCCTCCCCTTTCTCATTCATTATTTTAGGAAATCTTCCCTCTATGCACACACCCTCCCACTTACTAATCTTTCTAAACCAAACAATTTCAACTCTGTCTCACTTCATAGTTTCTTCATGCTTTTAATAAGTTTTTGTGCCCATTCTTACATTCCCCTCATTTTTCTGAGATAGGATAACCAAAGCTGGACATATGATTCCAGCAGAAAGTTGTCTCACTCATTTACAGAATGGGACAGGAGCAAGTTTTCTGAAGGATGTTGGCTCTGTGACTGTTCACTTCTCTCATTCAGCTTGTGGCTGCTTCTGGCCCTAAGCATTACAGTATTCTCATTGTTATTCTCTTCCTACTTTTAAATAAGCTAAAATTTAAAAAAGGAGGTCAATAACAATGAAAATATTCCAACATCTCACCCTTTTTCTGTCTTCAGACACGTTCCATTAATTTCATTATTTGCTTTGAACAGTTCATTAATTCAGTGGTAGTGAACATTGGTAATAGAGCAGGAGGACCTAGAAGAAAGGTTTCCAGTTGCTGACCTTCTAGTTACTGTACAATTACTGGCCCTCTGGACTTCAGTTCTCAAGCCATGTTTTACTGCCTTCATGTTCATGAATTCCTCAGGTGCAAGCCATGATGATTAAGCCAAATAGAATTACAGTATGCACACCCTAAGACTTAATAGAATAAATAACTGATCAAGTCAGTCCTGTGATTCACCTATTTGGCCACCCACAGGAAATAATCATCCACATTGCAGTACTCAGTTTCCCCAAATGCCTTGCAAGAGGAGAGTCCACAGCAGCTACTATGTTAGCATTGTGAAAATTTTTTACCCTAACAAAAGTTTTTTTTCTCTTGCTGTATTCTGACCACCCAGCTGTAGAGCAGCAGTTCACCTTGATCATCCCCTCTGTCTCCTAAATATCATTTAAGTAGCATTGATGCTATGGCCCCTATGCTATGGATCCTGAAAATTAGTGACAATGATAATTGTTACATGTAGCTCCCTGCAAGTAAGGATGAGATACTTCTCAGATAGCTAAAACAGAGGAACAAACTTGCTACCCATTCACCAAGCACACTTCAGTGTTGAAGTGGTAGTCCCTTTGCCAGCCTCGTTTCAGACTGTTTGGCTATCCCCCACCTTACTGGACATGACTGTCAGAAAAGGAGGATGCCAAAAGCATGGCAGCAGAGCAAGGTGGATCAACAGTTGGTATGTTGTATCTTGGGTTACAGCTGCACAACCATTTTGAGGGGGGTACTCAGACCCACCCTTGTGTCTGGCCCAGGTATGCATTCTCCTGTACCTCCTTGTGCCAGGGTTAATTCTTGTTCAGTTCACAACACATCAAGAACCCATCCAGCTGAAAACAAACCTTTTTCTCAGGTTTCTAGTCTGCAACAAGCTCACTTCTCTACTCCAGCTTACAGCACAGCCACATTAGCATTAATGCTGGCACAAGGAATGTGATAGAGTAGATGTAGAAGGTTTTGGACACAGGGAGAAGACTTCTGCTTTCAGTGGCAACCAAAGCATCTAACATCAGCTTACTGTGACCACATAAATTCTGTATAGCCTCTTTAGTGAGGCTATACAATTTCTCATTGGCTGACTTTCTTCCCCTAGGACTTTGCATGTGGATGGTGGAAGATTCCTGTAATCTCTGTTTTACTCTCCTCCACAGTCACATAATTTTAAAATGCTTTAAAAATTTGTCCCTCTCCGCAAACATTTCAGCAGAGAAGAGACATATCAGAGAGGATATGTAATAAACATGGGTGTGACACATCAAATTCCTGGTTGCAATTGGGCCAAAGTTCAGAGTATGGCTCCCTCAAAACCACAAACTATTAATGATGGCAAAAGATTCCTGTGATCTCTGTTGTGCTTTCCTTGACAATTTGAAGCTGCTGAATTCTCAGTTGTCAAATCAGCTATGCCATTGTGTCATAATGTCCTTTAGTTTGTCCCTAGCATCTTTGGAATGCCCATTTCTTAACACCCAATGATATATGAAAGGAAGAACTGTTTCCAAGCTGCCTGGAGACAGCAATTATTCTCTGCATACAAGTCTAGGGCAGAAAACAGGTAAACACCAGGTAGGGACAGCAGACAAGGAAAAAACCTGAAGCAAAAGGCAGAAAGGAACAGCAAGTCTTGGACATACCTTTTTTGCTGCAGTAGGTTGATTTCATCCAGACACCTAGCCTGAGTTCTTTCACCCTGTAAGCAGTGCAAAAAAGAGCTCCCGAGCCAGAGGAGCAACCCATGATCCTCAGGCAGGACCACCCCCATGGCTCTGTGCCCTCAACAGCTGAACTCAAACAGCCACCTCCATCTCTTTCTCCCTCTAATATGCGTCTGTAAATGGCACTTTCTCTCCCTGTTCCACCTGGGATAAGACAATCCAAGTGGGAAACAGGTGTTTGTGCAGAAAAGGTCAGTGCAGAAGAGTGACAGAGAGTTGCAACATTTGGCTAAGACAGGCATCTTGGCTGAGTTCCAGAGACAGACAACCTGCTGGAGAGTTGCTGAGTGAAAGAGAGCAAGCACACACCTCTCTTCCAAACTACTTCCTGAGTTAAAGAGAGGTGGCTTTCTTCAGAAGCTGTAAGAAGTCTACTGTGTTCCCCGAATAGTCTTGTTTATACTCCATGCAGGACTTCCAGCACATATTTTCAAGAATAGATTTTTTAAGAAAAACAGCAGAGTTATAAGAGAAGTGCCAAAGGTTGTCAGGGGCTACTTTCCCTCCTCTCCTTTTCACTTTCTTTCTCTTTCAGATATATTTTGTCCCTGCCTGCAGAAAAGGGAGCAATGACAGTGACAGGAGACCAAGTGGGAAGGTTTGCTTGAAGCTCTTCTGCTTTAAGTTCAGGCAAACTTGTTTGTTGTGTCTCTTTCCATCACAAGCAAAGCTCACGTCCATATACTTAAAACCCAGCCCTGGGTAACAGCTACCTGTGCCCTTCAGTTATCCTAAGATGTTCTTTTCCCCCTGTGTGAGTCATTAAACCAAAAGTATATCAGCAAAGGGACTGAAAAGGAGTCTCCTCCGTAAGTTCTCTTTAATGCAGACCTCTGTTGCACCTACAAAAATATCCTTGCAGGTACTTGCTATCCCTGAATGAAAGTTTCATCATGCTAGATTGGCAATAAAAAAATGTGAGGGCCCAGGAATCAGGCTGTCATTTCTTCTCTCTCATGCTACTCAACTGAATGAGCATGAAAAGTACACCAACCCAAAACTGATATGTGAGGCTGAGTTAGGTCACAGGTCTCTTGTTAAACAGACATAACAAAGCCACAGTATCATCTAGCTGTCACCATAAACTAAGGATGGCAACCTCATTCTCTAATCACGACCAGAAATCAAAGAAAACTTGTTTTGATCCGTAAAGCATGAGTTGGAATGATTGTAATCTGCTGCAGGTTTGGCAGGCTGGCTTGAGCCAGGTCTCTGGGTGCAGTTTGTCTGCTGAACTGCATGAGGATAAACCCTGTGAACTCAGAGTCTCACCACCCTGATGGATGTAAGACCACTGCTTTCCTTTCAAAGGGATTGGGGGGAGGGGATGGGAGGGGGGGGTTACATGAACAAGTGTGAGAACCTTAGTGACCGGGAACATAAACCTCTATTTCCTCCTAGCGTCACAGACAGTCAGGATGAGAGATCTGTCTTTGTGCAAACAGATGAATGGCTTTAAAGGTGTATGGGGAACATATATAACTCAGTCTATATAGCTGCCTATCATCTTTCTCACATGAGGGTCTTTGTAAGCAGGTTCAGGTTAGATAGGAACACATGTTCACACCAGTAAACTTACTTCACATATAACTGCTCTGCTGATGTTTGTGACCAGCCTTTCCTTTAAGGACAGCAGTGACGCTTATGTTCTCAGGAACACTTATCAAAAATGTCAGACAAACAGCATTTGTTCTAGTTCTCTTAGCTGGAGAATAGTCTCTTGAAAAGTGGTTAAATATCAAGGACCTGACTTTTGACAAGGAAAAGGCCTAGAAGG
This sequence comes from Pygoscelis adeliae, assembly GCF_000699105.1. NCBI lineage: Eukaryota > Metazoa > Chordata > Aves > Sphenisciformes > Spheniscidae > Pygoscelis > Pygoscelis adeliae. The sequence continues at coordinate 246,688 of NW_008824032.1, forward strand.
GGTAAAATCCTGTACTCCCCTCTCAAAACAAACTATCTCCCACTCCCTATCAACCATTTAGGTGCTTTGAAAGAGCTGACCCATTATCTTTGTGTAGAAAAGTCAAATCAGACACAGCAGATGGATAGAATTTGTTTTCCTCACAGTTCAGCAGCCACCAAAAAAAAGTACAAGCTTATCCACAAGACGACATAGACCAGTTTGGCTGCCACAGCATTCACGTTGGTGCATATACCAAGGGGGAATTCCTACAGACCAGTGATGGGGCTGAAGTACATATTACAAACATAGCAGTCAAACTGAGAATTATTGTTTTAAATAAGGTTACTCCAATACACACACAGGAAAAAGGAAATTTGTCCAGACAAAAAAGATTATTTAACAAATGCTCAAGAGACTGTTTGATTGACTGACTTTCCTACAGTTTGTGGGGAAAATATTCTGGAATATCAAAATATTTTTCTAGTGTTTTCAAAAAACATTTCAATTGTTTGAGTGCAGATAGGCTTTTTTCCTTATAATTTAAAATTGATCCTTTTCCTCCAAATTTTACACTATTTTTATTTGCTTGATGGGGTACTTTTATTTCTGACAGCTATTTCTTATCCTAGAAAATTCAGCTTTGCAGCAGCCTGATATGTTGATTTGACTGAGTAAGGAGGCATTCTTTTTATCAAGAATTTCAGTGTTTGGAGTGAGAGGGAAGACCTAACAGGAATGAAATCAAGCTGCAAAATGCTAGTGAAATGAAATGGCCTATCTCTATACAATACTATTGCTGGTCATCTAAAATATGTTCCCCCTCACACTTGTGGGTCTCAAAAGTATAGATAACTGAGCTAGACTTCTGATTCATATCAGAGTTTGGATTTAAGTGTTCAAAATTTTTTTGTGTCTTTAGCACCAGTCTAATCAGTGCTACTGAAAAATACAAAAAGATCTCAGAATTACAGAATCGCAGAATGATTGAAGTTGGAAGGGACCTCTGGAGGTCACCTGGTCCAACCCCCCATGCTCAAGCAGGATCACCTAGAGCAGGCTGTCCAGGACCATGTCCAGACCACTTTTGAGTATCTTCAAGGATGGAGACTGCAACCTCCCTAGGGAACCTGCTCCAGTGCTCAGTCATCCTCAAAAAAGAAGTGCTTCCTGAAGGTCAAACAGAGCCTCCTGTGTGTCAGTTTGTGCGCACTGCCTCTTGTCCTGTCACTGGGCACTGCTACAAAGAGCCTGGCTCTGTCCTTTTTGCGTTCTCCTTTCAGGTATTTGTGCGCATTGATGGATCCCCCCTGAGCTTTCTCTTCTCCACAGTCAGCCTCTCCTCATAGGAGAGATGCTCCAGTCCCTTAATCACCTTTGTGGCCCTTTGCTGGACTCTCTCCAGTATGTCCATGTCTCTTTTGTACTGGGGAGCCCAAAACTGGACACAGGACTCCAGGTGTGGCCTCACCAGAGCTGAGTAGAGGGGAAAGATCACCTCCCTCGACTGGCTGGGAATACTTTGTCTAATGCAGCCCAGGATACCATTAGCCTTCTTTGTGGCAAGGGCACATTGCTGGCTCATGGTCAACTTGGTGTCCAACAGGATCTCAAAGGCTTTTTCTGCCAAGCTGCTTTCCAGCTGAGTCGCCCGCAGCATATATTGGTATGTGGGATTGCTCCTCCCCAGGTGCAGGACTTTGCACTTCCCCTTGTTGAACTTCATGAGGTTCCTGTCAGCCCATTTCTCCAGCCTGCCGAGGTCCCTCTGGATGGCTGCATGACCCTGAAGTTGATCTGAGCCTATCCAGTATATATTGTGTATATCCAGCAGGACGGATTGAGGAAAAGATGTTTCTTTTACTTACTACACCACTATATTTATCTCAGGTATTATACTAAAGTGACATTAATGTGACAGCAGCTGTGCTGCCAAATACTTTTATTTCCTTGGGCAGCTCAACTCTGTATCTCAATTCCATCATATGCAAAATGGGAACAACAACAAAACCAGATAGTAACAGCTCTACTCCCTGACAAGATTACTGAAATTTTTAAAGCATGGAAATAACAAATACCTCAAATAAGAAAACTCTTTTTGATGCAGCTTTTCAGTTCCTAATAATCAGACAAATTTAAGGACTGATAGACATTTAAAAACAAAAAAATCTTCTCAACTGTAAAAAGCTTTCCAGGAATAGCAATGGAGCGAGGGATGTGATGTTCACAAATTCTTCTCTGGAGAACTCAAAAACTATCTCTAGATACCATATTCAATAGTTCAATAGCATCACTGAATGTTATATGGCCAGGTTCCCAAAAGGTATGAAGTGCTAGCCATATTGATAAGTCTGGTTACCTTTGCAACTCCTGCTACTTTCTGAAGTAGGGGATGGGGAGAGCAAAGTAACATCTCATAGGGAGTTGAGGATGAAAAGAGCAAGCTGAGCTGATGAAAAATACATGGGTAATGGCAGGATTTTGATGGGTGGAAGGAAGCAAAAGCCCTTTAGAATGAGGAAAATATTTAGTGAGTAAGCAGAACTGAAGACACAGCCCAGAAAAAATCAGAAGTAAACAAACAAAAATTCTAAAGAAATAGGGGAAAAAAGCAAGAATATTAAGAGGAAATAATCCTGGAACTTAATGCAAGTAAAGTCTTTCATTTACACTTTAGGGAGTTGGTATTTACAGTATTTTAATCTCATTTGGAAGGGGTCTACAGGCAACCTCATGCCTGTGGAATAATGTCCTGCATTAGAACTGAGCTACTATGTGACCTGCAGTTTCCGGTAAGCCTTCTTGACATGCTAAAAATCTCTTCTGGATTTCTGATTGAAAAGTAGCCCTAACTTTGAGTTTTGGAAGCATTCAGTTCATACTGCAAATGAGGCTATTGTAGTCAAAGCAAAAGGCAGATCTCCAAAGTGATACTGAGCCAGATGATAGACTTGAGTTCCTTTTGTTTTCTATAATTACAAATTGTGTGCAGTGCAAACAATTAAATAAATGAACACTTTAAGTATAATCTCGAAGAAGGAGAAGTGATGCCTGTTTAGTTGTGTTGCACTTCCACTTAGAAAGGGGAAATACTGTAAACTTCCCCTAATGGGAAATTGAAAGGAAAAACATGAAAGTTTAAGCTTTATCTAGTATCTCAATGCTGTTGTATTTCTGGTTCAAATGCAGCTGTCTCTCTTGTAACAGCTGTCTAGATTTTTATTGCAATATAGAAAAGGTTCCCAAGTCGGTGAAACAATTGTTAAAAAGTGGACCACTTGCAGAGGAATCAAAGTTGAAATGTACACCACTAACTGTTGCTACTTTCAGAGGTCATAAATAATCATTAACCTGCAGTTACAGTTAATTTAGACTCGTCACACATGCATGTTTTTAAATGTAACAAGTATCTTACCACAGCAAAATCCTGCTAAGCGAGTGAGTGCTAAGGAAAGAAACTTCCTTGAAACTCAATATATTAGGTCTTGATTGGTGCAGGGGCAGATGTCTAATCTAAATAGTAGACATCTGTATGTCATTAGTCTGATCATCAACAAGTTCCCTCTATAATTGAGAGAGGCTCCCAAGGCAGGATGAATTCCCATCTGAAGCAGTCTCCCACTGTTGACCATTGAGAAAACCTGACATAGAGCAGATGCCTAATATTCACATGATTAAAGTTAAGGGAAATCCACTACCTGATGTCAGAAATAAACTTCTGAGTAGTTTTGCTGGAATCAAGTAGATGGCCTTGTGTACAGAAATATATGTCTATGTTTTCCATTGTAATTTTTTGGTATGTTTCTCATGATCCTGTATTTCTTTATGAGATTTCTTTATTTTTCATTGTTTGTGTGATTTATTTAAAGCTTGTTAAGTTTGTGAAAGGGGTTATACGGTAATATGGTCTTGTGATAATGAGGAATCAAACTCCGTGACCTTTCCTGGCACACAGTATATATAGTTTTGCACCATGGATTTTTTTACCTCTCTGCACTAGCAAAAAAGCTAACATATCCTGCAGCTTTGAAAACAATCTCTAAATATAGTCATATGAACAAACCCTGACATGATCTGTATATAAAAAATCAAGGAAAAGCCTTTTAATTTGTTCTTCAATTGCATCAATTTCCTGAACAAAGAGGCTTTAGGCAAGGCAATTACAAAGGGGCTGTTGGGGGAAACAGTCCACTTGAGTGCATTGTTAGGTCATCACTGCTCTGAATAGAGAAACACATTCATTTAGCTATGCATCATTAGTATCATACACCTAGAAGCTGATAGCTTAGTTCAGTTAAGTGGTTGGTGTCTGAACTTTTGTTACTATTAAAACATAAGATCTGGCTATAGAAGACTAATGTATAGAAGACTAATGCCTTTAAGATTCCACGTAGACAAAGTTGTCTGTATGAGAAACAGGTTGAGTGTTCTTATATGGGCAGCAGCATTATCAATTCCCTATGTGTCCAACGGGAAAAACAAGCTTGAGCAACAGGCAGTGGTAAATTACTTGGAGATTTATGGACTGAAGAGAGCAATGCATTGTCAACATGGAAAATTGCTGTTAATCAACTTGACCCCTACCTGCTGCTCCTGGAAAGTAAATGCCAAATTAAGTCAGATACCGTGGTACAGGAAATGCTCCTTCCTAATGAGTATGATAGTCAATCTTACTCTAGATCATCTTAGCTCTCCACAAAGAGCCAAATTAAAAATCTCAGTAAAGCTGGGCCACAAGACACTGCCGTAGAAGGTCATGACAGGAAGACAGTTCTGTGGCTGGGACATGTAAGAACAACGACAAGAGCAATTTTGTGTGTTGAGGTCTAATAGTAGTTTCTCATGCAATCTTGGACAGCATTTACGTTGAACAGTCAGGGATCTTCAGATTTTGTGTGCATGATTTGACAGACGCAGTAACTAGGCTCCCTCTAAACTGTGGGAATTTTAAATGAGTCTTCTTTTCAGTTCCTTAAATTTGATTATTGCTAGGATGAATAATTATGTCCCACTTTATAGGATATTTCAAGTGTTTTGACATCTTTACATGATTCAGGATATAGAAATGTAAAATGTTATTGACAACCTAAAAGCCAAGATAAAGTTACGAGAAAGTAGGTGACAGCCTGCTATATATTACACATTCTGAAAAACAAAACACAGAGGAAGGTTTTGAGCTGAACTGACTGCATGATTTTGCCTTATAGAGCAAGATGCAATTAGAAATTGAGAGCATATGTCCAGCAGAAGTGGATGCTTCCACTCTCCACAGGCAGGCTACTTATTCAAGTAAGCCTTTACCAGAATGGTCACCAAGTGTCTAGAATTACTACAACACATGCCCCAGTTCCAAAAAGGCTGAGCGGTTTATTGCCTAGAACATCTTCTAACCTCCTTTGGCATCCAGAGAATAGGAGATCTATAGCAGAAGACTTTTGATGAGCTTAATCTGTTGCCTAAAAGTGCTGATTCTGCCATTGTTTTCTTGCAGACAGATATTGCAGAAGAGTTGTTTGTTAAGACAAAATGTTCAATGTTTTCAAGACAATGTTTTACCTTTACAAAGCAACTTCTATCAAAGATATTGAAGAAATTGCACACAAAAGACAGAAATTATGGAGAAATATGAAACCATTTTCTTCTCTATTCCATTCTTCAGCTCCTCTGTAATAGCTCCTTGTTGTGGTTTAACCTCAGCCGGCAACTAAGCACCACAGCCACTCGCTCAGAGAATCGGAAGGGTAAAAGTGAGAAAACTCATGGGTTGAGATAAAGACAGTTTAACAGGTAAAGCAAAAGCTGCACACACAAGCAAAGCAAAACAAGGAATTCATTCACTACTTCCCATCGGCAGGCAGGTGTTCAGCCATCTCCAGGAAAGCAGGGCTCCATCATGCGTAATGGTTACTTGGGAAGAAAAACGCCATCACGCCAAACGTGTCCCCCCCCTTCCTTCTTCTTCCCTCAGCTTTATATGCTGAGCATGATGTCACATGGTATGGAATATCCCTTTGGCCAGTTGGGGTCAACTGTCCTGGCTGTGCCCCCCTCTCAGCCCCCCGTGCACCTGCAGCCTTCTCAGTCGGTAGAGCGTGGGAAGCTGAAAAGTCCTTGACTAGTGTAAACACTACCTAGCAACAACTAAAACATTGGTGTGTTATCAACATTGTTCTCACCCTAAATCCAAAACACAGCACTGTACCAGCTACTAGGAAGGAAATTAACTCTATCCCTGCCAAAACCAGGACACTCCTGTAAAGCAGAGGAGTATCTTGTCAATATGGAAGGGCAAGAAGAGCTAGCATACTGGTAAGGTCACATCAGAAAGGCATTATTTTCATTACAAACCAAAACTTCCAGGCCTCTCCCTTCTTCATGTGAAAATACTAGCGTCCTGGAATTGTCTTATTTTAGTTTATACCTTACCAAGGAAGTGGTAGCTTAACTTGGTAAAGCTATACTTTATAGCACTGAGGTTTCTCAATGCTCTGGAAAATATAATTATAAAGGCAAAACCAGGGACCAGTGTAAGTGATCAGCATGCAACTGGATTTGCATGAAAAGAAGGATGATTAATGCTGCATTTGTTATAGAGGTCCTCATATGCAAAATCCAAGGTATCATTGGAAACACTTCATATGATGTATTAGAGATGACCATGTGAATAGTTTCAAATATGAAGAAACGCAAATGTCTAAAAAGCTGCCTGGCTTTCCCCCTTTCTTACATGAGGGAATGATAATTTAACTTTCTGGATTTTTACATATATATAATTTTTATAAATGAATTTGAATATTGTAATTAATTTTTTATACAACCTTAAAAAATGGAGTTCCCACTTACTCTTATGTCATTGAGAGCTGAAAGAAAAACATGCTAGAAATCACATCTGTCACTGGCAAAATTTGAATCCCTATTCCATAGTACTAATCATCATTGATTTCTGGTGATGCCATAACAAGTTTTTGTATTTCTTTAATGGTTTTAGGTATAAGACAAATTAATACTGTGTTACAATGTCCCTTCATTTGATATGTTTTACCACCTCAAACCAGTTTGTGACTCTGGGATAAAAGCACTATACAGGCATAAAACCGGAGCTGCTATGACAAATATCTCATTTGGATGGTTACCTTACTTTGACTACAGAATTTTGCATAACCTCTTCTGTTATGATGCTGATAGTTCCTGAAAAATGTTTATGCTCTGTGGTAAATTTGGAGGGAATTTTACTAGTACAGAGCATTGTCTATTAAGAGATTTTTATAGTGTAAATAAGAAGACAAAAATAAGATATACTATTAGTTTAAAGAAGTAGATATGAAGAGATTTTTCCTGGGGAGCAGAAACAGAGACAATACCAATCAAAAAAATTAGAGAGGAAAGTTGTCTGCTGGTGAGAAGAAAGATTGTCAGGCACACTGACAATCAAGTCCAGTCAGAACATGAAACCCAATGTTTGGATATCACTTAAGGTTGTAGCTGAGGATGATTTGCTTAAATCCATGTAAACAGAATTCTGAGTTTGGGTCATTTTTTTCAAAAAAGGAGACAAGACAATTCTGTATATAAGGTTCACCTACACTAACAACAGCTGTAGATTTTCTAAATATTTATTTAAAATTTTATTTTCTAGTGACCTTTATTTTAAGAAAAGCAAAATCTATTTTTACTTTTTTACTTTTGTCGTTGTTTTAATTAAAGCAGTCAGTAGTTCCAAAATACACACACACGCACACAAATTCTACTATTTCTTTCTTCCCACACTTACCTTCGAAGTTGACTTTGCAGTTCTAACTCCTAATTTATTGGATTTAGCAAATGCATTTAATTCTTCTTTTTTTTTTTTCAGTTCCACTTATCCATTATCATTATGCAGCATTCATATTTTCCTCAGAGTAAAAGTTTGACTCATACATTGTTGTTTCTCTTTGAAGCATGGAGGTCTCAATACTAACATAGAATCATAGAATCATAGAATCGTTAAGGTTGGAAGAGACCTCCAAGATCATCGAGTCCAACCGTCAACCCAACACCACCATGCCTACTAAACCATGTCCCTAAGCGCCTCATCTACCCATCTTTTAAATATCTCCAGGGATGGTGACTCAACCACTTCCCTGGGGAGCCTGTTCCAATGTTTAACATGACCCAACACGAACAGTTACTGAAACTGTCAACTGTAATTTAACACTTTATTAAGTAAATTAGGCAGCTGTTATGAGAAAGAGCTTTTGATATGACACCACTCAGCTAAAAATATCACCAAGATATAAATGTATCCCTAATAGACTGCCACCCACCTTCCACAGCTACTGAAAGGAAAAAATTATGACAGAAGCTGAAAGCAAGTTCATACACGTGAGTGTGCATACATCAATATTGACAAAGTGACAGGCACACAGATATGAATGTGGCCAAAGCTCAAAGTCCTTTATATGCTTACCGAAAGGATAACATTTTTTATTTTAGTCTTCTGTAATGAAATTGCAGTCCCTGGTAAGCACTGTGGGAACATCCAGACAGCCAGGAGTCATTGGCCTTCTGAATAGTCAATAGTTTTTCTAATTTGCTTTTCTCTATTTCATTCCATGTCCTAATAGCTACTCCTCTGTCTGTAATGAGAAATCAGAGCTATTTTCTACTTCTACCTCCTTCAGTCTACGCAGGATTTTTTCACCTCTGGGTTCTTTGGAGTCACTGAGTTCATAGGGAGAAACATAAATAGTCTATCAGCCTTTAACCCCTCTGATCCTCTGTTATCTTCTTCTTTTATCTTTAAGATTTTTAAGGTTAAGCCAAAACAATACTTCATACTATGTCTGGCAGACCAATTACTGAGGACTGTTGTGTTCTATTTATGCCTTAAGCAGAAAACATAAAGAAAAAGACCTGGCAGAATGTAGTGTGTGCATTGCATTGGATCCATCCTCATGTCACAATGTTTTAGGGTTTCCTGTTGCATTTGCTCCATGTCTCTGGGAAACATCTCTCTTTCACATATGTACTGTCAGTCTCTGAGCTGGGGAAACAACTATCATGAGATTCAGCTTCCATTGCTCATTTTAGCCATGGGTTGGCCAAGACTGCTGATCAGGAAACTCTCAGCCACAAATGGAAATTTCAGCATATCTTTTAATCCTGATTCACTTGGATCTCTGCTGTGCCAGGATTTCAATATGTGTTATGGAAAATAATTCACACTCCTATTCTAGTGAATCTGGGCAATGTTGGACCTAGCAAATTATTGATTCTCTCCTTTCTTTTCCACCTACTCTTTTTGAGATGTAACTTGAAAAAGTAATTAGTGCCTTTATATTCTAAGTACTATGTACTTATGATAATGCTTGGAAGTCTTAAAAAAGCCCCCCAACATTGTTCTATTAGACAATAGACATTGTTTTACATTGTTTTACAATGTCTATTGTCTTGACAAACAGGAGAAGAAACAAGTTACTGGAAATGAAAATTGACTTGGCAAAGAGGATATCACATAGCAGTAGAGGAACAGGAATAATCGAATCCACATCTCCAGATGGAATGATTCATGTATTTTCTCAAATAAAAAATAAATCATATGCACAGCTCTGAAGCAAGCTTGAGACATTAAAACAGATTCCTCCAAGCTGTCCTTTTATAAAGAAAATACTTCAGATGTTCTTTATTGCTTTGACGAGAAAGGATGGATGCTGGTAGTTAGCAATGCTCTGCTGTCTAGCAGGAGCACATTCTCACTCTGTTGGCATGTCTACAGATGTTGTTTCCCTTATTGTGATCTTCGAGTCAAGGCTGTATGGACTGAAGTCCTGCACCACTATTCCAGTGACAGTTCAACCAGTGATGTAGAGCAGAACTTCACCTGCTTATGCATGAACATCCTATGAAAGTCACGCCTCCTCCAAGACTAATATAACTTTATATCCATGATACCCTGCACTTACTTCAAGGCTATATTCCCCTTTGTCCCAAGATTAAGGCAAAATGGACCATGGAGGCCTTTCTTGCCTTTCTTGCAAGGGTATCTTGCCTTTCTTGCCTTTTCTCTTTCTTGCAATTAAGTCTCCAAGGAGACTTAATTGCCTCAGTCTTTAGCAGGCAGACCAGTTATCCTCAGGGTACTCGGCCCCCTGAGCTGGAAGACAGAGACGGCGAGCAGGATGAACCCCCCATAATCCAAGAGGAAGCGGTCAACGACCTGCTACGCCACCTGGATGCTCACAAGTCTATGGGGCC
>NW_008824032.1:256909-269360 GCF_000699105.1 Pygoscelis adeliae
TCTATCAGCAGTCCTGGTTAACGGGGGAGGTCCTGGACGACTGGAGGCTGGCCAATGTGACGCCCATCTACAAGAAGGGCCGGAAGGAGGATCCGGGGAACTACAGGCCTGTCAGCCTGACCTCGGTGCCGGGTAAGATTATGGAGTGGTTCATCTTGAGGGCGCTCACAAGGCATGTGCGGGACAACCAGGGCATCAGGCCCAGCCAGCACGGGTTCATGGAAGGCAGGTCCTGCTTGACCAACCTGATCTCCTTCTATGACCAGGTGACCCGCCTAGTGGACAAGGGAAAGGCTGTGGATGTGGTCTACCTGGACTTCAGTAAGGCCTTTGACACCGTCTCCCACAGCATTCTCCTAGAGAAGCTGGCGGCTCACGGCTTAGACAGGTGTACTCTGCGCTGGGTCAAAAACTGGCTGGACGACCGGGCCCAGAGAGTTGTGGTGAATGGAGTTAAATCCAGTTGGTGGCCGGTCACGAGCGGTGTTCCCCAGGGCTCAGTATTGGGGCCAGTTCTGTTCAATATCTTTATCAATGATCTGGATGAGGGGATCGAGTGCACCCTCAGTAAGTTTGCAGACGACACCAAGTTGGGCGGCAGTGTTGATCTGCTCGAGGGTAGGAAGGCTCTGCAGAGGGACCTGGACAGGCTGGATCGATGGGCCCAGGCCAACTGTATGAGCTTCAACAAGGCCAAGTGCCGGGTCCTGCACTTTGGCCACAACAACCCCATGCAGCGCTACAGGCTTGGGGAAGAGTGGCTGGAAAGCTGCCTGGCGGAAAAGGACCTAGGGGTGCTGGTCGACAGCCGGCTGAACATGAGCCGACAGTGTGCCCAGGCGGCCAAGAAGGCCAACGGCATCCTGGCCTGTATCAGAAATAGTGTGGCCAGCAGGAGCAGGGAAGTGATAGTGCCCCTGTACTCAGCACTGGTGCGGCCGCACCTCGAATACTGTGTTCAGTTTTGGGCCCCTCACTACAAGAAGGATGTTGAGATGTTGGAACGTGTCCAGAGAAGGGCAACGAGGCTGGTGAGGGGTCTGGAGAACAAGCCTTATGAGGAGCGGCTGAGGGAGCTGGGGTTGTTTAGCCTGGAGAAAAGGAGGCTGAGGGGAGACCTCATTGCTCTCTACAACTACCTGAAAGGAGGTTGTAGCGAGGTGGGTGTCGGTCTCTTCTCCCAAGTAACTGGCGAAAGGACGAGAGGAAATGGCCTCAAGTTGCGCCAGGGGAGGTTTAGATTGGATGTAAGGAAAAATTTCTTTACTGAAAGAGTAGTTAGTGTAGATGAGGCACTTAGGGACATGGTTTAGTGGGCCTGGTGTTGTTGGGTTGATGGTTGGACTCGATGATCTTGGAGGTCTCTTCCAACCTTAATGATTCTATGATTCTATGATTCTATGTCCAGTTCCACAGTCACAAAGCCTTCTGAAAATATCCAGGTAGTACTATCACTGTGGAGAGCAAGGTTGTTCTCAAGTATAGCAATTCCTTAATGAAGCACTTACAGCATTGGGCCCAATTTTAAACTGCATTTTTACTCAATGAAAAAAAGTTAAATGAATCCTCAAATGGAGGAGTCTCTGACAACTTCATGATGTTTTGATAATAAAAAACTTCCCTCATTTACTTGCTAAAAGTTATTTTAAACTGCTTTCTTCTCATAATTCTGTTTTTTCTCAGACACCTTTCTAGTTAGTGAGTAGAAATGTAAAAATGTAAGAAAATGATGAGACTTGTCAAACAACATTTTGCATAGGTTCCTAATTTCTAGAGGCAAGTGTCTTGACTTACTGAGCTGGCATAAATTGAATAGTTAGGTTAATGTCAGAGGCCCACAGTCTAACCTTCTGTATGTTACTATTAGGGAAGTAACTTTAGTTAAATAAGTACAGTTAGAAAGTTGTTATGAAAAAACCTCATGTAACTGACAGAAAGAAAACTTATACAAGAATATTGTCTAGCTACTTGCCATACCAGTCAACAAGCAGCAGCTTGAAGCTGTTCACCAAGCAGTAAAGATCAAACTATTTGGAAGATACTCTCCACCTCATAGAAATGATCCACCTCAGTGCAAAGTGGGACAGTACAACCCTACCATCAGGGATGTCTGACTGTGGAGGATCTCCAGGGATGTCTGGGACCCAGCCTGACCCAACATGCTTAACACTCTGTTCCTCCCAGCTACTGACAATTGCCATTGTGATTATTCAAGAAGCTGGAAAATAGGGCCCAAATAAGGCCTAACAAATAGGTGTTAGCATCAATATTTAAAGTCTAACATTAATATAAAGAAGAAATTTTTTATGCTGAGGGTGGTGAAACACTGGAACAGGTTGCCCAGAGAGGTGGTGGATGCCCCATCCCTGGAAACATTCAAGGTCAGGTTGGACGGGGCTCTGAGCAACCTGATCTAGCTGAAGATGTCCCTGCCCACGGCAGGGGGGTTGGACTAGATGACCTTTAGAGGTCCCTTCCAACCCAAACTATTCTATGATTCTATGATTAATATTAAGACTTTCACAGCTGGGAAGCTCATTCAGCCTCATTCAGAAATACTTGGGGCTGGTATTCATGGATTATTTATTTTCTTTCTCACCTACCTTGAAAACAAGCTCTTCATCATAATGTTTTGCGAGAGAGCCATAAAGGGATTTTTTTAAGTAGAAAAGCTTTAAAGAATTGAGAGCTGCCAAAGAGTCCTGTGCCAGTCTGGAAAACATAAGTTCAAATTCAAACAGGATATGGGATGCAAGAGCTGTAGCACTGTGTCCCCGCAAGGTGTGGGCTGAACACTGCCATTAGCACAGAATGTGCCTAGAAGATCACGCTTCGCACATGACATTTCCAGGGGAGTCTGAGAATCCCTCCAGGGTTTAAATACTTCATAAATCAGTGTTGCCAGGATTTGGGTAGTTGCATGCATGTCTTGTCAAAGAAATGCTAGTGAGTAGGGTACCTCATGGGCAGAAACATGGGGTCAAGAGTATTTAGGAGTCTTCAGTATTAGACTGCACCTGTGCAAAAGATTCTGTCAGAGGAATGGGCAATTTCTTTATTACCATTTTCAGATCCCAATAAATCATTATCTTCATATTATTTTCCTCATAATTTTTGGATGCCTTTTTTTCTTTTTTTTCTTTAGTGATACTTAGGACCTGATCCGACAAGACTTAATGTTGATTAAATGCAATTACACTGTAACTTTGATGTTAGACTTGGAAATTTTCCCAGCATCTATGTGAATGAAGCAGAAAGGGTTTGGTTCCCAACATGACAGATCACCAAAGTTTCCATTGTTCCGTATGTAAACTGCCATATATTACTTCTTTTTAAATTCTCCAGCAGAGCTACATAAGAATAGTTCCATGTTCTTCCTCAGCCTCAACTGTAAAAGGACCTGTACATCTTGCTGTTCATTCTTAATATTTATAATACAGTAGCGCATAGTGTTTCCTCCCTGTAAAACCACCTCCATTAATAGGATCTGAACTCATCATGGGCTCTGTTCCAGCTACTGTGTAAAATTGAATTACTAGGAAACCAGAGTCACTCACTGCATTGTCTGTGATTATGTTTTCTGCACTCAGTAATATGTGGAAAACCCCTCATTTTCTTCAAGTCATTTGGAAAAACACTTATTTTCAATGAAGTTCTCATTGCTTTAATTTACCTATGCATGGTCAGCACAGTGTTACATCTGCAGACAATCTAGTATGAGATTTTTCCACTTTTGTCCAAGGAATCTCTTCCTGCTCTAATTCAGAGGTTGTATACTCCTCTTATGATTATCAGATCTTACAGTTTGCAATTCCCCATGACTGCATAATGGCTTCTAAATCATCTCGGTCTTTTTGAAATAGACTGATTTTTAACAAATTTTCTTATCTTAGCTCTGTGTCATGGTTTAACCTCAGTCGGCAACTGAGTACTACACAGCCGCTTGCTCACTCCTCCCCGCCCCTCAGTGGGATGGGGGAGAGAATTGGAAGAGTAGAAGTGAGAAAAACTTGTGGGTTGAGATAAAAACATTTTAATAATTGACATAAAATAATAATAACAATAATAGTAATGTAATAATAATAATAATAATACACAAAGCAAGTGATGCACAGTGCAACTGCTCACTACCCGCCAATGATGCCCAGCCAGTCCCCGAGCAGCGTCCGCCCCAGCCAGCTTCCCCCAGTTTATGTACTGAGCATGACGTCACATGGTATGGAATGTTTCTTTGGCCAGTTTGGCTGTGCCCCCTCCCAGCTTCTTGTGCACCTCCAGCCTTCTCAGTTGGTAGAGCATGGGAAACTAGAAAGTCCTTGGCCAGTGTAAGGATTACCTAGCAACAGCTAAAACATTGGTGTGTTATCAACATTGTTCTCACCCTAAATCCAAAACACAGCACTGTACCAGTTACTAGGAAGGACATTAACTCTATCCCTGCCAAAACCAGGACACTCTGGATCCAAAACTTTATATCTAGCCACACTTCTTTATACTAATCACTTCAACTCAAGTAGCTGTTGTAATTAGTGAAGAGTGAATAGAGTCTTATGGCTGTAAACTCTGTAACAAAGCCCTGCCTCTGTCATAGTCTGAATAGTAAGCGCAACACTCTCGTCTAGTAGCTATACTAAACTTCATTTTGTCCATGAAGTACTTGGCACCTTTCCTCTCCATAGCTTTAACAAAACAGATCCTCAGTCTGCTTTTTTTATTTTTAGTATTTTACAAGCAGATATTCAGTCATGGGAATATATTCCCATGACACTATGCTAAAGTTCACTCTGAAGCAGACTTCAAGCATTTCAAGATCTTATAGGATGCTGATGAAAAGCTGAGTTTCAGCTTTCTTCCTTTGCTTATGCTTCCATCATCCATGGTAACCTGACTTTAATTCAGATGTGTGCTTCCATTAGATAAACAGAAAGTAAGAGTACATTTATGTGCTGAAGGAAGATGAAAAGTGTACTCACCCATTAGTGACCAAGCAGAACAAAGTTACACACACATACCATGATGACATTACAATTGCTGATGGAGCATCTTTCAGATTTTGCTTTGTCAATCAGCCATGTGTTTGCTGTGGATAGATTAATACAGGATTTAAGGAAGAGATGAACATCATCCTGTTTATCCCCATTTGCAGAGAAGACGTCTCAGATAAACACCAGTAATAGCTGGGTCTGACCTGCCTTCAGAGCATAAGCCTACCCATACTCAGACACAGACTTACTTCATAGACATTCAGACTGCATAAAAGATCATGCACCAACAAGGATTTGGGCAAGGGGATAAGGACAGACAACATGGACACAAACATGGAATTGCTTAGAGTATGGATGGATCAGACACATTCGTTCCTCTTTAGTTGAAGTCTAGCACCAAGTATAACAGTTTGTCCTTGCTCAGCACTGGGTAATAAATAGGGTATGGCTGTTGTGGATGCTCCCTCCTAGTTGATGTATGCAGCAAAGTATGATGAGATAAACAGGACAGCCTGAACTTAGCAAGGGCGTGCTGTACTTCAGCACAGGTACATTGGCTTAGCTGGCTTTCCAAGGGACAAGCCACTCTTTAGGTCATCAGACACAGCCAAGGCGGCCTATCAAAATGAACTTAGGAAACCCTCAGCAGCAATAAAATACAGCATTTTTCTTGACACTTTGCTTCTGTTGGTGCTACCTCTAGTATATCTGATGGATGCATTCGGTATATTTTCATTATTATTATGGTGCTGTGCCTGAATGTAGGTGGATAAGAAGTTTCTTCTGAGAACACCGCTACATCATTCCTCTACTCTGACATGGGTAGTTTTTAGGGAGAGCGGAAGAATACTGTTTGGAGGCAGAATGAAGAGATTACCATCAGGGTGTCTTGACTCGTGTCAGCAACTTGTGTTGATTCATTTTGCTTGATATATCAAACCCCCGAATCGCTTAGATAACTAAGCGTCCAATGTGTTACATATATTGTAGGATTACATTACAGGATACATTGCATTACAGGATGACAGCATCTATTCTTAGGACTTACTTTGCACACCTTTTCCAAATTAAGGCACATTCATTCCAGCACAAAAAGTTTCACTCTTTTTGACACTGTAGTGAAATGTTATCAAATAGAGTACCAAGTACTGTCTAGGAAAGGATTTTCAAGGCTTCAAACATCTCCATGTGCCCTAAGGAACACAGACCCTATTTATTATATAGACCAGTATGTGAATTTAGATAAAGCCTGCCCCCCACAGACTAAATGAACATCCAGGAGCACAGAAAAACTGGGAGTAGAAGGGCTACCTAAGCCCAGTGCTGCCCACATGAAAATTAAAAGAAAAAAAGTGCTGTTGTTTTGTCATACTAAATCAGTGAATCTTCAGTTAAACTCTTGTTGAATTATTATGCAGCTACAATGAAAATGTTCTCAGAAGGACTTGATAAGCCGGAAGAACTGGTTGCAGATGTGATAATGAGTGGCATCCTTGAAATAGGGAGTTCAAGGTACTGAAGGGTGTGAGAGTAGCAGAGTACAGACTCTGGATTTCAGGTGAACAGATTTCAGTTTCTCCAGGAAACTGGTGGGTGGGATTCCACAGGAGGAAGTTCTAAAATGAACTCTAAAGGTGCACAGGAAAACCTGTAGGTCTTTAAGGACAGCATCCTCCAAGTGCAAAAACAGTCCATCGCAAGAACGCAGGAACACAAATAGATGTCTCAGGAGTTTGGTTTGGCTAAGCAGGGAATTCATGTTGGAGCTCCAATGCAAAAAGGCAGCATACAGAAGTGGAAGCAAGGTCAGGTTACAAAGGAGAAATATTGCATAAACAGGTAGGAATGGTGTTAGGAAAGCTAAAGCTCAACTAGAGTTGACACTTGCAAGGGCATCAGCATCAACAAAAAGAGCTTCTATTGCTATGTTAGTAGTAAAAGGCGGAACAAAGAAAATGATGGCCTATTGTTGAATGGGTGTGTAATTTGGAGTCAGTGGACATAGAAAAGGCTGAGGTACACAATGCCTTCTTTGCTCAGTCTTCACCAACAAGCTCTCTTAGGCCTCTGTGCTTGGCAGGAGAGTTCAATGAGAAGAAGAACTACCAGTGGAAGACTGAGTCAATGATCACAGGCTGGGGAACTTCAAGCTGAATAGCTTCACTTTAGTCACTGGACAAAATCATGGAGCGAGTCCTCTGAGGACGTGAGGAGAAGGTGATTTGGAACAGTCAGCATGGATTTGCCAAGGTTAAATCATGCCTGGCCAACTTGATTGCTTTCTGTGACAAAATGATTTGATTTGTGGATAAGGAAGAACAACAGATGTTATTTACATCAAATTTGGCAAAGCCCTCAATGCTTTCTTGCTCAGTATTTATGTATTCAAGTTACGCATTGTGGTCTAGATGCATAAAAACTGATAGACTAGTCAGGCTCAGAGGGGACTGGTTAATTGATCAGTAGACTGTATTCTACCTGGAAACCAGTAACCAGTGGGTTGTGGCAGGGGTTATTCCTGCAGCCTGTCTTGTACAACGTCTTCATCAATGACCTGGAGGAGGTGACAGAGTGCTTGTTCATCAACTTTACAGATGATGCCAAATTGAGAGGACCAGATGATACATGTGGGAGCAGGACTGCCATCCAAAGGGACCTAGACAGGCTGGAAGAATGGACCAAAAGGAAGCTTCTGAAATTCAGCAAGTGTACATTCAAAGCCTGCAGGCTGGGAACTGATTGGTTGGGGAACGGCTCTGCTGAAAGAGATCTGGGGAGTCTTGGTAAACAGGAAGCTGAATATGAACCAGCAGTGTACCCTGACAGAAAAGAAGGCAAACAATATCCTGGACTGTATTCAAAGGCACATAACAAGTAGATTGGGAGAAGCGATTATTCCCCTCTACACAGCAATTCTTAGACCACATCTAGAGTACTGCATCCAGTTTTTGGTTCCCCAATATGAAGAAGACAAACTGAATGAGATGAGAAGGCCACAAAGATAGTCAGAGAGGAATGAAATATTTGCCCTGCAAGCAGATGCTGGAGGAACTGAGCTTGTTCAGCCCGGGCAAGGAAAGGTTTCAAGCAAACCTAATAGTAGCCTTCAAGTACATATGAAGAAGTTACTGAGAAGATGGAGCCAGGTTCTTCACCACAGTGCATGGTGGGAGAACAAGAGGCAAGGGAGAAAGTTAAAATGAGAGGTTCCACCTGGATATAAGGAAAAAGCTTTTCACTATGAGGACAGTTCAACATTGGAACAAGTTTCTCAGAAAGTTTGTGCAGTTTCTTTCCTCAGAGGCTTTCAAGATCAGATTGGAGAAAGCCCTGAGCAACCTTGTCAGACCTCATAGATAACCCTGCTTTGAGCAGGAGTATGGACAAAATAACCTCCTGATGTCCCGTCCAACCTGAATTATTTCATGATCTTATGATCCTAGTTCTCTAATCATAGGAACTTGCCCCAACAGAGACTATTTCAAACAAAATAGATTATACCCTGTTCTATCCATGTTCTGTATCACCCCCTAAAGAGACGGAATAAGATGGTTAGAGAAAAGATTCTCAGTTCTATCCATAGGCTTCCCTGGCTAACTCTTTTTGAGCTCATATGGCAACAAGGACCTAAACTTGAAAACTCGGAGTCTCCTTTGAAAACTAAGTCATCTCTTCTCTTGTAGCTTTATGACCCATATCATGAAATGGGGAGCTATTCCATACTAAACAGCTCTACCCAGTCAGGTTTCTTTTCTTTTGACTTTTCAGTGCCAAGACAATGGATGAACATCACCCACAGAAAGGTTAAATAGTGGTTAATCACTTCTGGATTTGTTTCATGCATTCGCTTTCCTTCAAATCACTTTTTAAAAACTCTCCTGTCCTTAATGGATTTTATTTTATTTAGTGACATGTAGAACTAGTCAAACAGGACTCTCACCATTGCTGACTTTATTTTTTTAATGCGTGACAGGGCTTTCCCAGTCTCAAAGGTGAAATATACAAGTAGGTGGCAAATACAAACAGGAAAGGATTACTTGTATGGATACTGAAGTTTGTCAGTGAAGAAAATGCTCAATGGTTACAAACAAGCAATTCCCACATGTGTGTGTTTGATGTGATCAAAATGAATAAAAATAGACCAACCAAGTGCCTCCAAAGGTTCAGAAATCTCATTTCAAAAGGATGCAACTTGTAAAACAAACATACTAATTTGAAAATGAAAGAAAGAGGTAGAAACTGAAAATCAGTTGCAGATAATAGAAGAGGACTGAAAGAGCATGACTAAGAAGCGCCCTGAAAACATATGAACCTTAACTAATGGAGACTGTGAAGGTAAATAGGGACAAGGAGCCCATAATAATGAGCTACCTGAAATACTCAGAATAAAAAAAAAAAAAAGTAAAGACTGCAGGAATTCAGATACCATTATTCAAGGAACAAAAACTACTGAGCTGTAATATTACATTTCTCTTTACTAGATCTCATAGTATTTTATAAATAATGATGAATTTAAATAAAATCAGATCAGAGCACAAGTAAAACACTAGTAGATTTACTCCGTAGTTTGGGTTTTTAAGGCACTTATTTGGTGTTCAGAAGGTCAAATCCACATCTTTTTTTCAATGACTAATTACAAAAAAGGTTGAGTAGCTTCATGAAGACAGGCTGAAAGAGGCACAGCCTTGATGTAATGGCTGTGTATTCAGGTTCTGTATCTTGAAAATAAGTTGAACCATTTTTAGACCCCCTAAGTCCAGGGAAGTTTTGAGAGCTACTGAGATATCTCCCTTTGATTTGACATTATCTGCCAAGAATATGCAGGACTGTCCGGTCATCTCTCCTCCCTTAAGCATTTCTTAATTGCTGACTCAGATGGTTTCTCAGCCAAGTTTCTGTGTAGTATGAATTTCTTTTTTTTTTTTTTTTTTGGTGTTTCACCGTTGTGGGTTAAGCCTGGTAGACAGTTAAGCCCCACAGAGGCACTTGCTCACTCTCCCCTAGTGGAATGGGGGAGAGAATCAGAAGAGTAAAAGTGAGAAAACTTGTGGGCTGAGATAAAAACAGCTCAATAGGTAAATAAAAAGCTGAATGTGCAAGCACAGCAAAATAAAGAATTCATTCACTACTTCCCATCAGCAGGCAGGTGTTTAACCATTTCCTGGAAAGCAGGGCTTTATCACGCATAACAGTTTCTTGGGAAGACAAACATGCCCCCCTTCCTCCTTCTTCCCCCAGCTTTTATTGCTGAGCACAACATCATACGGTATGGACTATCCCTTTGGTCAGTCAGGGTCAGCTGTCCTGGCTGAGTCCCCTCCCAGCTTCTTGTGCACCCCCTGCCTACTTGCTGGAGGGGCAGTATGAGAAACAGAAAAGGCCTCAATGCTGTACAAGCACTGCTCAGCAACAACTAACATATCCCTGTGTTATCAACACTCTTTTAATCACAAATCTAAAGCACAGCACCATACGAGCTACTACGAAGAAAATTACCTCTATCCCAAACAAAACCAGTACTCTCAATTAATTTTCTCTGTATATTACTGTGCAGGAAGCCTAGATGGCTAAATGACAGCAGAAGATACCAGTGTGGGAGAAACCCCAAAATTAGTCGGTACAATAATGATATAAGACAAGAGCCTAGCCCCCAAACCTCCAAACTCAGCCCAGAAGTCTAATGAAGCCCCAGGAGAATGATTTAAAGCTACCTGCTTTAAGTACCCAGTTATCTTACGTGCTTCTATATCCTATTTGCATATTTTTCAGGTATGCCTACAGAAAAGAAAATACTATGGAAATTGCCTGAACTTTTCTGTAAGTCCTATGTTACTCTGTAGTTCTTAAAATGCTTTCGAAGCGGCTATGCAATTACCATTAGAAATATTCTAATAACAATGTAGCATTTGTGTCTGACCATAAAGGCAAGTTCAAGAGTAAAACTGCAGTTCCTGAGAAGAAAATAAATATGCTTTGTATAAACAGAGGAGAACTTAGGTATAGGTGTCATGCAAAAGTGATGGTACATATAGATAGACTTTTTAAATGGATTTCAGCAATTAGGAGTCTGCAAAGATGATAATGAAAAACTGGACTGTAAATTGGTAAGCTATCTCATTTCTGACCTTTGGCAATGTCACTCTGAATGACAAGTCCATTACGAGGAGGGACATGGTAGCTTTTTTCACATTTCTGTGGAAAATAAATGGTTATGCCTTTGTTCTCATCGGCCCCATCTTTTTAGTATATTATTATACACAGTCAGCACTACAACAGGTGCAGTTATGTGTCTCTTTATTTCAGCTTTTTTAATTAGATTCCTTTGCTTTTTATTATGAGCCTATACTGAATGTACTCATTTGCATACCTTTTGCACAGGGCTCAGTGCATAAGTGGAGGTGCCCCACAGACAAATACAATTCTAGCCTTCCTTGAATTGTATGTTACTCCAGAAGAAGCTTGTGTCTGAAGATGAAATTGATGCTATTAAGAGATAGACGGAAGATTAGGAGAAGACCCAGAGGAAAGTATATATGTGAGGAATATCTCAGAAGGCTGAATTTTTTTCTGTATTTTAGCCCCAGGATAAGATCTTCCTATAAAATCTCATTTTCTAACAGGCTATGCACATCAGTTTTAGTATCAGGTTGCATGTGATATTAAAAAGGGAGCTTTTATCTGTCCCATAGCCGCAAAACCCTCTAAAGCAGTTTGTAAGTCTATCATGTAATAAAACTAGGGAAAGTCTTGATCATATCTTTTCCTGTCAGGGAGTGGCCCCGGTGCTACTGATTGACAAAAGGCATTTAGGATAAAAACAGAGAGTTTTAAAAGGCAAGGTGGCAGATTATTCCATACTCAAAGAATTATATGGAAGTATATAGGGAAGGAGCTGCTGGAGTAGTGAACAAAGAGAAGGACAGAAACAGAAAAATATTTCTTCCTTCCTACTAAATAAAATCCAGACGTACGGGACGTTAAAATATGAAGATAAATGCACATCTAGAGGAAGTATTTATCACAGAATCATAGAATAGTTTGAGTTGGAAGGGACCTCTAAAGGTCATCTAGTCCAACCCCCCTGCCGTGGGCAGGGACATCTTCAACTAGATCAGGTTGCTCAGAGCCCCGTCCAACCTGACCTTGAAAGTTTCCAGGGATGGGGCATCCACCACCTCTCTGGGCAACCTGGGCCAGTGCTTCACCACCCTCAGCGTAAAACATTTCTTCCCTCTATCTAGTCTAAATCTACCCCCCTTTAGTTTAAAGCCATTCCCCCTTGTCCTGTCGCAACAGGCCCTGCTAAAAAGTTTGCCGCCACCTTTTTTATAAGCCCCCTTTAAGTACTGATAGGCTGCAATAAGGTCTCCCCGAAGCCTTCTCTTCTCTAGGCTGAACAACCCCAACTCTCTCAGCCTTTCTTCATAGAGAGGTGTTCCATCCCCCTGATCATTTTTGTGGCCCTC
>NW_008824032.1:270545-273840 GCF_000699105.1 Pygoscelis adeliae
CCTGATGTCGTCCCACAGTGGGTGGCTCTTCATTCTCCCAGTCCCTGCCTTTGCCTTCTGCTGCTTGGGCAGTGAGGCTCGAGCACTTGCTGGTGAAGACTGAGGCAAAAAAGTCATTGAGTACCTCCACCTTCTCTGTATCCCGGGTAACCAGGTCTCCCGTTTCATTCTGGAGAGGGCCCACATTTTCTTTTGTCTTCCTTTTATCCCTGACGTACCTGTAGAATCTTTTCTTGTTGCCCTTGACGTCGCTGGCCAGATCTAATTCTATCAGGGCTTTCACGTTCCTAACCTGATCCCTGGCTGCTCGGACAATTTCTCTGTATTCCTCCCAGGCTACCTGTCCTTGCTTCCACCCTCTGTAGGCTTCCTTTTTGTGTTGGAGTTTGTGCAGGAGCTCCTTGTTTATCCATGCAGGCCTCCTGGTGTTTTTGCCTGACTTCGTCTTTGTTGGGATGCATCGCTCCTGAGCTTGAAGGAGGTGATCCTTGAATATTACCCAGCTTTCTTGGGCCCCTCTTCCCTCCAGGGCTTTGTCCCATGGCACTCTACCAAGCAGATGCCTGAAGAGACCAAAGTCTGCTCTCCTGAAGTCCAGGGTAGCGAGCTTGCTGTGCGCCCTCCTCAGTGCCCTCAGGATCTTGAACTCCACCATTTCGTGGTCGCTGCAGCCCGGGCTGCCCTTGAGCTTCACATTCCCCATCAGCCCCTCCTTGTTGGTGAGGACAAGGTCCAGCATAGCACCTCTCCTCGTTGGCTCCTCTACCACTTGGAGAAGGAAGTTATCATCGACGCATTCCAGGAACGTCCCGGATTGCTTACGCCCTGCCTTGTTGTCCCTCCAACAAATGTCAGAGTGGTTGAAGTCCCCCATGAGGACCAGGGCTTGTGAACGTGAGGCTGCTCCAGTCTTTCTATAGAGGGCCTCATCCGCTCCGTCTTCCTGGTCGGGTGGCCTGTAGCAGACCACTGTAATGTCACCTGTCCCTGCCTTCCCTTTAATTCTGACCCATAAGCTCTGGGTCTGCTCCTCATCCATCCCCAAGCAGAGCTCCATGCACTCCAGCTGGTCATTGACATAGAGTGCGACACCCTCCTCCTCGTCTCCCCTGCCTGTCCTTCCTAAAGAGCCTGTATCCCTCCATTCCAACACTCCAGTCATAGGAGCCATCCCACCATCATAGGAGCCATCCCACCATTTCTTAGCATAGATCATCAAAAGGGGTGTCAGAACCACTTATCACCAACAACACAGACATGACTGTTGTGAATTAAAGGATTTATTTAATTAGCTATTAGCAATATCCTCTGAGCAGTCAATAGGAGAGCTAATCTTACATAGGCAGACACACTTAAATATGAAGATTTTCTTACTTTAGCATTCAATCATATGCTTGAGTCTTTGGACTTAGGCCTTTGGAAAACATTGGTGATATAAGTTTTTAGAAAAGATCTTTCCAAGAAAATACAGAGTTCCTGACTATATCGCTTTACCCTTTTGCTTTTAATAGTGAAGAGTTGTGCTATAGTTATAAAGTGCCCTCACTTTTCAACATTCGTATACATTTGAGTTTAAATAGGTTGCCTATTTGTATTGTGAGGAGGTAGTTCTGACACTAGATCATTTGGTCTGTATTGATTGTTCTGCCAATAAGAGAAGCACCATTGTGGCTGCATTTGTACTTTCATAAGGGAGTGCTCCCTCAGGCTCTCCTAGCACCCAGTTCACCAACTACTGATATTGGAAAGCCCTCTTAAAACCACTCAAAAATCACTTCCAATGATGCTCGTTTTACCTGAGCAGTGTTCAAGGCTATAGATCAAATATTCATGAAGGAAAAATGTTGAACAAAGCCATAAATGGCAACTCCCATTTGGAGTGATGAAGAGGGGGAAATACATTGCTACCATACATAAAAGAATTTCAAAATATCCTATCTTTGCCCTTCACAGAGAATAGGAGGAGAACATCCAGGCTTGTTGTGAAAAGGTGGTAGCTAAAGATCTTAGCACAACCAAATATCCTGGACTGACCACATACCTTCTTTCAGCATGGTTTCCACCAGACCATGACTCTGATGAAACTGTTATGCTCTAAGTCCAGCTAGGATCACCATCTGCAAGCTGATGAGCCACTCCTGCCATCAGCCCCTCCCTGGTGAGATTAGTATTTGTTAAAGGTCACTTGCTTTAGAATTATGATTGACACCCAGATATGTGTGTGCAGGCTGTCCAGAGCCAGTGCCAGCTGTTGACACAATGCCATAAAGGTGACCTTTTGCACATTGACATTTATGATCCATTCCTGATTATTTCATATGTGGAATATCATGTGGTCTTGCCAATAGGAGTTGGTGAGGCCCATCCCAAACATTGAGACATAGGAGGAATAAGCATGCCAGTGTCCTCAAGCATCTCAGCTACATCCCCAGTGTATCACATTAGAATGAGCCAGTCTCTATTGCTTCAAGAGTCCACGGCACTGTCCTCAGGAGACCAAGCAAGCTAACAGTACCATGAGCATAGCCTGAATACAGAATTAACTCTTATCTGAATCCATTAGATTCTGTTTCGTGTCTGTCATAAAGGATAATCTGTGGAAGCTGTATGTACATCTATGTGCAGAAACAGCGTAGCTGGAGTTCTGGAAAAATTATGAGCAGCTGTGATCTGATTGCTTTGTTAAAAAAAAAAAAAAAGTTTAGAATCATAGTTCAAATTCTTCTGCTTGCGTCTGCCTTGTACATCCTTAAAACCTTTTCTCGTAATTTCATTATCTTTCAGTTCAAGTGAAAGAAAATTATTATATCCCACTTAGTCCTTTCATCTTTGAAATGTTTGGATTTGTCACATTTAGTTCAAGTTCTAGCGTTTGCTATGTAAGTCATCATCATCTACAGCTCAGTTTATAGCAGGTTTCTTCAGAAACCCAGTCTGAACTCACAGTTTATAACCAGTTTAAACAAATAATTAAAGAGAAAAATTTCAGCCTATAATGCACATTTCTCATTGATTTAGTGTAAAAATTGCTTTAAGAATTAGATTCTTTTCTCCTTTTCTGACTATAGCAGTACTATGAAACTCTCTGATGTAAGTAAAGTGTAAAAAAGCCTTTAAGGGGATGTGGACATTTTTTGTAGAGGCAAAGTGGTCCTACCATCATTTGTTAAGAATGGATTTTGCCATGATCAGGTAACAGCATATCAACTCAACTTCAGCACTTCAGATGAAAAAATAAGTCATATAAGTCATATAGATCTCCCTCCCCCTGCTTCTCTCCCTCCCTTTTCGTCCT